>NC_034600.1:61939163-61961911 GCF_900095145.1 Mus pahari
GTCTCTGGTTTTATGTGGAGGTCTTTGATCCACTTAGACTTGAGCTTTGTACAAGGAGATAAGAATGGATCAATTCTCATTCTTCTACATGATAGCCGACAGTTGTGCCAGCACCATTAGTTGAAAATGCTGTCTTTTTTTCCACTGGATGGTTTTAGCTCCCTTGTCAAAAATCACGTGTCAAGTGACCATTCATCTTCATAGGACTCAAAGCCCAGCCATCTCTCAGATATGAATTTTGATAGGGCATGCTACATTTAGAAAGAAATATTATGTGTGGAACACATAATAACTTACATTCTATTATGGAAGATTTCAGATTTTAGCTTAACATCAAGGGAAATATCCTGATAGAACTGATGTCTCAGAAATTATCTTTCCAATTTTGAAACAAGTGGCATGATATTCTGAAATGATGAAATGATATCAAAAGCTCTAGTCATCTGCCCATTAATGAAGCCACTGCAGATCTTTTACTAAATGGCTGTAATGCATGTTTCGACTGAGTTTTAACTATGTGTATGCCCATATGTTATTGCTGCTGCCAGCTTTATTTAGACAAGATTTTTTTTCTCTAGTAACAATAAATGCAGAAACTTGTTATTGCCCCACATGCTGAGAAAAAAGTGTTGGCTGAACATTCAAAAATAACAATCCTATATCACTGCCTTCACAGCTCTCTAAACAGCCCAGAAGATACTGTGGAAGTGATGTAGGATCCAATGGATATATCCGCATCTTATGCTATATTTCAGACATAATGTTGCTTTTACACTTATGAACTAACAGCAGCTACAGACCAAGGAAGATTAGGTCGATGAGCACCCTACTATGGAGAAGTGACTGAATAGAGCATACCTATTCATGAAGATTTATAGGCAGTCAATTGTTGGTAAGGGAGATGTATTGTTTTTCTCCAGTGTTGGAGCCCCATGTAGGATACTCAGTCTCAGTGCTCATATGAGCCTTTTCAGGGCTGTCCTGAAAGCTGTAGGGGCAATGACATACATTTGTCATTTAGGAATATTCATTAGCTTTCTGTTTTTGATGGTTTCCTTGACTACCTAAGCTTCAAGATTCTGGAACTAGCTCTGTGGAATAGGATGCCTTCAATCTCAGAAATCTGCTCTCCTCTGAGTGCTGGGATTAAAAGTATTTACAATGCCTTGATCTAAATTGTCCTTTAATTTCTTTTCCCAATTTGGAAATTTAGCTGGGTGGGGTCTTTTTCTGTAGTCCCAACTCTTTATTCTAGTTAATATCAGGCTTTTCACTAATCTGTTTAGTTCCTTGAACACTGGACTAAGCTCCATTCCACTTCCCTTTGTCCTTTTCTTCTCTTAATGATATATTTTGCATTTTCCTTTCTCCTTTATATTATAGATCTGCATTAGTGACCACTAATAACCATATAACAGGGACAAAACTAGTTTTTTTCCTATGTTGTATTTACTCTGCCAACACAATTAACCTAAAACTCTTCAGTTCAGTGACAGGCAAACTTTTTAGAAGAGAGCAAAAAGGAGTCACATTCTTCAGTTAAAAAAAAAAAAAAAAAAAAAAAACACAAGAACAGTTTCCATCAGACATACTAAAATGCTTCTTTGTAACCACTTGTGCCAGACCCCATAGTTGAAATCATCCTAAACACCACTGTCTTCCATGCTCCTAATAGTATGATCCATTTGGCTCAACTTGAAATGTTCAATGCTTTTCTAATCCGAAGTCCCAGAGTCCACTTTCCTTCAAACAAAAGCATTGTAAGACTTATCACACTAAAACTTAATTCCTGGCATCAACTGTCATAGTTAGGGATTTGTCATTGTGAAGAGTCATCATAACCATGACATCTCTTATAAATAAAAAGCACTTAATAGGGGCTGTCTTAAATTTCAAAGATTTAGTCTATTATCTTCATGGCAGTTAGCATGGTGCCAGACATTGAGCCAGAGATTCTAGAGAAGGAGCTGAGAATTCTACATATGAACTTTCAGGTGGCAGGAAATGAACTGTCTTGAGCAGCTGAGACCTCATAGCCCACATCCGTGTAACACACTTTCTCCAACAAAGCCACACCTTTACAATATATACCTCCTAATAGTGTTACTCCTTATCGGCCTACTGGGACCATATTTATTCAAAACCACCAGTCATACTTACTGTTACACACAAAAATTACCCAAAATTTCCATTAAATTAACTGAAATTTAATGATTATACAATAAGTCATACAAGCTCTTCTAGTATAGGCCTTCATAGATTTTAAAATACCTTTTACCAAATATTTAATGAATTTGATATATAGTGTTCTCCAAGTCCTTCAATTCTAAAGATACATTCCAGTTTTAATTTCCTCTTAGAACAATTAGAGTTATTTAGATCAGTTTTATACTATCACTTGTACCACTGGTAATCTCCATAATTTAAGCATGTTAATTTTTAAGTGAGTATGCTAAGACCATAAAATATGATATCTTCAGAATTTGTAATGTATTAAGACTTATTTAGTCTTTTGGAATATCTATTTTTAATATTTCTGGTCATATTAAATTCATTTGCATGTATATTTAGTATAGTCTAAAATTTTCACACAGGCCTGTTAACTTAGGTTTCTTAATTCTTTTTTATTCAATGCCTATGTTATTTCAGAATTTTCTATGGGCTTAGTCTATGAATGAAAGCTTGAGTTAAGGAATTCTGGTTTTGGTTTATTTCTTTGCTTTCATAAAACACAGGAGGATTTATTCATTATTATTTAGTAGTGTATCTGTGTCTGAGCCAGGATAACTTAGTAGCCAAGCCCATGGGCTTAATGGAAGTTTCAACAGAAGATACAAGTTCTGACCAAATATTCCCAAGCTGTACAACTCCTTTAAGCACCAGAGCTGTACAAAGGATATTAAGAATCTTCTTGAAACAAACATGACCGCTTTTTACCTTTGTGAATGTGGAGGGTGCTCACATCAACAACACATAGACTAAAATTGTGTATTTAACAGGTTTGACATAGCCTGTGCCTTTGTCTGCATGGGGTTGGTTAGACAATTTATACAGCTTTCAGGGAAATTTCAGGGTCTTGTACAGAATTCGTGAGAATTGTAAAATGGCCATAATAGATCCTTTTTACAAATAAATTCCTGTAAATACAGGGCTGATGTGTGGCAGCAATGCAAGCATCTGATGTTCTCATTCCTTGTGCCTCATATTTTTGTGTTGTATTGTCCATATTTTCTCATCTCTGATCATACTAAATTTGAAAGAAGTAAATCTCCCAAATTGTTTTTTTTTCTTCCCAGTCATAAACATTCAACATTAACATTTCTTGCAGTAAAACCCAGAGTGAAAGCTACTAGTGAAACTTTGTCATCATAATAGCCCATGGAAACTTTTCATACTTGGCTGCATAGTGTACAGGAGTCTATTTTACAATAAAACTCTATACTATCATATTTAGATAAAGTTATGCTTGAGAGCTAAAGGAGATTCTCTGGAAACATAGTTACTGCATTTATTTCATCTATTATGTTAGCATGCTACTGCAAACTTACTGCCTTTTTGAGTTATGTACAAAAACATATATATAACATATATATGTTATATATATGTTTACATATATATATATATATATATATATATTATTGCTATTAGTGTTATCAAAATTATCACTTGTTTTAGTAAGGGTCTTACTGCTGTAAACAGATACCACAAACAAGGCAACTCTCATAAGGGCAACATATAATTCAGGCTGGTTTACAGGTTCAGAGTCTCAATCCTTACAAGCATGGCAGCATGCAGGCAGGCATGGTGCAGGAGGAGCAGAAGTTCTACATCTTCATCTGAAGGCCAATAGGAGACTTGGTCTCACGTGGTTAGGCTCCCACACCCTCAAGGTCACACCTCATGCAACAAAACCACACTTCCAAATAGTACCCATACCTAGATCATCTATACTCAAACTACCATATCATTATTATTTATTTATTAGTGTCCCAAAAATATATTTTATAGAAAATAGGAATTTAATGATTATTGGTGATGGTGGTGATGATGAGGAGGAGGAAGAGGAGGATCAGCTATTTGTGTTAAAACTATCACTATCTAAAATAAACAGACCCTAATTCTCATTGAAAAAAATTCAAATCAGCCATGTTTGGACATATTCTGTTAGTGATGATTGTTGGTATAATTTTACCTTAGGCATAGCAAAAATAATCTTTTCAAATTCAAGCTTACAGGAGTATATATTCATTTATAAAGTTTTGCTAATTTATTTACTTTTAGAACATAAACACAATATAATTCAATGCTAATTGTAAAAAAAAAATTACTGATTTCTGCTTACACTGTTCATTGTGTTTATAACCTCCTTAAACTATTATGTATTCCTATCATCAAAGTAGTCTTAAAAGTTTAATACAAATAATATCCTTTTTACTTAGATTAATTTGCTATCATGATGTAAAGAGTGTTATTAAAAATTAATTTTATCCTATCAGCACTCATATTACTAATTTAAATTTGGCCATAGAGTAATCAATTAAAGTAAAGCATGCTGTGTGAACACTAAACATAACACAATCATTTAATCTATTTAGGCTACCCCTGCTGTCTTCCAAATCATTTCTATGGTGACAACTCATAAGTCAAACTACTTAATAGAAAAAAAATCCCATAATGATAAGGCTATCATTTAATATATCTTGGACTTATGGGTAATGAAAATATTTTGATTTACTTGGTTTATATTTAGTGAGACTTTTTAAATATTATAAAGCATATACCATAGAAATAAATTAAACCCAAATGTAAAGTTACAGCAGAAAATAGATATAGAAGATGAGTAATACATAGAAAAAATTTCCAAAGATTTCATTGGTCCAATGATACTCTACGAAGATTGACAGGAAAACTATTTGTAATAACTTTCATGCAAATAGTACTATGACTAAATATATTTTATCCTTGGGGAATTAAAGGGTTTTTTTCCTCTTGTAATCATTTTTTAAAACCTTGGGAGAAAAATAATATTGGTGTGATTGAGATAATATTATTTGGAATTTTGGAGATCTCTGTTAATTTGCCTATAGTTGTTAGCTCAACATGATTTTTGTAAGTTGACCTCTGTTACTGGGACTTTATCTTTTCCAGAAATATTACTGTTGTTTTTCCTTTGCTTTGTGAAGTGATGCTTTTTGTTATTAACATTCCATACAGGAATGTATTTATGAAAGATTGTTTCTCAGTACATGAATTATCTATCAGATAATCTTACAGTAAATACCGTGACTTTGTGGAAATTATGAACTTCAGTTCACACAGTATCATTCAGACTAGAAGTCAAGTCAGAAATGTGGGAGGTTAAATATCTTGGGACAACTGTACACTGAGGTCAGGGTATGCTTCTCCACCTAACAAAAAACACAGTATATCTATTGAAACTGAAGCAAAACCTAACTCTCTCCTTCCCTAAAAAGTCTATAAAAGAGAGTTCAGAATCTTCCCTTGAGTTGTTAGAATTTGCCACATGAATATTTTTCCCTAGTGACATAATTCTGTATAATTTTCAGTAGTAAACAAAGATTATATCTATCATACTGTGTAGCTTGTTTTCTCCATTCAACATCTGCTCTGAACTTAAATTGGTGTGAGATGTAAAGATGGTATTGGGCTAGTAGAGAAATATGTTCTCTCCAAATTTTAGGTGACCTACACTCTAGAAATATTATATTTCCTGGGTTTAAACACTCAGTATTATTCCTGACCACTGGTATAAAAATGAAGAGAAATAATGGATAGATAGAAGACTTTCCCAAGCTTTTTGGGTATTTTTATGATGGAGAATAGGTGTGTGTTACAATGACAATAAATAACATTTCCAGAGTTTAATCATGCCATCCTTATGATTGAAATGTGCATATATACTTCTTTAAAGCCTTTATGTTGGGATAGAAAAGTCAACCTTATCAAGGATATTAACATCTGCTAAATATATATAATAGCCTGGGGGCATAGTTCTATATTTCCATTCTATTTCTTTCATTAACTTTTGTAAACTTCAGCTAAGCTATCCAAATTCAATCCATGAATCTAGCAATTCCAGGCTTGCTATTAATATTTCACATTTGACTTAATCACACAGCTTTTGACTGGACTGTGCTCACACTTATTTTTGAGCCTGTTGAAATTGATAGTCACTGAGCAGCTCACCACAAATTTTTCTTCCTTACATAATTTCTTGAGGAATATGATGAGTAATTTAATTAGACTTTTCATTGCTACAACAGTTCTCATCTTCTTCCTTTACCTCAGCATAAAACTAAATTATTTAATACATATTTCCCAGAGATATCTTTTATTTAGTCCAAATTCAGTAGTTTTTTTTTTCTTAATAATGTATGACTTACATGTTCTTCATTTTGAGTGATATCTTAGGCACTTGAAGGTACCATGCTAAATTTAATGGGAATAGTCACTTTCTACAGTGTAAGTCATAGGGAAAACATTATGGGTATTTAAAAAATCTTTGAGGGGTTAAGTGGAGATAATTCATCAGGTTGATGTAAAGAAAAAGATAGCCAAAAAGACAGTGACTACATTCCAAAGAAAGTGCTATCTAAGCAAGATTCATTATTCATTAACAGTTCTAGTGGACTGTATAAGCATCAAAGAATACTTGCATTCTCTTATCACTATGGTTCTGTCATTTAGTGCCATTACATTGAAATCCATGTTATCACACCATGCCTATTCTTTTTCCACAGTTCTATTTAAGATTTATTGGAATTGAAAATTTCATATTTTTGGTGCTATGTCAGCAAGTTTTAAGTCAATGTCAAACAAGATATAGTCTTTTGCCAAGAGGGAACATCAATTGAGATAATTGCCAACCCCAGACTGGTAAATATCATTCTCCATGATCTCTCCATGGTTGCTACCCCAGGTTCCTTCCAGAAATTCTCAGTATTTTGAAATAAGATCTGTAAACTAAAATGAATTCTTTGCTCTCCAATTTGCTCTTGGTCATAGCGTTATGTAACAGCAATAGAAACTCTATGGCAGGGCAACATAATATTTTGATAAATAAACCATTGTTAATGACAAATAAGCTAACATAGTCAGTGTAGCACCAGTGTAGCCTTGTCATTTTTCTTAATTGGAGTAAGAAACCTGTTTAATGTTCTCTCTAGATGGAATCATTGTTTAGAATACAAAAGTAGGAAAAGGAGAGGCCTACTGTTTAAGTCCTCTGTTTATATTGCATATTTTTCTCAGATATGAGATTGTAACAAGAAAACAATGAAATAATATATGACATATAAATTTGAAGCACTGGGAACTCTTTACACATGGATTTAGAGTAAACCAGTAGGTTCCGAATCCAGAACAGTGAAATGTTACAGTAAATCCATTTACTTTTTTCTTTGTATGTAGGCAATAATGCCAAATGTGCTATGCAGCTAAGTTAACGTTTTAAATAGACCCATTGGATTTCCATACTTCATATACGACAATTCAAATTTCAGATAAAGGAAAAATGTTTTTAAACTACAATACTTAAAACAATAGCAAACTCCTGTGGTTACACATGATTGATGTCTCAAAGTTAAGTATAAATATGTAAGGAAAGCCTAAATCATGACATTTTTCTTTTTTGCAGAAAGTTATTCTCTACCTTGGGCTAGCCTTAACCTGCTAATATTCTGCCTTATCTCAAATCATGGATACTACCATATCATCCTCAAATAGACTTTTTCTTTCCAAATTATATCCCCTTAATCTCCTTTTGTTGTCTAATTGATCTAGGTAGAACTTTGAATACTATATTGGATAGATAAGGAGAGAGTGAGCAGCCTTGTCTTGCTCCTGTTTTTAGTTAGATTGCTTCATGTTTCTATCCATTTAATTTGATGTTGTCTGTTGGTTTGCTGTATATTGCTTTTATCATGTTTAGGTATGTGCCATCAATTCCTGATCTCTCTGGGACTTTTAGCATGAAGGGCTGTTATAGTGTGTCAAAGACTTTTTCAGAATCTGATGAGATGATAGTGCTATTTTTTTTCCTTTGAGTTCGTTTATACATTGAATGGTTTTTGTATATTGAACCATCCCTGAATCCCTGGGATGAAGCCTACTTGATCATGGTGAATGGTTGCTTTGATATGTTTTTGTATTCAGTTTGTGAGAATTTTATTGAGTATTCTTGCATCAATATTTATAATTCAAATGAGTCTGACATTCTCTTTCTTTGTTGGGTCTTTGTGTGGTTAAGGTATCAGAATAACTATGACTTCATAGAATGAATTAAGTAGTGTTCCTTCTGTATGTATTTTGTGGAATAGTTTGAGGAATACTTGTATTAGGCCTTCTTTAATGGTGGGGTAGAATGAAGTACTAAAACCATTTGGCCCTGTGCTTTTTTGTTGTTGTTCTTATTGTTGCTATAGTTATTGTTATTGTTATTGTTGTTAGGAGGTTTTTAATGACTGATTCTATTTTCTTAGGGGTTATGGGACTGTTTAGATAGTTTACCTGATCTTGATTTAACTTGGTTTCATGGTATCTGTCTAGAAATTTAGTCATTTCATCTAGACTTTCCAGTTTTGTCAAGTACAGGGTTCTTAATAAGTGATATTAAGACAGGTATACATCACTAAGTATGTTGTAGAACTTGTTTTAAATCTGTATTTGTTACAGTGATTGAATAAATGATGGAATGGTTTACATCTCTTTAGATAAAACTAGGAATATAAGACTTCAGTAAGACTTCCATGAAGCATACATTTTCACACATTCACATCTCAATGTCTAAGGATGTGTACAGAATCCCAGTGGTATAAATGGAAAGAATTTGAGCAAATAACGACTTAATTGTCTCTTTAATCATTTAGCTTAAAGGCTACTTGTAGCTCACTTCTCAAGGTTGTCTTCTAGGTCAATTAGTCAGAAATATTTGCTAAATGAGATTTTTTAGTAG
This sequence comes from Mus pahari, assembly GCF_900095145.1. Classification (NCBI taxonomy): domain Eukaryota; kingdom Metazoa; phylum Chordata; class Mammalia; order Rodentia; family Muridae; genus Mus; species Mus pahari. Next base: position 61,948,138 of record NC_034600.1, read on the forward strand.
GATTAAGTTGAATAAGTAAACAAATTTGAAAAGGATGGAATTTTTTAAAAACTGAGTCTCCTTATTACTTGAATTTGGAGAATCTAAACATTAACTTAGTTTTTATTAAATTAACCATGAATCAAATCATTCTTAAAAATAATTTCCTTGAGATATGAAAATGTATGAATGTTAGTGATATTGCATATCTCACAAAATAGTTCCCTAAATGTCACTAGGAGAAATGAAGGAATATTCATCTGGCTGTATTCACCCTTCTTGGTTCAGTATGTGTAAGACTAAGCAAAGAAGATCCCCTCATACTTAAGTGCAGACTGGGCTGGAAAAAGATATTTTCTTTCATAAATATACAAAGAAACAGAAAAGTTATAGAGAGATAGAATAATAGATAGATGATAGATAGTAAATAGATAGATAGATAGATAGATAGATAGATAGATAGATAGATAGATAGATAGATAGAGCAAACCAGTTAGAAAGAAAGAATGAAAACAAATGAATGGACACATGGAGCAATTACTTATCACTTGCTTAACATGGTTCAAGCTAAAACACCTCAAAGGAAATAATAGTAGTAACTGGTCTGTCTATAGCAATATTTTAAATTGACTTTAATAAACTTATTATAACAGTGCACATTCTTCATGCTTTAATTAAGTAATGGAGATCCCTTTACATGTAAACAATTAATTCATGGTGTTGCTCTTGGACCTCGCCCAGTCTAACATGGCTCCTAGAATCTAAGGTCATGCTTTAAGGATGACTTCATTCTCTCATTAACCAATACAGCTGAGAAAGATCAATGCTGATGCTGTCAGGGGACCTTACACTTTGCTGTACACAAAGTCCCATGATACTCCTTACTCCTCATTTTTTAGAAGATTTACTTATGAAAAGTTTGTAATCATTAAAAAATATTTCTTAAAACTCAGAAGTATATATATCCCAAGAACTTAAAGCCATTTTTTAAACTGTTAGCATCATCAAGAATAGGTTCTTTGTCTCCTGGATGGTAGAATGGAATCCTCAGTTTGACAGCTGCCAGCCAGCAGGTATAGTTAGTACATTTCTACTGACCACCCTTTGTAGTCTTTCCTTTCACTGACTCTAATGAGCTCTATCCGTTTCTCCCTTTCCCTTTAAGACGCCAATCAATTGCATAAGAGCATCTCCCCTTTCCTGTCCTGTCAGGAGTTCTTGAATAGCATCTCCCCTAGCCTAAAAACTGAAAGTCTCACTGTGTTCATTTTGACACAACAAAGTGAAACTTTACCAAAAAAATCTCTTTCTTTGCAATAAAAGAGGTGAAAATAATTTTGATGATATACAACGGGTGGAACTGAAGCAGTGGTCTTTCCTCACAGGAATTCATTATAAGTTGGGATGGTGACACGGAAAGCTTTCATTTCATTCTGGTTTACCCATCTTTGACAACTACTCCATCCTCCTTCCTGCTAGACCTGCTGACACGAGCAACCACAAGTTTATCACTTGGCTATGATTTTAGAATTTCATACAGCCAACACATTTCCATAGCCTATCCATAACCTCCTCTTTTTATGTCCACTTCAGAAGCTGAATTTAACCTTCTGCCATATTGCCCTTCGATATATCTTTTCCCTTGACATTGTATCTTATTATGTTACTCAGGCTAGCCCAAAACTCAAGACACCCCTGACAAAGACTTCCTGCTATGTAATTAAGATTTTTCTGTACAGAAGTGAATGTCAATAATGTTTACATACAATAAGTACATAACATGTTCAGGGGACCCAGGGACTTAACTTCTATATAAAATAAAATGAACTCAAACACTTTTAAAATAGTCTTGAGACTACCTTAAGAGAAAAAGCAGATTGAAAATATTTGAGCTGAAGCAGGTAATTTTTTACTTCGTGAAAAAAGAATAATTGTGGGGTAAGCATTAAGAGCCCAGAATTTAGAGAAAAGAACTGAAAGAAACTATTTTTCAAGGATGAAAGATTTGCTCTAATTAACATCTTAGACTTTCCTTGTCAGGGGAGTAAGTGGATGGAAGTGCCTGGGCTGATTTTAAAACTGCTATGACCCCGGTGTGCTTCTGCCTCTTTGCCCATCTTTTCATAAAATGAGTGCATATAAAAACATCCTTTCCTTGTCTCTACAGACCTGACTGATGTCTCAAAACAGAAAAATCCACTTTGTAATCCAAAGATATTTAAATATTACTTTATATTTTATAAGTGAAGTTACCTTTTATGTCAGACAACCTAATTAAGCAAAGATCTTAGAAAGTTTATACCCTGGCTTAGTAAGGGGTGTCATGAATGTCATCATGTGTATTTCCACAAGGAAGATGCAGATCAAGATGGTAAAACACACATAGAGAGAAAAGTGATGGAATTAGCAAACCAAACCAGTGAATTTTCAACAGTTATAAAAAAAAATTGCAAGAAGCAGAAACCATATCTTCTCTGGAGCCTCTGGGGAGCACAGTCATGCCATAATTTAGACTTCCAGAATCCACAGCTATGGAAAACTGCATCTATTTTGATTTAAGGCTCTAAGATTTTACAATTTGCTATAGTAGCTACAGAAAAATAGTGCACCATAGAATCAGCGTTGTATTTTAGGAGTTATATTAGCAAAATTTTTGTTACAGTGACAATATATCCCAGAGAACAACTTAAAGGAGAAGAGATTTATTTGGCTCAAACTATCGAGAGTTTCACACAATCGAAGTATCAGCAAGTATACTTGGAAGAAACGACACACTGTCTCCAAGTTCCACAAGTGTTTTAAGCATAATTCAAAATATTAGCAAGCAGGTGGAGGGAGAACAAGCATTCATAACAGGAGCCTATGGTGACTTTTCATATCTAACACATAACAGATACAATCCTTTCTGAAGATGTGTATAGAGGTCAAAGGGTCCTGACCTTGGTACTATGTACCTAAAGATTTTCATTAGAAGGTATAAATTCAGAGCTCAGTTTCTGCTAGAATTTCAGCTAGAATATTAATTTGGTGAAGGATCTAAAATCCTGTACATATTCAAAATGACAACAATTGCAGCCAAAAGGCACCCTACAGGTGGTCTCAGATTATTTTTCCTACTAACAACTTAACATCAAGTCTATGTCTCTCCTTCTGCAGGACACATATTTTTGTTGGAATTGCTGGTCTCCTAATTTTTAAAAAGTCTTCATTTTCTTAATAATTCACAGGAGAGTCTTGAGGGCATCACTGGTGGCATGATGCCTTACAGGATGGAATAGAAGCAGACCAGAAGAAAGGAAGAATGGTGCCTTTGCAAACTTTACCCTTAAAGAGCTAAACCTTGAGGTTTTCATCTTAGCCATTGTGTAAGATGAAACCTCGGGGTGCTTTAATTATCATTTTCCTGATGTGTAAGGATGTTTAACATTTCTTTAGGGAGTCTTAGTCACTAGACCTTACTCATTGGAGAATTCTTTGTTTAACTCTGTACCTCCAATTATTTATTTATTTATTTATTTATTTATTTATTTATTCATTTTACATTCCAGATTTTATTGGTCCACCCTCCAACTGTTCCACATCCCATACTTCCTTCCTGCCCCCCCTGTCTCCATCACGATATCTCCATCCTCCCCTGCCACCCCCTACCCCACATCCCATCAGACCTCTAAACTCCTTGGGGCCTCCAGTCTCTTGAGGGTTAGGTGTATCTTCTCTGACTGAACCCAGACCCAGCATTTCTCTGCTGTATATGTGTTGGGTCCTCATATCAGCTGGTATATGCTGCCTGATTTGTGGTTCAGTGCTTGAGAGATCTCAGAGGTCCAGGTTAATTGAGACTGCAGGTCTTCCTACAGGGTTGCCCCCTCCTCAGCTTCTTCCAGCTTTTCCTTAATTCAACCATACGGATCAGCACCTTCTGTCCATTGGTTGGGTGTAAATTATTGCATGACTCTTTCAACTGCTTATTGGGTCTTTCAGAGGGCAGTCTTGATAGGTCCCTTTTTGTGAGTGCTCTATAGCCTCAGGAATAGTGTCAGGCCTTGGGGCTTCCCCTTGAGTTAGAACCCACTTTGGGCTTGTCACTGGAACTTCTATTCCTCAGGCTTTTCTCCATTTCCAACCCTACAGTTCTTTCAGACAGGAACACTTATTGGTTAGAGATTTTGACTGAAGGATGGCAAACCCATCCCTCATTTGATTCCCTGTCTTTCTCCTTGAGGTAGGCTCTATAAGTTCCCTCTAACCACTGTAGGGCATTTCATTTAAGGTCCCTCCCTTAGAGTCCTGAGAGGCTCTCAACTCCATAGGAATAAAAACAATATCAACCAACCAGACCTCCCAGAGCTGCCAGGGATTGAACCATCAACCAAAGAGTACACATGGAGGGGCCCATTGTTCCAGCTGCATATGTAGCAGAGGATGGCCTTGTCTGGCATCAATGGGAGGAGAGACCCTTGGTCCTGTGAAGGATCAGTGCACCAGTGTAGGGGAGTGCCAGGGAGGTAAAGTGGGAGTGGTTGGGGGAGCATCCTCATGAAAGCAGGGGGAAGGAAATGGGATGGGGGTTTGCACCAGGAAAACTGGGAAAGAAGATATCATTTGAAATTTAAATAAATGAAATATCCTTTTTTTTTGAGCATGACCTTGAATGAACAGGAACTGAAATGTTGTCTTACTTTTGTATTTGAGAATGTGAAACTCTCAATTAATTATCCAAATATTTGCCTTGCTTAGTACTAGGGCAAACACAGCCTAAAAATGGAATCATAGAGAAAGACTAGTGTAAGCAAGGATCTCTGCTAGTGCACAAGCAGTAACATTAAGGACAATCTATCAGGGTTTAAATTGTAACACAAACATTCCGGTTTCAGGTTTAAAACATTTATGGGATAAAGAATGTTTCTCATCATCCTAAAAGAAATAAGAAACTCGGAATATTCAACTAAAATCTTAATGTGAAATATTGATTTTTAATGTAATTAATGTTTAAAGCGCTTAATCATGTTTGCCATGTTGTCCCCGTTTATTTGAGTGAAAGCAAGTGTGAACAGTAAATGAATGCTGTGAGTGGAGGAAAGAGCAGGAGATCATAGAAGATAGATAGATAGATAGATAGATAGATAGGTAGATCAATGAAATAAGGAAGTATACTTTAGGTCATATCTTTTGAACAGAATTATCAGATTACAAGGATATAATCTTCCTGAACACCTTGAGTACTTGGCAAAATTGATCCCCTTCACTAGAACAAACGGCCACAATTTACATTTGGAATGTGTGATTTAATGTATACAAAGCTTAATTTTATAGAAGCATAAGTAAAATCTGCCACTGTAGTCATGTTGCAAGTGTGGCCAGTGTGTTACAAGCATGACAGTAGGTGACAGAGAGGACAAAAGCTGTGTCTATGCTCAGTGTTCTGACCAACATCTGAATGATTAGTAGCCTAACAATCCCTGGAAAAAAATGTGTTTGAGGCAACCACCAGCCTGGTCTCAAGCAGACTCAGAAGGACTCCAAGGACAGGTAGCGAGCCAGAGACTAGAAGACCCCTACCTGGGACCACAGGGTCAGGGAGGTAGTGAATCCAAGACAGTTAATGTTCACAAAGGGCTGCTGGGTCAGGCAAGTCAAGGAGTAAGCCTAAAGGGCCTAGGATGCTAGACAAGCATCATGGGATCCAGACAAGGAACCAGCCTGAGATAACCACCAATCTGGTGCCATACAGGCCTGGGAAACCATACCATGCCTGAGATGACCCCTGCCTGGCACCATAATGCACAAAGGGGCCAAAGCACTCCTAAATACACTGCTGAGACAAACCCAGATACTCAGAGACTCCAGGTATCACTAAGAGGAGCAATTAAATTGCAGAGAAATGGAAGAGAAATAGAATCTGAACGCTGTGGGCACAGTGAAGAGAGACATAACAGGAGACTCAAGGGTAATGAGGAACTGCCTGATGTGAGTAGTTAGGGATATCCCTGGAACCATGGTGGATCCTGGCCTTTGCTACCACCAGGAGTCGAATCCTGGGAGATCTGACACCAAAAATTGTATGCTGTGTAGAAGTGTGAGTGGGAAAGCAATCACCTTCCTCTCCCTTATTCCTTGTTGTCTAAGCCAGGAAGAACTGACTCTAGGATCATGAGAGCAGGACAGCTGCCCTTGTTCCTGGCCTGCTGCATGGGAGAGTGGCAGTTGCTAAGGAGCTGGCTCTGAGGGGCTGTGAGTGGGAGAAACAGTGGAGTGGCCCACTTAAGATACCTTTCAGGCTCAGATCCTGGACTCTGAGTTGACCCACCTAAACATCTAGCCATTGATGACCTGCTGGAGAACCAAAAGGCATCAGACGTACAAATCCTAAACTACAGGATCTTCATAACACAGGGATCCAGTGAGGTTCCAATATGGATAGAGTAGCAGAAGCCAGCAGCCTCAAACCAGACCGAAGTGTCATTTCAATGAACATTTTTTCAAGCAAAGATGTGGGACACACTATGACCTACTATAGCTTGCACAATGAGATTTATGTTTTCTCTGCTGAGGGGGAGGTTGCGAGGGGGAGAGGTAGTATGAGTGAAGAGAGAGATGAGTGGGATTGGGTTGCATGGTATGAAATTCTCAAAGACCAATAACAAGTTAAAAAAGAAGAAGAAAAAGTAAAAGAGAAGAAGAAAGGAGCACACCGACCAGTATTCTTGCATTTTCCTATTTACTCCTAAGTTTTCAAACTTGCCTCATGGTGATGTCTGTTCAAAAGCTCAAAGATATTTTTCTACAGAGCATTCTGAACAGCCTTTAAATAGGTTATTTGTGGTTTAAACAAATACATTAAAGCCTGTTTATCTGAAGAAAATTAGGAAGAGATTTATGTCAATCACTGCAGAGTGATCCACTGGAAGATGGCTTCCTTTTTGGCTCCTTGAGCTTCAGTGCACCAAGGACAAGTGTAGATGGCTAGAAGACAGGGGAGGCATCTGAAAGACAGGGGATCTCCAGTTAAAAGGCAAAATCCCTTCCCAAATCTAGAGACAAATTAAGGCCCTGGTGCTGGCCAATTTTCTGTCAACTTGACACAAGTCAGAGATAATTGAAAGGGAGGAACCTCAATTGAGAATAGGCCTACATAATATCCAGCTGTAAGGCATTTTATTAATTAGTGCTGGATGCAGAGGACCCAGCCCATTGTGGATTATGCTAGCGCTAGGCTGGTAGGAGTGGGTTCTATTAGAAAAGCAGGCGGAACACACAATGACAAGCAAACCAGTAGGCAGCACCCCTCCATAGGCTGTGCATCAATCAGTTCCTGTGGCCAGGTTCCTGTCCTATTCTAGTTCCTGTCCTATCTCCCTTCGTTAAAGAACAGTGTTGCTGAAGTGTAAAGCCAAGTAATTTCTTTCCTTGCCCCCTCCCCTGCCAAAGAGTATATGCAGCATAACCATATTTAGACAGTAAAATAAAACATCCAGTCCAATGGCATGCTGAAAATTTTAATTTCCTAAATTAAAAAAAATATTTAAATTTAACTGTTATTTCACCAAACATCAGAATAAAATTTATATGCAATGACAAATTTGTGAAAGTTTTATTGCTTTTCTTAACATGCAAATAATGAATACATTCATGATTACACTATAAATTCTAGAGCTATTTTAAGTGGTTTTATGATAATAAGTGATTCAGTCTCAATCCTCTGTTTAGAGAGGATATAAATTTAGTTTTCCCAAGTCTCCTAAGGATAAAAATTATTTCAAAATTCAAATAATCTCACTAATGCTAATACAAATATTCACTTTGAAAATTTCAGTAATAAATGACTCTAGTTTTTGGGACAATGAATATATTTGAAATACAACTGGAATAAAATTTTGGATACATTTTACAGCAAATATTATACAAATTATTATACTCTTTTCAAAATGTACTTGATTTACTTTGATTACTTGATTATATTAATCACTTATGAATGCAAATTTAATGAAGTTCTCATATCACTGTATTTAAAACAATTCAAACAACAAAGAAAAAATTCAAATTGATAATTATATTTTAAGTTGTGAACTTTTTAAGCAATAGCATATCCCACAATTGTGATAGAATTTGTTCTGCTCATAAATGATAACTGGTATGCAGACATAGACAAAAATCTATTAGATTACTGAAGTCACTAAGCATACTAACAAATATGAGCTTAATACTACATTGTCCCTTTTGATATATAACAATTAAATCTACTGTTAAACTGAAATTTGCATATTATAATCATATAGATGTATAAGAATTATGAAAGAGTAAATATAAAATATTTAAATATTCATGAATAAATACATCTATTAGATTGCACATGCAGAATTGTTCATTTTTTTTTTTAATTTTTAAGATACCAGAGCATGTTTTAGTGGGGGAACTCTACCTCCCTTGGTTCTCATTTTTTGGAGTGCAATAGTGTCTGCACAAGTCAAACCCATTGTAGTCATGCCAGTTTACACACTTTCCCAATGGTAATTGTGTCTACTCTGGAAATACAGACTGGAATATGGATTAAGAACCATGTACTTATTTCAGATTGTCTCCACAGTTATTTATTAAATGATTAGAAAATTGAAATAAGAAGAGGCAAAAAAAAAATCTAGCATGATCACAAATCAAGAAAAAATATACTTAGTTTAACCTCAGTTAATGCCCTGCTTTGCCCTTTCTTTTGGAAATTGCAAGTTCTAATTCAGAATGAAAAGAAAGTACTCTCTGAAAGAATTTTAATTATTTCCAAATGCCGTGGTAACATATAAATGCTAAACTGTGTGACTTTTCCATTTATGGGCTGTGAGAAATAAACAGCTGGGATAAACAGCAGGCATCTCAAGATATTTTATTTATTTCTCAGCAGAAGTTTAAGCATATGTCATAATGATGGCATTTACATCATAATATATGTTGCTTCTTACAGCTCTGCAAGCCCATCAGAATCCGCAGAAATGACTATGGAATGGTACGAAAAGAAGAGCCCATCAAACGGGCTTCCATCTGCTTCCATCTCCAAAGTTCAACTTTTATTATAAACTATGCAACTGAAAATCAAAGTTCTGAAAACATAATTGCTTCCCTTGAATCTTAGATTCAGTTTTGCTTTCAGAGTGATCTAGCATGCTGTGACACAGACATTTACATTTTCCCTTCCTGAAAAATCCCATTGCCTTTTGACTCCCAGATATTTAGCAGCATAGACAAAATATATGCTATTAAGATCAAAGTCTCAGGATCTTGTCAACTCTAGAATGACACCATTTTTTTTTGAGAATATTATATGGTAAGAAAAGAAGGTGATTTTCAGTAATTATATTGCTGCTTAGGGTTAACGGTCTTTAGGGATTGTCTTCGTAGAAAAATACACTAGGTTATAGGTGAGAACAAGTTTAAGCATACTACATGAGTGTCATCATTGTAAAATTTCAAAGATAATAAACTGCAAGTCTATTCTTCTCAGTAAAGAGAATTTTGCAAAGGAGAAATAAAACCTACAATACTTTTAGGCAGAGCTTATGCCTTGGATGTTTTCTATTTGGACCCTTAGAATACTGCCACATAAAATGGTCCCGAGGTCATGTAACAAAGAAGAATGCGACAAGATGACAGCTGACTCTCAACAGCACTATTGCCTCTGCACGAATTAGTCATAGCTGGAAGAAAACACCTCATAACCCTTTTTGAACACAGAGCATGAAACTAAGAGATAAATGTCTGACTAGGCATTTTTTCAGGCATGATCACTTCAGTGACTAACACGATTGCTAGATAAAGACTTGTATAGAGATTTCTGGACAGAGAAACAAATTTGAGCTAGACATTGTAACACTAGAAAGTGCTAGCATAGGACCATGTCAGTAATGACATTTTACTTTGTTATTGAATTGTCAAAAGGAGAGTTTATTACTTCTTTTGTCATTGCAATTTTTTACAATATGGTAAAGAAAAAAAGACATTTTATAAAGGAAATTAAGGTCCGTTCCTAAGCATTTCTAGGCCTGGTGTTCTGCATAAAACTGATGGCCAAGAAGAGAAGCCGAGCGTTTCCACTTGAAATACTCATAGACAATGTTAGAAATGGCATCCAGAAACAGGATAACAAAGAGCTATTACATAATGGATTAAAGTATACCTATGTCAGAATATTTATATTAGTTATACATCAGAAAAATTTTATAAACAAATTATATGCTGAATATACCATTTTCATTTATTTTGGTGTAAGCATTACAATTTTAGTGTAATCATCATTAAATTCATGATTTTATCTATTTAAAAAAATACATTTATTTACTTGTTTGTTTGTTTGTTTGCTTGCTTGCTTGCTTCATGGTAGTAATAGAACAAGTGCCATAATGTACGTACATAGGTCAGACAACTTGCAGAATTCAGTTCTCTTCTCTAACCATGTGGATTCTAATATTTGAGTTTAGTGCATCAAGGATTGTATTAAGTGCTTCTATCTGCTGAACCACCTAGTTAGCCATATTTGTGTCTTCTTATGCAGGCATTTAAAAAATATTTTGCTGCACTTAATTTTGAGATATAAATCATCACTTATACTTGTCACAGCATCAGTTACAGTCATCATCACTTCCTGTCCATAATGTTTGACTGAAGAATAATATTTCTGTTTTGTTTAAACCATATGGAATTATGTCTGTGAGAATGTATCCATGATATTGAAAGCACTCTAATCAAGGTAAATTCACTAAAATAATACATAAGAAATCTAAATCCTGAATGATCTGTTGGTGACTTCTTACCAAGTCAATAGATATTCAATGAAATAATTCATGCCTGAAATAGAGAAATATTTCATAAATCTGTAATAAAAAATCAAACTCTCTGGTCGCTATTACATATGTAGCAGAGGACTGCCTTGTCTGGCTTCAGTGGGAAATGATGTACTTAATCCTGTAGAAACTTGATGGAACAGGGAAGGGGGATGATACTGGAGTGAGATTGGAGTGAGTCTGGGGCATGGGGGAGCAACCTCTCAGAGGCAAATGGAAGGGGAGGGAGTGAAGGACTTGTGGAGTGGGGGACCACAAAGGGAGGCAATATTTGGAATGTAATTAAATAAAATAATCAACTAAAAAGGGTAAAAATATTCTCAAGGTCCATAGTAAGTAAATATAGGAAGATGATATAATGTTTGATGACTCTGAGGAACTAATGATATATTGTGCATTTGAAATTTGCTAACAGATTAATTCTTACATATTATTACAGAAGTTGAGTATGATGGGAAACATAGCAGTTGACTTGATTAGTAAACTCATCATAATTAGTAAGTATGTCTAAACATCATATTGTAAGCCCTAAGTATACATATTTTTGTCAGTGATAGCTCTGAACTACCTAGACATTATTTGTCCATACAAATATGTTTTCTGGTATGAGTAGAATTAGAACTGTAAATAATGTTGGCTGTGCCACTAATTGCATATGTAGCAGAGGATGGCCTAGTAGGCCAACAAATGGGAGGAGATGCAATTGGTCTTGCAAAGATTATATGCCCCAGAATAGGGGAATGCCAGGGCCAGGAAGCAGTATTGGGTGGGTTGGGGAGCAAGGCAGGGGGAGAGTGTAGGGGACTTTCAGAATAGTATTTGAAATGTAAATGAAGAAAATATCTAATAAAAAAAAAGAAGGGAAAAAAAGAAGAAAATAATTGGGGCAGTTTTGCCCTTATTAGAGGAAGAAAATAGGCAAAAAATAAATAATAAAAAATCATTCAAAGAAAATAAAAAGAATGTTGGGTTATTAAATGGATTATTAAAATAAATGATTCTTGAGTTTTTGGCTATTACTTTGTTGTAAAGCAATGGTCTAGAATTCTTAAGAGCTTCTTTTGACCCTTATAAAGAGCAATTTATGGTCTCTCTCTCTCTCTCTCTCTCTCTCTATATATATATATATATATATATATATATATATATATATATTAAACAAATTCATAAGAAAAGGTAAGCAAACTTCACGTGAAAAATATTTTCATTAATGCAAAAATATGCCTACTTTTATGTATAACTATTAGCCTATTTCTTAATAGTGTCTTCATATTATAACTTGTCATGTTTATAAAAAATCCTTCGTGGTGTTTTATGTTAGTAGTAATGCTGGTTGAATTACATAGCATGTTCAACAGACCAGAAGTATAAAGTAAGAATTATTTAAATCTAGATTAGTAAATGAACAAGTATATTAGAATGTGAAACTTTTAGAAATATGAAAGCTATTGTCAATAGAAATAATCCTTACAAGAAACATTTATTAGGCAGATCTGAAAATCAAATTGTAATGTTCTGAAAATGAATACTCTACTATGCTGAATAGATAATAATTTTATTAAGCATTATAAACTTTTGCTGAAATAAGTCATGCCTAAAATTGGCAAATGCATGCAATTTGTCAGCTAATTTTACTGATTAAAATGGTGCATTAGAACAGATTTGATTCTTCCTCTAAGCAGCAATTGAATCTATTTATAAATGATAATTACATTCAAAAATAATCTACACATTGATCCCAAGGTGTTAATGGTTACATGATACGTAGCTAATATGAAATACCATCAAATATATGAATTGGTTGTTTTGTAGTTATTTTCTTCAAATTAGAATATTCTTTTCTGCTGATAGGAAGAAAGATCCTAATACTCTGGAACATAGTAAACCTTACCAGGCTATGGTGGTGGTTGAAATATGTTTGGCCTATGGGAAGTGGTATTATTCTGAATGTGGCCTTTTTGGTGGAATTGTGTCACTCTGTAGGGAGACTTTGATATCTCCTAGTGCTCAAGCTCTGGCATATGTGGAAGACAACTTCCTCCTGGAAACCATCAGATCAAGATACAGAACTCTCAGTTTCTTCTCCAGTACCATGTCTGTCTGAAGCCTGCCAAGCTTCCTGACAGGATGAAAATAGACTAAAACCCTGAACTTATAAGTCAGCCCCAATTAAATGTTTGCCTTTATAAGAGTTGTCTTGATCTTTGTCTTAGAAGACTAAGTAAGAAAAGTCAAAAGTGTACAATATTCAGTATACTCAAATTCCTAAAATACTCAAATTACCCTTATAAATATTACATAAGAAGTAGACTAGGAAAAAGAGATTTGGGGGGCTGGATACTTGAAATTGGGAAGGAGGTTAGAATGCATGTCTTAAGTTACCCTCATTAATGTATTTGGGGCAACATGACAGATGTTGGTAAAATATTGTTTTATGGTTTCACTTGTGTACTGTTTGGTTGAACAAGCGTTCTTAGGAAAATACAGCTTCTTAGGAAAAATACACATTACGAATATACCCTAAAGGCTATTGACAGAACTAAAAAAAAAAAATCTGGGGATGCATTACATGGAAACTGAGATAGATGACAGTACATACAAATAAAATTTAGTTATTAAACCAAGATTACCACATAATGAAGTAATAAAAATAAAGAGAAGACATGTGGATGCTATCTCCAGCATTATCAAATTATTTGACAGAAAAAAAAAGGTGAAAATGAAAGACAGAAAGAAATATGGATGTCAGTATTGCTTTGTCATTTCATATATCTGGGAGAATACAAGTAAAAGAATGAATGACATCAGTATCCAGGAGCCCATTATGAAACCTAAGGAGTGCAACCTATGTTAAGAATCAGTGTAAACGCAATTATGTAGAACATGTAGACAGTATCTCTGAGTTGTGACTTTATAATTTCTCATGCCACCAATTTCACAATTAAATTATATATATATATATATATATA
>NC_034600.1:61962391-62004151 GCF_900095145.1 Mus pahari
ATCTATATCTATATCTATATCTATATCTATATCTATATCTATATCTATATCTATATCTATATCTATATCTATATCTATATCTATATCTATATCTATATATCTATCTATCTATCTATCTATCTATCTATCTATCTATATAATTTAAATGCAGATGCTGAACTATTTTTAATTTCTGGGAGAACTTACCAGTTTGATCATCTGTAGCATATTTTCAGAGGAAGCCTATAAAATTAGTAATGTCCAGTGGTATTTCTTCAAACTGTCACTATCCTTAAAGTTTTTTTCTCAAAATATATATACAGATGGCATAAGAAAGCAACTGTAAGATAATCCAAGAAAGTTTTTCTCAAAAAAATTAATTACCTATATTTTGCATTATCCATTATATCATAATTTCAATGAATACCCTTAACAATATTTCTATATTAAAACAACATTTTTTTCTACAAAATGACTGTTGAAGAATGTACATCAAGGCCAAGGTTATTACTCTTGGTACTATCCTATTATGAAGAATGATTTAGGTTAAAATGTTTATTAGATAAAATTATTTTCCAGTCATAAACCTTAGTTTGATATATTTTAATAATCTACTATTAACTTCTAAGTGTTTGGTGGATGTTAAAAATCATAATTTACACAATAGTTTCTTGTTACATCATAGGAACATGTGAATGTTATTTAGCTGAGTTTGTATTTATAATAAGCACAATTTTGTTGTAGCAATTTTCAGGGAAAGAAAGATAATACTACAACTGAATTTAATAAGACCTGTTATAAAATTTCTAAACATGTCCACACTAGAAAGATATTAAAAAAGTCATGATAATTTCCTTGAAGTAAAAATTGTCAACAACGTAGTAAATACAAATCCCCGTGGAAGAGTACAACACAAAGGTTCTTGAAATAAGCTCAATAAAATGTTATGGAATTCCAAAACTCAAAATACCTGCTTAAACAATAAAAGTTCCATTAGTTTAAATGAAATACCTTCTTCAAAGGAAAGAAAAACAAACAAAATTCTCATTATTGAGATGGTTGCAACAGAGATCATTCTTTCTAATTTAAGATAAGAAGAGCATGTCTATACCAGGTTATACCTGTCTATATCTGTCTTTGACCAGATCCCAATTATTACCTATATCTATAAAATTATTGCCTTTATCTATATATGTATAGAAAAATATGTATATGTATATATCTTTTACTTATATTCTTTCTTTGATCTTCAACTTCAAGATGATTTAGAAAAAGATAAATTGTTATTATTTAAATGATTTTCATGTGGCTTCTGTTCTCACAAACCTTGATTTTTTTTATTTTTTATTTTGCATCCGATTTAAAGTATTTTATTGTCTTGGCTTATAAGCTTGTTTCTCTTGCATATTTTGGGATTTTCAATAGGTTATATGTGCAGTCATCTGATCAAAGATTATGATGTTTTATTGCTACAATAAAACAATGCATGACTTAAACTCTACATTTTAATAAAAAGCCAAATATATCAGGTTATAAAATGCACTGCATAGCTGAGCTTCAGATTAGCATATCTGCTAAAACTTCATGAAGGAGATATAAATACCTAAAGTATTAAAGTAGCCAGTTTATAGACAGAATTATTTATGCTTTAGGACACTAACTTTCTCTAGGAACATTAAAATAAATGAAAATGCTTAGCATTTTTGTTAGCTGAATTTGGCATTTAATATAAAAACAAAACAGAATGATCTCAGTGAACAATACAAAGGTACCACATGTTCCAGAAAAAAACATTTTTGTATTGTTTCTTACACTGTAATTTGTGTTGAGTTATGTGATGTTTGTCCAAACATTATCTTTTCTCAAGTATCAGTTTGTAATTTAAAAAGTAACTCATTTTGTTAAATAAATTAATATATAAAATATATTTTCAGAAATGCTGGATAAAAGAAGTAATTCTAACCATTGAAATCTTTAATCTAAGAGTGAGTCGTTTTTATTCAGAGGTGTTTCATCCCTCTTCTTGGTCTTATCTAGAAGAGTCTCACCTAAAGTAGTACTAAATAGAAGCCATTCTCTTTATATATGAACAACACAGTAGATATGGTAACAATAAGAAATGAGGAACGATTGTCATTGTCATTCTGTTACAGGAGTCCATTAGGAAGAATTTGGGTATTTTTGTTGGTAGCTTTGTTCCTTTTTGTTTGGTTTTACTGACTTGGAACAGCCTAAGAAGCTATGACTGGATATTATCACTCTATAATCATAAAGTACATGTCATTTCCAACATATTTTGTGGTATTGCAGTGAGGGAACTACATTGCTTTAAACATCTTACTGTTTCCAATGAATGGTTGGTTTTAGGCACAGTGAATATATCATGCAGACAGAAAGGCAGACAGACAGACACACAGAAATGCAGACAGACACACAGAATGACAGACAGACAGACAGACAGACAGACACACACACACACACACACACACACACACGTACACACTGCTGAGAGTAGGGCATGAATTTGGGTCACAAAGACAACTATGAATCTAGGTGGTGTTGAGGCTGAACATGTAGGAATTAATAACATTGGAATTCCAATATATAGTAAGATTGATCACGATAATTTTTCCTTAGAAGTCAGTTAACTCTGAGCAGCTTGAGTAAATGTAAGAAAGCAGAATAAGCATATAGTTACAAATGATCACACAGAATAGTATCAACTTGGTTATAAGTTGGGTGGACATTTAGTTTGAAAAGACAAGTCTCAAATATAATTTCCTACAAAAGAAAGTTCCCATAGGATTTAGTAGAGTATTTCACCTTTGACAAATCATTTGTAAGTATATACTATTAATTTTGTAGGCACATATCTTCTACTGAATAAAAGACTACATTTAGTAGATATTGTCCTATTTTGCTTCTCTGTTGTTATGATAAGACACTAACTATAACCAGTTTGAGGAGAAATGGTGTTTCGTTTTTTGTTTTTTGTTTTCTTTAACACACAGGTTATAGTAATAGCAAGGAAAGTCAAAGCAGAATCTCAAAGCAGGAATTCTGTGACAAGAACTGATAGGGAGACAGCAGAGAAATGCTGCTTAATGTTTTGCCTCCCCTGGGTTGTTGTCTAGCTAACATCTAAAATCCAGGCCAGCCTGCACAGAGCTATCTACACATACAATGTGGCAAGCTCGTTTCCAACAGTTAAATCACTCTCACAGGCCTGAAGTAGGCAGTGATGAAGAGAAAGAGAAAAGGCAATGGAGAATCTACCCAGCTTCTTTGGGAGTAGAGGAGAGCAAACCCGATAGGAAAAAAAGACAGTTGAAAAGGCACACCCTGAGAGACACTTCGGGAAGGAATAGTTCCTGAATCACTGATTGTGAGAAGCAGAAAAAAGATCTGTATGCTTTAATTTAATTAAGGAATGTGAGGGTTGAGAGGGTTTTGTTAATGAGTGTTTGAACAGAAGTTTGACATCAAATGCACACATCATATTTTGAGACTAGAATTGGAAATGAATACATGTGAGAATAAGTCTCAACAACTCAAGGAGATTTGTGGGAGAAAGAATATAAACAGGCATTAACCAGGAGTAAAGATAGTTATGTAAAGCTTTTGAAAATATACCGATATATTAATGGACTCAACTAAAGTAGAGTATATTATGATCAGTGGTAAACTTTTAGAAGAATATTTCAGACTAGTTTTAAATATACGTAGACAGACCTTGTGCTATGATGTGGTAAAACAGAAGAAAACAATAATATTAAAGGTATATGAAAATACATAAAGGATTGTTTCGTGATTGTTTGTTTTATTTATTTGAGTATTTAAGTATTAAAAATAATAATGGAACAGGATTATAGAATGTAAAAATACTTTTTATTTGCCTGTTGGCTTGGCATCTCAGAGGCTTGCTCCTGAATAAACTCACTCTTTCTTGTTCTTTCTGAGCTCTAGCTGGCTGGCTCAAATCAGGTGTTTTGGTCCAAACTCCATCGGAGCTGGAGCTGACTGATTCAAACTGACTTATCTCAGCTTCTGATAGAATTGCTTTGTTTGACCTCTAACTAAATCTGTCGATCTGTTTTAACCGTCTGGCTCCTTCTTAGTCTCTGCTTCATTCTGTCTTTACCTGCAACCGCTCTCTGTAAAACTGTCTGGGCAAAACTGCCTCCTCCCTCTTCACACTGAACTGCCATGAAACCCAGAGCACCTCACTGCCTCTCAAGTTGCTTACTCAACTGACTGACTGAGAACTAGGGGATCTACATGCCTCTGTCTCCTGAGTGTTAGGATTAAAGACATGGACTACCATGTCTGGACCTAAGTTTTTCTTTACCTGAAACTTTCTGTATACCAGGATGACTTTGAACTCAGAAATCTACTGGCCTCTATCTCCTGAGATGAAAGGTATGTCATTATTCTAGCCAGATTACACATAACTAGAAGGTTGTTGGGTGGTGATGCATTATCATAGCAGCCATGTTGCTGGTTTAAAATCCCTCTACCATAAAACTTGAAGAACTATAAAACTGTGCAGGTGTGTGTGTGTGTGTGTGTGTGTGTGTGTGTGTGTGTTCTTATTTGAGTGTTGTGCAGTATGTGACTTTTAAGTGAAGGGGTGTGTTTGTATTTTGTTTTTGTGATGGTGGGGGAAAGATTGTAAAATCAGATGGTGGCCTTTGCTGTCTCAGTCTTCTTCTTTGCCTTGAATATGCTGTAGTTTTAGAAATCTCAATAGCCTCTTACACTATGAACATACTTTACAAGCCCAGAGTCATTTATTAATTGAAGATCATCATGTCTGAGCTGCTGTTGTCATTTTTTTCAGGAAATGGTCTCCTGTGACAATACTTTCAAGTTAATTCCCCATGTTCTTTTCTGTCAGATTTATTGTATGCAGGTTTATGGTTATGTATTTGATGTACTTGTACTTCAGTTTTGTGCAGGGAGACAGATATGGGTCTATTTGCATTCTTCTACATGCATACATCCAGTTAATCCAACACCACTCATTGAAGATCCTTTCTCTTTTTTTAAACAAATTTTTATTAGATATTTTCTTCATTTACATTTCAAATGCTATCCCGAAAGTCCCCTATACCCCCCCCCCCTGCCCTGCACCCCAAACCACCTATTCCTACTTCCTGGCCCTGGCATTCCCCTGTACTGGTGCATACAATCCTTGCAAGACCAAGGGCCTCTCCTCCCAATGAGGGCTGACTAGGCTTTCTTTTGCTACATATGCAGCTAGAGACACAAGCTCTGGGGATACTGGTTATTTTCATTGTATAGTTTTGGTTTCTTTGTCAAAACTCAAGTGTCCATTGATGTATGGGTAGACTTCTGGGTCTTCATTTTGGGTCCATTGATAAAAGGGTCTGTTTTTATTCTAATTCCATATAGTTTTCATTTCTATTGTTTGTAGTACAGCAGGAAAGCAGGGCTGGGGATACCTCTATACACTCTCTTGTTGTGCGGGATTGTTGGAATCCTGAATTTTTTATTTTTTTCATATGAAGGTGAGTATTATTTTTTTCAAGGTCTATTGTGGGACAGTAAAACCATGCCAGGAAGCTTGGTGGGTAGAGAAGGTTGAGACTCTGAGACTTGGTGGGCGCGTACCTGAGACTTACGAATTCCCACTCAAGATTCCTGGCCTGGAACATGTGCCACTCTCCCCTCTTCAGTAAAATAGCCCAAAATAGAGTTCTCCATCCTAATGAGATACCTAAAAGCTCCAAGGTTTTTGCTAATAAACTTCCCTTCCATAACATTCATCCATGCAAAGGGTATTTAATCTCAGGTCCACTCTGAGAAGTTGGTGTGGTATGGTATGGTAATGTATGCATCCATTTTCTTTCTTTTTATTAGATATTTTCTTTATTTACATTTCAAATGTTATCCTACTTCCTAGTTCCCCCTCTGAAAATACCATATCTCCTCCCGACTCCCCCTGCTTCCTAACCTACCCACTTCCATTTGTGGTCCTGGCATTCCCCTATACTGGGGAATAGAGCCTTCACAGGACCAAGGACATCTCCTCCCATTGATGACCTACTAAAGCCATCCTCTGCTACAAATACAGCTAGAGTCACAAGTTCCACCATGTGTTTTCTTTGATTAATGGTATAGTTCCAAGGAGCTCTGGGGGTACTGGTTACTTCATATTGATGTTCCTCCTATGGGGCTTCAGACCCCTTCAGCTCCCTGGGTACTTTCTCTAGCTCGTTCATTGGGGACCTTGTGCTACATCCAATGGATGACTGTGAGCATCCACTTNNGTATTTGTCAGGCACTGGCAGAGCCTCCCAGGAGACAGTTATATCAAGCTCCTGTCAGCAAGCTCCTGTCAGCAAACCCTGCCTAGTGTCTGGGTTTGGTGGTTGTTTATGGGATGGATCCCCAAGTGGGACAGTTTCTGGATGGTCATTCCTTCAGGCTCTGCTCTGAACTTTTTCTCTGTAACTCCTTCCATGGATATTTTGTCCACCCTTCTAAAGAGGATTCTAAACTTCTGGTCTTTATCCACTTATGTGTGTGTGCATATTATGTGTGTTCTTTTGTGATTGGGTTACCTCACTCAAGGTGATATCCTCCAGATCCATCTACCCAGCTATTAAAAACAATGAATTTATGCAATTCGCATCCATTTTCTACCATGAACAGTCAATAAACAGTTCAGAAACACGGACTGTCTCTTTCCTCACCATTGCCATCAGCAGGATGGAAAAGGCATTTGCCTAGAGAACTGCAGCTACATTTCCCATAGGAAAACCCATTTGCCCTACCAAACAACCTCCACCAAGGTAGGGACAATCACTGCTAAGCTAAGCCCTTTCCCCTACCCAGGTTAGATGACAGTCTCCATCCTGTGGGTCCCAAATCTGTTCTCAGCACTTCCTTGACTTCAAAGGTGCCTGGATGTCCAAGAGTCAGAGAACTCCCTCAGCTCTGGCCTCAACCCTGACCTCATCACTGGCCCAGGGACCCCAAATCCAGCTTTCCAAAATCTCAGATTCACTTTCACAGACCCAGAGAGCAGTGTCTTGGTGCTACCCCGAAGACCCCTGGCATGGGATAAACTCAGTTAAACTCCCTGTGTTTTGCCTCCCAAGTGACTGTGCCCAATAATCAGGTATTGAGCCTTATATTAGTGTACATAAATGTAAAACTAAATAATCAGAACACATTTTCTATATCCATGACATTCTCAAATAGTGAGAAAAAATAATAGTTAAATAACTTTAAGTCTATAGGTATAATACTTTTCAGATAAAATATTTACCACATGTTTGTTACTATCAAAATTAATAATTATGTTTTACTAAACCACTGTACTCTATATTTGTGCATAAATGCTTTATATGTTTTATGATTTCAATGCACTCACTAGATATGTAAATCATCTATTAATTTTATATTCAACAGGCAGCACTGTAGCAAAGTTTATTTTAGGTTTTTAAAATTCTTTTCAACCTTTCTTTTACTTATATTTCGAATTCTCAGGGGATTAAATCCTTAAAAATGAAGCTCATCTTCAATTAGTAAGAAGAACATATGCATGCTCTTCATTAAAATCCCCAGGTACCATGAGGAAGGGTTCATTTTGGGTTTTAGATAATTAAAGCCGCATACACGTTCTCTGATACTCCATCTGGCATTAGAATGTTTTCATCTATAGGCCACTAGAACTAACTGACTTCTGAAAAAGTTTAATAAATTCATTAATATTGGGACTCATGTGAATTTGGGTTATACAGTTGAGTGCCTTATTATAACCTAAATATTCTCTAATAAGAAACTAAATGAAGGTCTAGTTTATCTTCAGTGATAAACTTGCTAGGCTAACAATAAGGACCTTACAGTTTAGACAACCACTAACATGACAAAGAATGTAAAAACATCAGTATTTAAAGAATTTTGACTTTTGTTCCATTCTTTATAACATTCTCCACTCTTATATACATTCACCACCTTAAATATACACAAACAGGCAATATAGATGAAAAAATCAGGATAATCCTATGAAATTTGATGAATCCTTTTAAAATGATTATCTATTTCTAAAGCACTTTCTAATTAAAGTACCACTGATTATATTTAATATGTATTTAATCTGCATTGATAAATGTATAATGCTATGTATTTCACCTGTTTTTATTTTTTTTCTATTCTGAGTATTGCATCCATAGACTATAAAATGCAAATCAAAGACTTAAGTTCATTTGAATGTAACAATAATATAGTATAAATATTTTTCCAAATAAAGTTGGAGTAGGAATTTCACACTCCATACACTTGGTTAATAGTCTTCAATCAATCAAGTTCAAGATCACAATTTTGCTAGTATTCTGTTGGAACACAGTTATTCTTCATTATTTAAAAGTATGTGGATGGTATAAAGAATAGAGATGTACTGGTAAAAAATGGAGATATACTAGGATGAGATAAGTTATAAAAAAAATCAATTAACAGGAAAATTCTAAATGGAATGGGAGGTATACATAGGAAATGTTCAAGTATACCATCAGGAAGGGAATACATTGTAGGGATTTTCAGCTAATGAGGGTAAGCTTGTCAGCTGTCTTATGTGAAACAAAGAACTCTGGAACATAGATTGTAAGCACACAATTTCTCCAGACACAGTTCTACACTCAAGATATGAGAGAAGAGTACTTTCTCAGAATTATGTTTTTCATAATTTAATTGTATTTCCACAATCTAGCAAGAAATGAATCATTGTTTTCATTGCTCAGCAAAAAGCCATAAAGACTTAGGAATAAGAAGGTGATAATGCATAAGAAATTTAATTGAAATTTCTTCTGAAATTCTGTTTATTGACCTATCATGTACAAAGCAAACAATAGGATGCATTTACTTGCATGTACATTTTTGTATGGTGTGGTGTGTGTGTGTGTGTGTGTGTGTGTGTGTGTGTGTTTACACACGCAAAGTTATGCATGCATGAATATTGTCTGCTTTGTTCCCCAGGTTTCTGATTAGTGTGCCTTGCCAAGAAATGTATCATTTAAAAAGTTCTGCTCCTTGGAATGCATCTGCTTATGCCTGGCATGCTATAGCCCATTTTATCAGCTCTTGTAGACAGCTTTACTATGTAATTCTTGTTCTTCTCCCTTTCCCATATGTCTTTTGAATCACAAGCTCTGAAATAGTGGAATTTACCTTTATCTTCTGCTGCAAATCCTTAGGTTGGTGAAATATTGGTTACTTTCCTGCTTCCTGATTGAAAGAGGTATGAATTCAAATCACTTCCTAGTCTAAATTGGGTTTTCATTTATGCAGTCCATCCTCACGTATTTGGGAGGCTTGTGGGCTGAAATTTGTCATCATTATGTCCTTTGGCTGACTTCAGGGTAAAAGCACTATCTGAGGGCAAAATGTTACAATTAAAATTAAAATGAGATTCACAGGGTTTTAAAAGACTGTTTAAAAGAAGCACAAGGAATTGTAGATGAAACGCAGCATGTGGTTCTTTGTATTTTATAGATAGTCTTCTTTCACAAGGTGGACATGGACATTTCAATATATACACTTTTGGAAAAGAAACAAAAATTGCATATGCAAACATGTAATATTAATGATTCTGAAATATCTGGGAGGCAGAGTACAGAAAATCCATTTTCATAGGGCATACATTTTAAATTTAAAGTGGCATGGGAATTTCACTTTTCTGTATTTTTATGCTTTAATGACTGACCAAGTGCTTACTTGACTATTGCATTCATGATTTTAAAGGAGTAGGAAGCAGCGAATTGTTTCTAAAACATGAACACGATAATGAATGAAGTGTAAAAGAGAAAGACAGTCCTCAACACAGCAATAGCTTCATAATGCTTAGGGGGAAATGCAGAAAAACAGCTCACAGGTCCTTCTAAGCTCTGCTTTGTTTCAATATGGAAATGAGTATGGACTTTATGACCTCAAAAGAAAAGCAAGTGCCCTTTTGAGTAATTCAAATATTACACAAGGAAACTGTATTTTGCTGACATGTTTACAAGTTCTGAATGTGATCAAGCAGTGAAATGATAATCAAGTCTTTAGTGAGCAATTTGAATACATCATGACTACTACAACACGGTTAGAAAAAATATTACCTATCATAAGTTTTTGTATAAATATAAATAAAATATCTTAAAATATAAGGTAAAATCAATTCTGCCATACAATGCTATTTCCTTACCAGCTTAAGAATCATTCCTTGTTTGGAAATCCCCATTACTTTTAGAGCTGGGTCATTAATCAATGTAGATCACATATTTATGACAGAATCAATTATAAATTGTTAATGAAAATTTCAGGGAAAATGCATGTAAGATACACTCTTACATGATATTTAATTTAATGTAGAGTATTATATGTAAAGTGAGCTTTGGGGACTTAGTAAGTAAGTTGGAGATATAAAAATTTTGTTGGCAGTTCACAAAGTATAGTTTAATCGCTTATTGTAAAGTCTGGTCATTTTGTATGGGCAAGTATAGTATTTTCTACTCTCTATAATATGGTATTTCAGTAACTAAGGAGGCATTAGTGTGACACCTCTTTCTTGCTTAATTATCATGTTGTTTTTTTTTTTCATTCGCAAAAATGAGGTGTGAGTGGGAAAACAGATGGTGGAAAAAGAAGCTGATGCTCACGGAGAAGTAGGTGAAGCCTCAGCCCCACACTGTTCTTCTACTGAAAGATCTATAAGGACTTTTCCAGAGTCAAATATCTCAGTTGACTGTAGGCATGAGAACATAAAAATCATTAGGCCTTTTAAAAAAAATGCATTTCTTCCTTTGTTAAAAAATTAGATTACTTTTAAATTTACATTTTAAATGTTATCCCCCTTTCATGGTTTCCCCTCAGGAAATCCCCTATCACCACTCCTACCCACTCCTGCTTCCTGGCCCTGGCATTCCCCTACACTAGGGCATAGAGCCTTCACAGGACCACATAGAGCCTTCAAGGACCTCTCCTCCCACTGATGACCAACTAGGCCATTCTCTACTACATATGCAGCTGGTGCCATGGGTCACTCCATGTGTACTCTTTGCTGGTGGTTTAGTCCCTGGGAGCTCTGGGGTTACTAGTTAGATCATATTGTTGTTTCTCCTATGGGCCTGAAAACCCCTTCAGCTCCTTGGGTTCTTTCTCTAGCTCCTTCATTGGGGACCTTGTGCTCAGTCCAACGGAGAGCTATGAGCATCCACTTCTGTATTTGTCAGAAACTGGCAGAGCCTCTCAGGAGATAGCTATATCAGGATCTTCTCAGCAAGTACTTGCTCTCATCCACAATAGTGTCTGGGTTTGGTGATTGTTTATGGGATGGATCTCTAAGTGGGGCAGTCTCTGGATAGTCATTCCTTCAGTCTCTGCTCTGAACTTTATCTTTGTAACTCCTTCCATGGGTATTTTGTTCCCCCTTCTAAGAAGGATTCTGAGCTTCTGGGCTAATATCCACTTATCAGTGAGTATATATCATGTGTGTTCTTTTGTGATTGGGTCACCTCACTCAAGATGATAATCCTCCAGATCCATCCATAATATTTAAGATTTTATAATATTTAAGATTTTATACTATATATAAATTTCTGTTATCAAGGATTTATATTAATTGTACGTCATATTTTTCTGCTAGGCAATTAAAAGTGAAGGCATTGGTTTGATATTTCTTTAGTTAAAATGTGGTAGAAAATGGATCTGACAATGTTTCCAGTGCTAGAAAAACTATATGATAGTTGTTTTGTGTGGTTCCTGTACTCTTTAAATTTCTTTGAGAAAAATGTGGAATTTATCTCTGTAACTCCTTCCACGGGTATTTTGTTCTCCCTTCTAAGAATAATCAAAATATCCACACTTTGAGCTGGGCATGGTGGCGCATGCCTTTAATCCCAGCACTGGGGAGGCAGAGGCAGGCAGATTTCTGAGTTCGACGTCATCCTGGTCTACAAAGTGAGTTCCAGGACAGCCAGAACTATACAGAAAAACACAATCTCAAAAAACCAAAATAAATAAATAAATAAATAAATAAATAAAAAATCCATACTTTGGTCTTCCTTCTTCTTAAGTTTCATGTGTTTTGTGAACTCTATCTTGGGCATTCCAAGCTTCTGGGCTAATATCCACTTATCAGTGAGTGCATACCATGTGTGTTCCTTTGTGATTGGGTTACCTCGCTCAGGATGATATCATCCAGATCTATCCATTTGCCTGCAAACTTCATGAAACCATTGTTTTTAATAGCTGAGTAGTACTCCATTGGGTATATGTACCACAATTTCTGTATCAGTTCCTCTGTTGAGGGACATCTGGCTATTATAAGTAAGGCTGTTATGAACATAGTGGAACATGTGTCCTTATTTCATGTTGGAGTATCTTCTGGGTATAGCTGGGTCCTCGGGTAATACTATGCCCAATTTTCTGAGGAACCTCCAGACTGATTTCCAGAGTGGTTGTGCCACCTTGCAATCCCACCAGAAATTGAGGAGTGTTTCTCTTTCTCCATATCCTCGCCAGCATCTACTGTTACCTGACTGGTGTGAGGTGGGATCTCAGGGTCATTTGACTTTCATTTCTCTGATAACTAAAGATGTTGAATATTTCTCTAGGTACTTCTAAGCCATTTGAGGTTTCTCAGTTGAGAATTCTCTGTTTATCTCTGTTCCACATTTTTGATAGGGTTATTTGGTTCTCTGGAGTCTAACTTCTTGAATACTTTCCATATACTGGCTATTAACCCTCTATAATATGTAGGACTGGTAAAGTTCTTTTCTCCATCTGTTTGTTGTTATTTTATCCTATTGACAGTATCCTTTGCCTTACAGAATATTTGCAATTTTATGAGGTCTTATTTGTTGATTCTTGATTTTAGAGTGTAAGCCATTGGTGTTCTGTTCAGGAAGTATTCCCCTGTGCCCATGTGTTCAAGGCTTTTCCCCACTTTCTTTTCTATTTGTTTCAGTGTATCTGGTTTTATGTGGAAATCCTTGATCCACTTGGACTTGAGCTTTGTACAGGGAGATAAGAATGTATCAATATGTATTCTTCTACATGTTGACTGCCAGCTGAACCAGCACTATTTGCTAAAAATGCTGTCTTTTTTCCACTGGATGTTTTTTAGCTCCTTTGTCAAATAAAAAGAGACCATAGGTGTGTCGGTTCATTTCTGGATCTTCTATTCTATTCCGTTGATCTACCTATCTATCTCTGCACCTATACCATGCAGTATTTTTTTTCCACTATTGCTCTGTAGTGCAGCTTGAGGTCAGGGATGGTGATTCTCCCAGATGTTCTTTTACTGTTAAGAATAGATTGCCCTGTTCTGAGTTTTTTGTTATGAAGAATTGAGTTGGAATTTTGATGTGGATTGCATTGAATCTGTAGATTACTTTTGGCAAGATTGCCAATTTTACTATATCAATCCAGCCAATCCATGAGCATGGGAGATCTTTCCATCTTCTGAGATCTTAATTCATTTCTTTCTTCAGAGACTTGAAGTTCTTGTCTTACAGATCTTTCACTTGTTTGGTTAGAATCACACCAATGTATTACATATCATTTGTGACTTTTGTGAAGGGTGTTGTTTTCCTAATTTCTCAGTCTGTTTATTGTTTGTATAAAGGAAGTCTACAGATTTGTTTGATTTAATTTTATATCAACTTTATTAAATGAAATAAGAGGTAATTGATTCTTGTGTCATTTTGAGAGACTACAGTCTGGGATCACAGACATAGTTTACATTGAATATCAATATTCCATAGTAGAAGTAATTTCATGGATTTTATAAGTTTACACAACAAAATTAAAAGCCATTAGAAAGGTATATGTAAAATATGTGGGTGTATCCATCAGAAAGAAGGGAACAGCAAGAAGTAGAAGGCTTTATTGAAAGCCTAAGATACTATCTGATGATATCCTTAGCTGTTGAGATGTTGGAAGGTAGTAGTCTGTTAAGTAAATAGATTTCAAAGGTTTTTAATCTTTGAATTCTTCCACAGATGTAACAGATAGCAGTTTTCAGGAATATGTTGGTGGAGGGGAAATCATTCCAAAATAAGGAAACTAGCCTTTGGAACTGCAGTATTCCAAATGCTCCACAGTATTGATGCTATAGTCAAGGCATCCATCTCTGCAGTTATTGATTCTGTCAAGGAGTACCTATTATATCCCCGTGCTCTCTTTCTTCTTCCTTCTTTTACTCCAAGTTTTATTTTGGCTTATGTAAAACACTATTATCATATTTTCATTTTCTTTTTTTCAATCTAACTATAAATATGATTTTTATTTAGATGAGGCAAACATTCTCACTTTTTCTACATGATCTTGACAAATGGATGCACAGTAAAGTAGTGTGGCAGGCTCAAGTGGATCTATGTGAGGTACAATATGGAGCCTCTGTTCATGAGGTATCTGTGTTCATGTAATATTAGACTAGCTGAAAAGGTAAATAAAAGTTAAAAATTCTTGGGGGAAGACCTGGAATATGATCAAGATACATTTTACACATGCTTGAGATCCTCAAATGAATAGAAAATACATTACTAATGTGCTCAGCAAACAGTTTGAGGTATAATAGCCATTTATTGACTTACCACAGGAGAAAGATTTTTACCCATAAAAGAAAATAGTCTTTATGCTAGTGGTAATGGAAAAGTCATAGTTAGCCTAGGATGGCTACAAACTCACCATGTCTTTGAATTCTTGACCTTGTTGACTCCACTTCCAACATCTGGATTATAAGAATGTATGATCACAAAAATCAGAATGCGTATATTTTATTAAAATATTTTACAAACTGTATGTCAAAAAGAGAATGATTATTGATGTCAAGGTTCTTTAAAAAGTACTCTATGCCTAAAATGAAATGAAATATTGAATCATTAAAAAAAAAAAGGTCTTTTTAAAAATAACACTTTAAAATAAATCTCAATGACTTTAAGATCACCTTATTAATGCAGTAAATGTACAACATATATTAGATATTTCAGAGTTTTAAGTATGTATTAATCTTTGAAACAATCCTCCAGTCCACACTTTTATTCTAAATATTGAGTGAGTTGAGAAACTTTTAACATAGTATGTAATGGAGTGTGTATAATATTGAAAATGAGAAAAATGTAAAACTATCAGAAGAGCTCTATAATTAAGACTATTACCAATTATTATCGCATGATATTACAAAGAAAATTATCTTTTTCAATATCTACAGAGTGGGAAAATATTGTTTCACTACCCACATATAGGACAGAACATTTTCACATGAATTAAATTATATTATCAAAGATCTAAATATCTGAGAATTACCTGTCAGTGATGAAAATAAAATGATTATTTTTATTTGAACAACAGGATTAGGAATCCCTTTGAGTTAATCATTAGATATGTGAAGTGTATAGCTCCTTTATTTGCATTTTCAGTCACATAGGTTAAATGTTTGAGATTTTGATAGATGGTGAAGTTGACAAGAGTGTGAGCCAAGCTGTATCTATAGCCAGAAATCTAAGAATGATGAACGCTCATCATCTGCTTTCTTCATTTAACCTGGGATGCTAGTCTGCCTGTTGAATAGGGTTCAACTTATAATGAGAATGCCCAACTCTATTAGTGGAATCTAGATAACCTCTCACAGACATGGTCCAAGACTTGATTCTTTGGAATTTTAAATGCCGTCAAGTTGATAATCAACATAATGTAACAGAGCTCTTTTCTGTAAATTTCTACTTTCTAAATGAAAAACAAGATCACAATCATTTCAGGAGTTTTTTTTTTTTCTCACTTTATATAGTTACATAAGGAATCTCTTCAGAATTCTTGTGAATGGATCATTGATAGGCCGATTGTTTTCTTGAACTCATTCCCTTCATCTAACTCCACATTTACCATCCCATAATGTGGTCATGTTTCCTTAGAAGTGCTGCAAGTTAATAAATCTGAAAATCAATGCCCTGATCTTTGAACAAAGATTTGCATGTTCTTAGTTTGACCATTTTCCCAAGTCTGCATCCTAAACCTCTTCCTTTTCTTTTTATGTGTAGCTACTTAGCAATATTTCAATTCCCATGAATCAAATACCACTTATAAACCAAGCATACTGAAGTTTATTTGCTATCATAAAGACTTTCTCTAATTCTCAAGTATTACCGAGCATCTTAATTTAACTGTCTAATTGGTGTCTATGCACCAACTATGCGAAATTGAAGCAGAGTTCATCTTCAAATCTTATGTCAATCAATACATTTTACTTATACCTTTCAGAGTTCACATAAGGCCAGTCCTATCTTTGGTTCCTCAAACCCAAATAATTTGAGTTAATTTTTCATCAGCATGCAATATGAAAAGATATCAAAGCAATTCAGATATATGGCAGATTGTTTTTTGACATAAGCTGAACATCATTCTTCAGTTTTTCTTTCAAGGTCAGTAATATCATCATCTTTCCTGTTTTCAGCGAATCCTAAAGAAAATTTCCTGCTCTATCTCTCTGGTATCATCATTTTTACTACTTCAATACTGTTCACTGTCCTACACACAAAAGATTGACTGACCTCTCAGCTGGGCACCATTACAACAACTTCATATAATACTTCTGAAAAATAAATAATTTTATGATGTTTCATGTTGGTTCAAATGTCATCTTTTTGCTTTGTTCTCAGCTATTGGCCTAAAACTATTAAAAATTGTCTATCTTCCTGTACATTTTTTTCATTTGCTTTATAAATTCATTTTCTTAAAGGAATATTCATCTTCTAATAGACTATACAGTTTACTTACCCATTAGATTTACTAGCTGTTATATTGACTGACTGATAGATTGAAATTAAGTCAATAGACTCTCACTAGATGGCCTGTGCTGACCATGAACTCACTACCTTCTTCAACTGCCCCTAAAACGTGAAGATTGAGGATACATTCTTTTATCCCACACTAATTAATTGGTTCATTTACTTTACATCCCCATTGCATCCCTTCCTCTCCTCCCAGTCACACCACCCCACACAGCTGCTCCCCTTATTCCCAACTCTTTTTCTGGATAAGAGGGAACCCCTGACCCTTGTGGGTAGTAACCCACCCTGGCACATCAAGTCACTTCATGACTAGCCACATCCTCTCCCACTCAGGCCAGAGAAGGTTGCCAGTTAGGAGAACAAGGTCCACAGATAGGCTTCTGAGTCAGTTCCACTCCAGTTGTTGGGGAACTCACATGAAGACCAAGTTGTACATCTTCTATGCTCATGTATACTCTTTAGTTATTGGTTCAGTCTCTGGGAGAAAGAGAAGGATGCCAACCCAGTCTCAAAGTCTTTAACCCCAAATTTGCCCTGCCTACAAGAAGTCCAGGGACAAAGATGAAACAGAGACTGAAGGAATGGTCAATCCATGATTGGCCTAACTTGAAACTCATCTCATGGACAAGCACCAATGCCCAACATTATTAATGATACTCTGTTATGCTTACAGATATAAGCTTATCATAACTGTCCCCTGAGAGGCTCCATCCAACATGAAACAGATTGTATTACTTCTCCTGTGATAGGCACAGTTATCATCCAATAAGACAATATAAGTTATACTTACTACTAGCCGGGCAGTGGTGGCACACGACTTTAATCCCAGCACTTGGGAGGCAGAGGCAGGCAGATTTCTGATTGTTTAAATATACACTAAATTTTTACTATAGTCAATGAGTTCTAGTCTTATATATGTTTAATGTCACACTCAAAAATCATGACTAAACACAATGATGTTTTATATATATATATATATGATAACACACATTTTTGGTCAATTTTTCACTGTTTCAGATCTTTGCAGCTTAGTATATATCAGATTTTTGGTTCACAGAAGATCTCATCATACTTAAAAGTCTAAAAATAAAAAAAAAAAATAGAGCAATTTGTACTTGTGCATAGACTTGCCTCCGAAACTGGTTATTTTTTTTTTCATTTCTGCATCCCATTACACACAGAGACACAAGTATCGCATAGCATAAAGAAATGCATTATTTAAAAGATTTTACTATAATAGTTCATTAATACTTCAAATAAAAATATTTGAATATTATTTTAGATAATTTGTTTTTCATTTTTTAAAACTCCTCAATTATTTTAATATTTCTTGCCATGCAATTTCTGTTAAGAGAGAATAGAATAATTCTGGATACTTCTGTATACAGATGTCTAAACATGCAAAAATTAATTAAAGAAGACACCTCACTCATCATCTAAATTAATAAATAATGAAATACCACAATAAAATATGTAGGGATAAAACAATATAAAAAGTGCTATACATGTGAAATTTTACAAGAGTGGAGACAAATTGAACATCATAGCAGAAGACAGAAAGACATTGCATGCTCACTCTTTAGCAAAATTAATACTGAGAAATTATCTATAATATAGAGAGTAACATACTTATTCAATGTAATACTTACTTAATTTTCAGTGACCTTCATTTGCCCATATGAAAATAACTATATTTCACATGGAAGAATAAGCACCATAAATAGCCACAGTAATCCTGACCAGAAGAACAAGGCTATAGGTATTATATTTGTGATTATACATTATGCTTCAAAGCCAAGGTAATAAAATGATCCTGGAACTAGAACACAACCATACATACAGAGAAATGAAATAAAGATCTTTGACATAGTTACACAAAGTTACAGCTACTTTACTTTTGATAAGGATATCATTAATAGACAGAAAAGATAATAGAGCCTTTTGAATGTTCTTTATTGAGGAAACTTGTCATTCATATGCAGCAGAATGAAATGGTGTTCTTATCTAACATGCTTGACAAAAGATTAATTTACAGTGGACTTAAAGGCTTAATGTAAGTTCTTTGAAATTACTACAAGGAAATACAGTAAAACATGGAAATTTTTAGGAAGGCTTAAAGAATGCTGAAAAGCATTCACATTCATACACATACTAGTGCATGAGTTGACTGCAGAGGAGAGAGTCTTGGAAGGTAGCAGGACAGCAGTGGTGTTATTAGGGTGTGGTGAGAGTGAAATAATCACAATACCATGATACACTGGAAGAAAGATGATCCTACAGAACCCATCACTTCATACATTGCACATGCACTAATAATAAAAATTGCAAATAATGATGATGGGAGGTGCGCATGGCCCCCACTTCTAGGCTAATCTCATTTCAGCCATATTCTGGGCAGAGAGCATCAGGTTCATTCACTCAGGTCAATTGCAAACAGTTTGTTGTTGTTGTTGTTGTTATTGTTGTTGTTTGTTGTTGTTGTTGCTTTTCTCTTAGTTGACTTTCTGTATCTTCAAAAGTCTTAATTTCCCCAGGTTCGTTTTCACTTCTTTCTTCATTCCCACAACACAGCTCTTACTTTCTTATTCTGAGGATAGTTTTGCTGTTGTTTTTGATTTGTCAAGTTGTATGAAAGATACATGAATTCCGTTTGGCATATTATCATAGAGCCTGCCAGGATTGTTTACATTATCTACAGAAATTACTGTGTCTATTGTTGCACTTGTTGTTTTGTTTTTGTTTGTTTGTTTTTAGCTTCTTGAAATTTCAAAAAGTTTCTTCTGAAAATTCTTGGCATTTTTTAATTCAAGAGTAAAATTAAAAATACAGTGTTATAGAGGTGAATTTTATGATTAAAAATAATTGTGTTTTGAAAATGGCCAGCAGGTAAGATATTTGGATTTCCATTAATAAAAAAAAGTAACAGAAATACTTGTTTACCTTTTGACTTAGAATTATTTTCTAAGTACATCTGGACTCAGAAAAACTGTGAATATTTTGTAAATATTTTGTATACTTGAAATATATTAAATTTAAATAAATGGATGATAGGTAGATGGGTCACTGTGTAAGTGTGCTTGCTCTACAAGCCTAAGACACAAATTTAAATTTTCATAATTCACTTAAAATGGCTGGATCTGTAGTATGGGTATTGTTTATCTTAACTCTGAAGAGACCAAAGAAAGACACAGGAGAAGAGGAGAATTTCACAAGCTCAAGGGCACATACAATGAAAGAAACCCAAGGCAACCAACAAACAAAGCCCAACCCTGTCTCAAAAAATGGTAGAACAGACCAGCTCTCAAGCTTGGTTGCTCATTTCCCTATGCATGCTTACTCATTCATAAATACAAATATGAGTATGCACATATATGTAAATATTAGCAAAAAGAGCACAGAGTCCAAAGTAACTCAGCACTGCTCTGCAGTTTGCACATTGCCATGGCAATAATATATAAGCACTATTTTTTTAGGAAGATAGACTTGTACTTACCTCTTCAGTGTTTCTGAATCATCCTAAACCAGCTGTACCTAGATAAACCACATTGTCACAGAAGACTGAGTGATAATCTAGAATTGCCTCAAAGATGAAATTTAATCATTTAAGAACTCATACTGAGCCGGGCGTGGTGGCGCACACTTTTAATCAGGCAGAGGCAGGCAGATTTCTGAGTTCAAGGCCAGCCAGGTCTATAAAATGAGTTCCAGGACATCCAGGGCTACACAGAGAAACCCTGTTTAAACAAACAAACAAACAAACAAACAAACAAAACAACAACAAAAACCAAGAAAATTCATACTGAGCCTCCTTTCAATACTACAAATTCAAGTTCTCCCAAAACATGGTTTCTCTATGCAGCCATGGCTCCTGGAATTCACCCTTTAGACCAGGCTAACCTCGACCTCACAGAGATCCACCTACCTCTGCATCTCAAGTGCTGGAATAAAAGCAGTGCACCACAATGCCCTGTTCGAATCTGCTGCTTTTCTTCTTTTCTTTTTTTCTGTTAGGCAAGAATAGTTTATTGAACACATACTACAATACCGGACATCAAGGGATACAAGAAGGAAAAGCTTAATTTTGTCACCAGTCTCTCCTCAGGGAAGGCTTTCTTTTTGTTGTTGTTGTTGTTGTTGTTTTGAAAAAAACAGTTTGAAAAGTTCAAAGGCAAGCAGTGAGGTGGTACAGCATTTTTGGCTAACTAGACAAAGTATTATCAGCTAATCTTTTAGCTGATTGGTCCTGAGTGAGGTAAGAAGGGTGGTGGACAGGTGGTGAACATGGGAATTTTATAACATTGAGATAACAGAGTACAAGTGATTTCTAACCATAAGTTTTTGACTTATTTGAAACATTCTTTAGTGTCAGCTATGGATAATTCCTTCTAGGAAGTAGAGTCTGAGAACCTTGACTTAATTTCAACTTATGAGCAAACAGGAGACTGAATACAAAAGGAGGCCTCAACACACCCGCACCCCGTAAGCTTGTACCTTAGAGTCAAATCATTGACTCCTTGTCATCCTTGAATGAATCCTACTGAGATCTTATGTCATCTTGGAAGCTTGTTCCTCTTCCATCCTTGGGTCATCCATTTATGTCATTTCTGCCCCACTGGGATATTCACTCTTGATAAACTGGATGTAGGCCTGGGGTGTGTACAATTCTCCACAGAGCCTTTCAGGATGACACAAGAGACAGGTGCACATTATTCTGAGGAGAATGAAGAAACTGAAGATGAGAAGGATGACAACTTATACATAACTCCCTCAAACTTCTATGGCACTAACACACACAAATTTTTCTTTTATGGGGACTCTATATACACACATATATATTATATATATATATATATATATATATATATATATATATATATATATATATATAATGGTGGCACAAAATATTCTTTTAATGTTACTCAAGTGTGTGTGTGTGTGTGTGTGTGTGTATGTAGGTGGGAGTGAGTGATAGAGAGATGCCTTTGTGTTTATAAAAATTCTTGCACTTTCTGAGTATAAGACAGGAATTCAGTTGCTAGGACCTATGTCAGGAGCAAGACCTATGAGCAGGAGCTCACCAACACCTGCAACTCCAAGTTTAGGAAATGTAATACCCTCTTTTGTCCTCCACAGGCATTGTACATATACATGTGTGTTAACACATAAAATAAATCTTCAAAATGTATTTTAAAAGCCAGATGTAGTGAAACACACTTTTAATCCCAGCACTTGGGAGGCAGAGGAAGGAAGATTTCTAGGAGACCAAGGGCAGCCTGGCCTACATAGCAAGCTCCAAGGAAGCCAACCGATCTTTTTTAAAAATGTATCATGTTAGAGACTTTGTAGACAGAACTGCCAGTATTTATAGAAAGTTGCCAGTGGTTTATCCAGAAGCTCATGATATGATCACATCACCATTTTAATGCCTTCAGCTACTGTAATTAATATGTAAGTAACTCTACTTGGAAAAGATCTCAGCTTCTTTTTTCTTTTTCTCCTTGATAGGGTCCAACTATATAGCTCTGGCTGTCCTGGAGCTCAATAAGCAGACCAAGCTTGCGTAAACTCACAGAGCTATGACTGTGTCTGCCTCTCAAGTGCTAGGACTGAAAGTGTGAACCACAATGCTCAGGGTTAACTTTCAACATGGCAAGTGTTGATTGCTATAATTCACAATGAATCTTTGAAAACTTCCAGTTTTTGAGTGTCCAGGGATATAGAATGCAAAACTTTGATAACACAGGACTAGAGAGATGGCAGTTTTTACCATTACTTGTTACTCTTGCAGAGGACCCAGCTTCAATTCCCAGCATCTATATAACTTGCAACCATCAGTTCTAGTCTATGTGTACCACACAAACACACAGTGTTATATATATATATATATATATATATATATATATATATATATATATATGCAAAATACTCATACACATACAATAAATATAAAATACAAACCTCTATTAACCTAAAGCATGCATTTTAGCTTGTCAGAAATAGATAGAGATGTATTCTTAAATCTGTAGTTGCTTGGGCTGAAGCCAATGATACTGTGCATATGTATAAATATTGTGCATGTGCTTTCATTCTTTTTCCTGTGTGAGTGTTCACATTCCATAAGTGGAGAAAAATCTGAAAATGATTAAAAAATAAAGAATCATAGGCAGTTCTTAAGACCAAGACTTTAATTACTAAGATTCTTTTTTGAATGACAGTCATGAGGGCATTGATAAGCATAGAATTAGCAGTAATATACACAGATGGCCTACCAAGCCTGTAATCAGGTACATTAACAAAGGAGACCAATTGAATAAGCTTTCAAACCAATACACATCTTTTTCTCTCTCTTGCTGCCTACTGAGGTTTGTTCCGCCACTCCTGCACTAGTACAACTCTACTGGAGACTGTCACTGCCAGGCAGAATCTCATTAGTGGGTATATCCATGCTGTGTTCATCTTGTTCCCAATGTATGTGATCGGGCAGAAGACTTGAAGACCGTGCCTGTAGTCATCAGATAAAAAAACTGAAATGTGGTTCACAATTCAGAGCTTTCAGGACACCAATAACAGGGTCTGAAAAATTATTAATCCCCCCCCCAAAGTGTTAAAAGGCACAGTCTCAAAACAAGAGTTAACCACCCAGAAACTTTTTTCTGCCAGTATATGATTGACAGGCCTCTCCCCTGGTCATCTCTCCCTCTACCCTAAAAGTTCTTCCTTCTCCCTTAGAAACAAAATCTGCTGATTTTTAAGGTTATCTTATTGGACAGCTAACCTTGGACATTCTGAATCTTCTGGTAGAAAAAAAATGCAGAAGCAGAAAGCTTAATCGGAATTTTCATATATAAATTTACCTGAACAATGATGAGCAGGGGTAAATAAACTGGGAGGGTATAATTGTCTTTGTACCTGTAACTGTTACAGGACAAAAACTGGAAAAGTAATAAAGTCTGCAACACTTTCAAATTCAGTCATATAAAAATAGTGTGTGTATATACAAGTCACAAATATATGCACATATAAATCCATCTATTTTCATAACTACTGGGTTTTCATAAATTTAGCATATGTGTCTGAATGAGTGAGGAAAGAGAGAGTGATTTGATGGAACTGCCTATGCAAATTGTTACTTTATCTCTACTCTCTGCTGTCTTTAAGAGTAAACATGATGGAGTATTCATATAAGCATTAATAAAACAGAAAGTACATATACATTAATTTTAGGTCTTCAATTTTATTACCAAAGAAACTAAATCTATGAGGATAAATGTACTATTAAACTTAAATAAATTATCACTTACAAGTTTCTTTAGCAACATATCTTTAAGATATAGATAACTTTGAAGGCAAGTTTGATATTTCTTTTAACAAAACAGTGAAAATGTAAAATGAAATAAATATGTATCCTACCATTTTCTGTGCAAAAGCCTAAGCAAGTTCAACATGTGAATTTTAGAAAGTTGATGGTTAGCTATATCTTCTGTATTTTATAACCTAATGGTAATTATATTTTTAAATATCTTCATTTAAAAACACAAATTTTATAGAAATTCATTCCAGTGTACAGATAACCTTTGAATTATTTTGAAATATTTTTATGGCACTATGAAATGGAAAAGTAATATATTTTCCATGAAAATGAAAAATAAATGTTTTCTCCATTTACAAATTTAATTTATTTTAGCCTGGTGTGAAAAAATGAAAGATTCTAAGAGGAACTGCTATTGGATTTATTGTGCATCTTCTTACACCTTTTCTCAGCAAGGTGAAAGAGCAGAGGAAACAGATGGAAACAGCAGGTGCGCAGCTTTTGATGTGAGAAACTCATTCCCAATGATGACACTATTACTGCTCAAGATGGAAACAATGACATGTAATTTAAGGTGAATAAGCAATAGAAATGCAATAAATCAAAGTGAGTGAATGGAATCTGAATTTCAAGTCTCAAGAAGTAAAACTATGTTTTATGTATAAGCGTGTGTGTATATGTGTGTTTGTTTACATATATTTATAATCTTAAGACTAAAGTTGAATATTTCTTTATAATGTGTGGTTTGAATGGGAATTTTTCTGAAAGGCACAAATATTTGATACTTGGTTCAAACTAGTGATGCTATTTGGTGAGACTTGGGAAGTACAAACATGTTAGAAGAAGGATGTCATTGATGTTGGGGTTACCCATCCATCTCAAGATTTTTAACCCAAAAATGTTCCTGTCCAAAGGAAGAACAGGGACAAGAAATTGAAAGACCAACCATGGATTTCCCCACATGGGAATCCATCATGTCTTCAGACACCAAAACCCAACATTGTTGGCGTGGTCAAGAGGCACACCGGAACCTAGTGTGGGGGGGTTCCTGAGGGGCTCTGGCCAGAGAATAACCAATGCAGATATGAATGCTTAGATCAAACCATCAGACTGAGCTCAAGGAACCTGGTGGGGGAGCTGGCAGAAGGACTGAAGGAGTGGAGGGGGATTTTTACCCATTTGAAGAACAACATAGGCTTGCCAGACCACCCAGTTCTCCCAGAATCTAGATGACCAACCAAGGACTGTACCTGGAGGGATCCACGGCTCCAGATATGTATGTAGCAGAGGATGGTCTTACCTGACACCAATGGGAGGGTGTCCCTTGATTCCATGGAGTTTTGATGCTCCAGTATAGGGAGATGCTGGAGTGGTGGGACAAAAGAATGTAGGTGGGAGGGTGGGGGAACGCCCTCACACAGGCAAAGTGGAGTGGGGAGAGCAGATGTGGGATTGGGGGTTGGTGGAGGGTGTAATCAGAAAGTGGAATAATATTTGAGATGTAAACGAATGGAATGATTAATTAAAAAAAAAAATAGGCCCTGGATCTATATGTAGTTCATTTTCTTTACTTTGCAGTTTAGGGTGTGAGCTGTCAGCTTCCTGACTCTTTGATTGTGATTAATTGCTGCCGTGCTTTCCTGCCATGCCAGACTCATATCCCTCTAGAACCATATTCTCAAAAAAAAATCTCTTTCTTCCATTAGTTGCCCTAGTCATGTTGTATTATTACAGCAACAGAATAATATATAAAATGTATAAAAATAATTATCTCTATTTACTTATAAAGAGGTATTATATTATGACATTAAAGATACAGCCACGTATGAGGACAACTTCCCTTTCATCATTGAAAGGCAACACAGCACAACACTTTAGTAAGAAAGTCTAGAAATAATAGAGGCTTCCAAAAGCACATGGAACTTCTTAGTACCAAGTCTTCAATAGATAAAGATATAATTATATATAAAATAGAACTAAATATAGATGTGTAAACTATGCATATAAATACACACATATACTTGTATTATTTTAATATCATTATATAACTAAAGATTAAAATGACAGGTATTGTTCTTTTATAATTCATGGCAGTATACATCAAAGTCAGGCTTAAGATCATATGAAATGTTCTTTATATTTTCTTCATCACAAGCACAATGATGTCCATGTATACAAGGTATCATTCTCTGGCTCAATTTCAACCACCAGCACACCTAGCTGCAATAAGCAGGCACATGATACTTTATTTGCGACTTTAATCTTAAAACCTAGCTCTTAACTAAATGAGATCCTACATATCGTTCTTTATGATGCAGCCTTGTAATTCCACTTGATCCTCCCCTCAGTCTACCACCTCAACTCCCCTATCTAACTTGGTCACATTTCTAGTGTAGTTTGGACATTATCTATCTATGCTGTTCTCAACCTCATTGGCTATTTCCAGGACATCTGTCAGTACTTCAAACTTCAGTTTCCTCCCTGACCACATTCTGTCTCTCTACTATGCCTGATCTGCTCCTCATTTCTAGAGTATGTCTTCTTGATCTTCACCACATTACACATTGCTCCCAAATCCACCCTTTAAATTCCAAACTTTGACCATGATACAAATCATAAACACTAGTCCAGTCCTTTGTGTTCTCCTGACATCATTCTATGTAAGCCATGTACAGTCTCTAGAAGCAACCTGGACAGCACATTTGAATCTCATCTTCCCAAACAGCTCTATCTATATCAGACACAAAAGCAAGAAAAAAAAATCCATGTGTCTAAATCTTGTTGCAAAAATAAAACCTAATTGAAAAAATCACATCAGAATGTGACAGTTTGAATATGCTTGGCCCTGGGACTGGCACTATTAGAATGGTGGCTTTGTTGCAGTATGTGCGACTTTATTGGAGAAATTATGTCACTGTGAGCATAGGCTTTAAGACCCTCCTCCTAGCTTCCTGGAAGCAGTTTTCTCCTGGTTCCAATCAGAGCAAGATTTAACAGCAACAGAAAACAGAAGTTGGTGCCAACCAAAGTATAGGGTATTTCTCTGACAGATCTGACCAAGTTTTTGATTGAAGGGATGTGAATTTTGAGGTTTTGGATTCGGAAAGCCATTGAATGTTTTAAGTGGGACATAATGGGCCATCCTAGTAGGAATATGGACAATATTGATGCTCAAAGTGATTTGAACTCTGTAGATCATTCTTATAATGTTTTGTTGAAAAGTCTGCATAAGGCTAAGATAAAGAGGTTTCCATTAGTTGCATTAACAAAGTAAGTCTCAGAAAAGCCCAGAATATATTTTGTCCTCTGGTTTACTCTCATGAAGAGCATTTGGTCATGCATAGCAAACTTAGAATGGAAAAGTGATAAATGTATGGTTCAAATAATAAAGCGGCACAAGGAAGTGAAATGGAGCTGAATCCTGTGTTCAACGTGATAACCAAGTTAAAGGAATGATGATCTCAGGGCAGGATGCAACCCAGATAAGCTTATTGTTTGTGGTTGCAGTTCAATAAGAAGTAGTTATGTCATATTAGGTGATATCACCTGGTTATTGTCTTCATTTGGACTTTGAATCTGTAATGAACTACCATCCAGAAATGGAGGGTGGATCTTGAAATGTTCCAGATAGTGAGGCTGGAAGATATGGGCTTTTGATCAGGATCTTGAAAAATAGTAGCCTTGAAAAGCTTAGGTCCAGTCATGGTGGCACATACCTTTAATCCCAGCATTCAAGAGACACAGCCATGAAGATCTCTCAGTTCAAGGTCAATCTGAAAAGCAAGTTCCAGGACAGCAAAGCTTAGGCAGTGGAGGAGTTGGAAAGCAGAAAGCTTGTAATAATGAGATAGAACAAAGAGGTTGTGTTCCAGTCCCAGAAAGCTGCAGAACTTGGTAGCTTTAGCCATGTAGCTCTGGCTTTAGAGTTAAGAATAGAAGTAGCTACTGGGACAATAGATGCTGGTTATCTAGACCTAAGAAATTAGCAGTGACCAAGAAGTGACCAGCATCACAAAATTAAATCTTCTGTGAAGTGTTTTCTGAGAGCACAAAGAAGCTGTGTTCAAGAGATAGCCTACAAGCTGCAACTGAACTTGATAATGTGTAATAATGACCCAAGTGGTACTGGTTTTGAAGGCATGAATGGATCATGGAGAACAGCTGAGGCCTGGCATTGTGAGAAGCTAGGGAAGAACATTGAGGAAGGTACAGCTTAGGTTACAGTTTATAGCCCAGGAACAAAGAGGTCATGCAACAAATTTGAGGCTTGGGACCATGAAGGTAGCCTATGAGAGGCTATTGTTAAAGCCTAATTGCAATGAAATATACCAGCATTTTGGAGATACCAGTACTGTGGGAAAATGACCAAGAACAGAAGTAGTTTTTGAATGAGTCAAACAGACCCTAGAGTGCTACAGAGACCAAAGCTGGAGAAGTTACTGAAGCTTTGCTTTTGACAGAGCCCTGAAGGTCATGTGTGGATCCCAGGAATTGGAACAAGTAGCTGTGAAGTTCAAATTGCCTTGGAGACTCCAAGGTGTGAGAGATACCAGAGCCTTGGGATACCTGCTGAGGAAAGCTGCTATCATTGAGTGGAACAAGCCAAAGAGAAAGCATTGTGCTGCATTCAATAAACCAGAAAAGGAGTTGGAGATACCTGTAGAGAGCTTTGACATCAAACATGGAGATACAGCATTTAGAGTTTGCCTAGCTGGCTTTTGGTCTTATTTTAGACCAGTATTTCCTCTCTATGACATTTAGGAATGGTAATGTATACCTTGTGATGTTGGAGATAAGTGATCTCCTTTTTTACTTTGATTTTAAAATGGATTACAGTTAAGTGATTAGATGAATCTCAAAAGAGATTTTGAACTTTAGAGTTCTAACATTGTTGAGACTATATAGAGTATAGGACGTTTGAATTTGGTCTTTAATATGCTATGGCTAGGTATGGCCCCCACAGACTCCTGTGTTTGAACAAGCCTATGGGGGACAGGGTGTGGAATATCTTGGATTGAATATGCTTGGTCCAGAGACTGACACTATTAGGAGGTGGAGGTGTGGCATTCTTGTAGGAAGTGTGTCACTGTGGATGTAGGTTTTGAGATCCTCCTCAGAGCTGCCTGGAAGCCAGTCTTATCTTAGTTCCAATCAGAGCAGGCTGTAGAACCCTCAACACCTCCAGGAGTACCATTCTTGCCTAGACACTGCCATGCTTTCTGCCTTGAAGGTGAAGAACTGAACCTCTCAAACTGTAAGCTAACACAAAGTAAATGCTGTGATTTATAAGAGTTTCCTTGGTCATAGAGTTTCTTCACAGCAATGGAAATACTAAGACACAGTATCACCCAAAAGCCCCTGCTTATCTGTCCTACAACAGTTATGCCAATGAGATTTACATAAACTACTACATAGATCAAATTCAAAAGAAAAATCAAACTTTATCAAAGAATTCAGAGATTTAAAACAAAAACTAATGGAACTTATCAACACATTTAAAGTGAAATAACTTAGGGAAAATGAATGCTTTTGTAATATTCGATAAAATAGAAATATGAAGATGGCAGAAAGAAGAATGATAACATAGGATTTGAAAATGTAATTCAAAAGACTGAAAATTTTAGGGATAGTAAAGTCAAAATATATATAGAATTGAAAAAACCCATAACTCAGATAGCAAATTCAAAGGGAAGCCTTGACAAGTATAATGAATGAAACTGCTGAAAAATATCAGGACTTGAAGTAAAGGTAGAGAATCTCAATGAACAAGCAAATAATATGAAAAATTGAATT
Source organism: Mus pahari (assembly GCF_900095145.1). Classification (NCBI taxonomy): domain Eukaryota; kingdom Metazoa; phylum Chordata; class Mammalia; order Rodentia; family Muridae; genus Mus; species Mus pahari. The sequence goes on from NC_034600.1 coordinate 61,992,272, forward strand.
CCAGGAAAAGATTACTCAGTATGTGTGGGTCACCATAAAAGCACCAAATCTTTGAATTATAGATATAGATTATAAACAATCCTTGGTCAATGGCCTAGACCAGATCTTCAACAAGGTCATAGAAAAAATGTCATACAAACTAAGAAAAAACATACCCATACAAAAATAAAAATCATATAGAACATCAAATAAACAGGACCAGATAAGAAATTTTCCACCACATATCATAGTTAAAACAGTCATTACACAGAAGAATGAAAGAGTGTCATATACAAATAAGAAACTCTATCAGAATAAAACTTCTTATTGTGTTGAAATGTAGGAATTCAGAAGAACACAAAAAGTACACTCCAAGTCTGAAAATGCCATAAATTATTAACTATATTAATTGACCCAACAATACTGTATTTCACAGATGAAGAAGAAAAATATTTTCCATGATTTAAAAAGCCAAAAAAAAAGTATCCAACAAGAGAACTTAATGAAAACACAAAGCAAAGTATTTTGGAATGAAGAGAAAAGTGAGAATAGCCAAGAAACTGGAGAAAGAAATGAGACTTTACAATTATTAAATATAAAGACCCACTAACAACAGCAGCAGTAAAAATTAAAACACAATGAATGCAATGAACACAGAGATTTCATGAATAATTTTAATTATTAATGTCTTAAATTCAACAGTCAAAAGACTCAGGCTGGTGACATAATAATAAATAAACCTATTTATTCTCTTTACAAAACTGTATCTTAAACAATAAAAGGAAGCAAGCAGGTATTGTTATCATACTTTCTGATGAAATAGACTCTAAACTAAATCAATCAAGAAATATTAATAAAGCAGCATCATTCTAATCAAGAGAAGAGTAAAGCAAGGATTTATTACTATCTTAAACACATGTTGACTAAATGCTTATGCATCTAACTTCATTAAAAATGTTCTCCTGGAATTAAACCACAAAGATTAACATAATTCCATTATTCATACAGGTGATACAATACCCTATAAATGCCAATAGATAGACATCTGGACAAGTAAATATCAAAGTGAAATGAAATCATACACCAAATTGACTTTATATTTATGTAGTATATTTCATTTAAAAGGCAAATATATGCATTCTACTTAGTAGCTCAGAAAAAATAATGTTTAAAAATTATACAATATTCAGAAATTCAAAACCAATATTTACAAACCCAGAAATATGACAGTTACTTTCTTTGTGCATCCTAACTGTCCATAATTCATAAATCTTAAAATAAGTAACAAGTAAGTGTGTAGTAAAAAGCAAACTTGGTTGTTATACAAGTTATTACTATATAAGTCCAAGAATAAATGAAAATTCAAAACTGTTCTTGTGTGAAATATAAACAAAAACACAGCACAACCAAACCACTGAGAAGCATTGAATGCAGTTATGTGATGGTAATTTACAGAATTAATTCATTTTATTAAAGACTTTCAAAGGGAACAAATAAATGACTTAATGATGAAACTCAAAAGATCTTTGAAAAGCAATAATAAACCAAATGCAAATCCAGTCAATGGCAAGGAAGAACAATAAAAGCAGAATTCAATTAAACAAAAACAAAGAAAACAATACAAGAAATCACCAAAACTGAGAGTTGATTCTTAAGAAGATTATATATGATTGACACTTGGCTAAACTAAACAAATGAAAAAAGAGGGGACCCAAACTAAAAGAATAAAAGGTAGCCGAGGTTAACAGTACAATGGTAACTATAGAACTCCAGAACATCATGCAAGAATATTTGAAAATCCTGACTTCATTAACCAGAAAACTTAGAACAAATGGAAGAATATTTAGACTCAGCCAATGAAACAAAATTAAACCAAGGAGAGATAAACGCCATAAACAAACACGTAACAAATGATGTGATTGAAGATTATGGCCAGTTGGATTCACTGAGAATTCTACAAGATGATGAAAGATCTCCAGCAAATCATTCATAAACTACCTAAACAAAAATATAAACATAAAGAGCAGAACTAAATTCTTTCTTTTTTTTTCTATGTCACCAAAAATCACTTTACCACCAAAAAAATCATGTAAAGACATAAGAAAAAAAGGAAACTACAGGTCAATAATGCTGATTAATATAAATTAAATAACACTCAATAAGTTACTTGCAAAACAAGTGCAGATATACATCAAAATATTTATCCACCAAGCCTAAATAGGCTTCATCCATGAGGTGAAGGGATGGTTTTCCTTACATAAGTCAGTAAATGTGATAAAATACAAAAGGACCTTAAAGACAAAAATCACTGATCATCCTGATAAATACTGAAGAAGCCGTTGATGAAGTCCAACATGAGTTCATAAATAAAAGTTCTAGATAAAATAGGATCATTGCAAACATAAAATAACATAACAAAAGCTTTGTCTGAACAATCTGTAAACAAAATATTCCTAATTGTCTTAATCCTGATCAATAAGATGTGGGTATACATGCTTTCATTTCTTTTCATTATTGTCTTAGAAGCACTAGCTGGAGGTTGAAGCAATTCAAGGCAATAGGAGGGATGGCAGATAGAAAAGGCAGTCAAACTGTACTTATTCACAGTTGATATGATAAACATTAGATATTAGCAATCCCAAGATTTCTATGAAAAATTAAAAATATGATAATCAGTTATATCTCTCATGTACAATGTCATGTCAATTTGCAGATGACATGACATTGTACATGAGAGATATAAACAGTCTCCAGAAGTCCCCAAGTGATGTTAAACATTTTCAGCAATGTGGCAGGATAGAGAATTAAAATTCAAAACTCACTAGCCTTTCTGTATAGCACAACCATATATACAATAATTATAGAGATATTTTCATTCACAATAGCCTCAAAGAGGATTAAACTATCCAGAAATGAACCTAGCAAAGGAAAGAAAGGCCTCTAGAGGTAAAATGTAACTCCTTGAATAGATTAGATAGAGAATGATATTAGAAAACAGAAAGTTTGGCCATGGCCAAAGATTGGTAGAATTACTACTGTGTTCATGATAATTCTACCAAAAGCTATTTACATATCCAATTCAGTCCTAATCAAAATCTCTATCTCACTCAATGAATTAAAAAAAAAAGTCCTAAAATTCATATGTTACTCCATGTTCAGGTTGAAGAACTTCGGTGGAGGATAGAGGTCACAGTATATATTGGTGTACTTAGTCACATACATGAACACGTGGTCAGTAAACAAATCCTATGTAAGATAAAACTGTTTAAATTCCTCAGTTTTTATAGGCAGTTAATTTATTTTGGATTTTGAAGCCATTAAATAATTAATCATGTATGATATTTATATATATTAAATGCATGGCAATTAGTAAAATCTCATGTGTTCAATATGCTCTTTTATTTGTATATGTCATCATATGCTCTATCATCCACATGTCACAAATCTCTTTCTGCATTAGTCTTATATTATAACAAAACACATTCTGAAAAAACTTACCTTAAAGCAGAGATGATGATGATGATGATGATGATGATGATCTTTGAAAGGAGTGAATTGACCTGAGACAGGGTGACACCCTAATAGGCTGCAAATTAGCAGTTCAGGAGATCAGGCCTGAGTTTCTACTTTCCAGAACTGTGTAAGTCAGTTACTAGAACATGTGCAAGCTTACGTGAAAGGGACCCCATCCCAGCTTGCAAAAGGACAGTTAGCCAAGGTTGTTAGAAGCTTCCTTGGCATGAAGCAAGAATAGTTAATCATGTATGCTTGAAGCAAGACCTTAACCAATCAGATCCTAACATTTGTTTCATGAAAAGGGCAGCTCAGTTTAAGTTGGTTAATCCCCATCCCTACTTTTTCACTGCACTTTGGGTAGTAAAACTCTTCCATTCTAATAAAATATGATAGCCTGTTGAGAAAGGTTATAATTTGATAGTTTGAGAGTTAATTTATTATTTCTAAATAAGTATAAATTCATTGTTTGATAGTTTTAAATTCCAAGTGTTTTTAAACCACATGATGAGATGACATATAAAGAGTTGTATAAATTTAAATCTCAATGTTTGAAAGAAATGCTTATTATAGGCCCCGTCATTTCCACGAAATGTAAGAGGAAATTTCTTTACCTCAGATAAAAAGTACTGAGTATCCTTGATATAACAAACAGACCATAAGTTTAAGAAGAAGAGATACTCAACTCAGGATGCTACAATCTAGTTTAGAAAGGGTGAACAAAATAATTTGGGGAGGCAGAGCAAGGGAGAAACTTGTGTGGGAGAGGGTAAGGGGAGGGATAAAAGGGAAGGATCAGGTTTGGGAAGGAGAATAGAGAGAAGCCCGGAGGGCTAGGAGAATGAATGGACCATATGCAGCTAATGGGAATGCTGAAGTAAACTCTAGAAAATTCTAGAGACCTCTAGGCTCCCTGATGTGGAGAGGATCCCAGGAAATAATGGGGATGACCTTAACTGAAATGCCCAACAATGGGGAAACAGAACCTGAAGAGACCACCATCAATAAAGGACACCAACCTATCTTCAATATTTTTGACCCCAAATTGTTCCTGTCTAAAGGAAATGCAGGATCAAAAATGGAGCAGAAACTGAAAGCATGAACAACCAGTGACAGACCCTACTTGGGATCCATCCCATGGCTTGGCAACAAACCCTGGCACTATTACTGATTTTATGTTTATAACTGCAGACAGGATGCTAGCATGGCTTTTCTCTGAAATGCCCTACCACCCCGTTACTGAGATAGAAGCAGATACTTACAGCCAAGCAGTGGACTGAAGTCTGGACCCCTATGTTAAAGTTAGGGGAAGGATTGAAGGAATTGAAGAAAATGGCAACCCCACAAGAAGACCAAGTGGTGTCAACTAATCTGGACTCCTGGGAGCTCTCACAGACTAAGTCACCAAAGAGTATACCTGGGCTGGTCCATGGCCCCTGAGGCATATGTGGCAGAGGTATGCCTTGTCTGTCCTCAAAGGGAAAGGATGAGCCTAATGCTTGCAAAGACTTGATGCCTCAGGGCTGGGGATGCCCATGGCCTGTACATCCTCTCAGAGGTGAAGGGGGAGGGGAAGGGGAAGGAGTAACAACTGTGTGTGTATGGGGGTAGGTGGAACATTTGTTATGCTAATAAATGAAATAATTAATAATAAAATAGAAAAAAGTTAATTGAAAATAAATTCTAATGAGTTACCTGGTGGTTACATTTTTTAAGGTTCTCATGTTTTTCCTAGGTTTTCCTGTTATAAGCTCAGTAGGGAAATAGAGTCTTTCAGGGGAGCCTGCCAAACACAGCAATCCTGTAGACCATTTAGAGCATTAAAACCCTCTCAATAGGAAAAGACAAATGTAGAACAAGTTCTGGCAGCCTCCAACAGTCTAATTAAAAGACTATTTCCTATTTCATATCACACATTGCAAGATCACACTAGATAAAAATTTGCTACTTACATATCATCTCAGTGTGAGGAGATTAGATAATGAGTGAAAATATACAGTTTGTTACAAGAAATTTTAGTGGCTTCAAAGGGTAGAATGAACCGCACAAATCAGCAGTTCACACTAAGATAACTTTTGAAGAACTTTGAAGGCATTTAATTAAGGCCAAATGTAGAACTCAAATAAAAATTCATAGTGGAAAGGTCGTAGCCCCCACTCATGACAAATCTAGTTAATAGTCAAGTTGTGGTCCCTGATAAAAAAACTTCAAAGTATCACATTTATTGAACTACCTTAAAACCGATAGTGATTATTTTATATCATATAAAGAAGTTTATCTTCAAGAAGAGAATGACAATTAATTGCCCATTTAGTTAATGTTGAAATTACAAAACTAGAATTTCAAAATCATATGAAAGATCTAAGAATATAGGATATATATCATCCTTATCAAAACCATGTAGGAGGCTTAGGAATATTACATATCTTTAAAATACAAAATATCATCAATTTATTATGATGCTTAATTTGACAGTTTATATATTTATTCTCTTTAATTTTCAAGATGTATTTTAATAATAGCAGTATCTCATAATGTTGTTTGCCATATATATATATATATATATATATATATATATATAGTGTATTATCATTGTTTAGGGAAATAAAAAGAGAAAAATACATAAATAATAACATCAGGAAATGTATCAGCAAAGAACTCACTAACTTTAAAGATTTGCTTTATTTATTTGAAGTGGTATCTCATTTTTTCACAAGCAAATACATTATTCGTATCATTGCATTGTATTATTATATTGATACACATAAGAATTTCACATTTATTTTCTTTTCATCAGTGACAGTTTTAACATGGTAATATATTTTTATTTTTTTAAATGCTGATTCATTGTGGTTATGCTCTAAACTATCTACTGAAGTGTGTGCATTAAGAACTTTGTCTTGATGTTGTAACATTATGAAAGGTAAGAACCAACAAAAGGAAGTCACAACAAAGGGAGACTATCCTTGAAGAGGGGCAGACCTACTTTTCCTGTGCTTCTTATTTCTCTTCCTCTTCCTCCTTCTCCCACTTTAACCACTTCATCTCCCTCTTGGATTCTTTTCTTCCTCCTTCTCCCCACTGCTCCTTTCATCGCCTCCCTTTTTCTCTCCCAACACTTGAAAGTTTCAGGAAAATTTTATGTTTCCTCTGCCCTTATATCAGCTGGTGAGAAGAAAGAAAAATTTCAATTTTGCTTCACAGTTTGTATTTATATTTAAAATTTCTATGTAAAACTGTGAGCTAAAAAACAGATAAGCTTTCCCTTATTTTACATTTTCAAGGTAGCCAAGCCATGGATTGGAAAACTGGCCCCTTGGATGGGTGGGGCATGTGGAAGAATCTTGTGAGGTAGAAGATAGGCTTTGTTAGTTGTTGATTGGTTTGGTTTTCCTTTTCCTTTTGTTCTTTCAAAGATATTCAGCCTGACAAGGACCCATAATTCCTGAGTTTTCCCTTATATTTTTCCCAAACAAGCCAATATTTTCACATTGTGTTATGGAACATTCACCTCCAGGATAACACACAATCACCATCTACATCAATGATAAAATATAGGCACCATTTTGGCTAAGTATCTGCGAGGTAGCCTTTGGGGGTTCTGATGCACACCCTTTTTGCAAAATTAAATTCACTTGACAAATTAACTTTTTTTTCATAGTCTCAGTATAGCACTGAAATTTATCTATTCTAAAAACTTCAGTCATTTAAATTTTTTTAATAAAATTTCCTGTATGAGAGAGAGAGAGAGAGAGAGAGAGAGAGAGAGAGAGAGAGAGAGAGAGAGAAGATTCATCAAAGATTTCAGTAACACATTTATTTAGTTTGTTGTAACTGTTCTTCAGTTGACATTGTAGTATCCTAACAGAGTTTATCACAGTTGGGCTATTAGTTGTGCCTATAAGAAAAAAAAATGTAGGTTGAGATTTAACCACAAGTCTTCCCAAACATTTGTATACAGTTCTTCTCTAATTGCATATGGCCTCAAGGATTCCTATGGCGCAAAGGTGTATAACCCAAAGACAAGGTGTTCAATCTAGGTAGTTAATAGGAGGTCATCATCAAGTGGTGTGAAGACATACCAGTGAAGTCTGTCAAGATTCACCTTTGTTCCTTTCTGTAACTTCTCATGGCTTAAAAGTAAAAATGAAGTTCAATAGCGTCTTTGAAAAGTTGTGTAAAACTCATCAATTGCAAATACCCAAATATTTGTAAAATACTAAATAATTGCCCAAGTAAATACATATTAAAAACCCCAAAACTATGCAAAGTAGTTCTCTGTTATATAATCAAATAAACAAAAGTTTTTATTTAGAGATTGGATAGAAGGTTTAACGGCTAAAAGCACTTGTTGCCCTTGCATAGGACCTGATTCAGTTCCTGTACTTTCATGGTGGTTTACAAACAACTGTAACTCAAGTTTCAGGGGCTCAGATGCCCTTCCCTGATTTTCACAGACACCAAGCATCAGCGTGGTGCTTTAGACTCATACAGGCAAATCACTCCCATAGAAAATTAAGTTAATAACATACATTTTTCTCTAGAAATATTACTAAGTAGCCAGGAATAGTGGTTTGAGAATGCCTAGGCCAGTGACTGGAACTAATAGGAGCTGTGGTGGCCTTGTAGTAGGTGGGGCCTTGTTTGAGGAAATGTTTCACTTTAGAGGTAGGCTTTGTGACCTAGCTTTTCTTTCTCCTAGCTGCCTAGAAGCCAGTCTTTTACTAGCAACCTTCTCAACTCCTCCCATGATATGCCTGCCTCAATACTGGCCTGCTCCCATCTTCATGATAATGACTGAACCTCAGAATCAGGGAGCTAGCCCCAACTAAATGTTGTTCTTTAGAAGAGTTGCCATGGTCATGGGGTCTCATTATAGCAATGGAACCAGATATGGTGACACAAGGTCAACATGTTACTTAGTCTATATCTGACTAGCCACAGCTATACAAGAAGAACTTGTCTTAAAATATTTTTAAAATAAATAATACATTAAAGTATAATTAGAAAAGGTATCCATAGTTTTATATGTGAGAAAATAGAACTTTAATTATTTCTTTGTAATCAGTAAATTATATTACTATAATGAATTACACATTAAGAACTGATCAAACTTTTTCACTGTGTTATACTATAACTACTAATTCAAAGTTTCCTTTCTTCTTTATCTTTTTTAAGTGTAAGACCATACTGTATGTTTTTTCACTAACAGCCTTCTAAAATATTATATTTATGTCAAGTTGTTGCTTCCTGTATTATATTGGGTATAAAAGGAGTATGAATTATTTGATTCCTTAATGTGGAGCTCCTTGGCATAGGACTTGAGTGGCCAGGAATCAGATAAACAAACCATGTTAAAGAAGACTGTATTCTTGAGTGTTCATGAAAATACCTTAAAAAAGATTAAGCACTTATTCCAGATAAGGAACAATATAACTATTCAATCCAAAACAAGCTGCTGTCTCTCTTCTTTTTATTCCTATTCACAACTACAACAGTATGAGAAGAAAGCAGGTAGCCATCATACTAAATAAACTCCAGTACAATCTCAATTGCAGAAAATTTTAAGCGTTCTTTGAAATATCTAGCTGGAGAAAGAAAATACATTTTCCTAGTATATGTGTACTCAGGCTTAGGAGGTTGTTATTTAGACACAATGCATAAATAGCAGAAGTGTTTGTAAATCTTTCAGCTTGACAACATAGGAAGTTAAAAATAAGTACCACAATTTTGAGACTTTTTAACTGTGTATTCTTATGAAAATAATTTTTGGAATCTTATCTTTTTAAAGAGAATACTCATGAAATTTTCTAAGGCATTGTTTTTTCTAAAAGGTCTATTGATTCGATGTCTGTCTCTTAAAAGCAGTCTAAGATTGATACAGGGAAAGATTACTTGATTGTAATTGATAAATATTGAATCACAAAAGGCCACCACTGTTACACAAAAGAGTGATCTTGATCAATAGGTGTTTGCAGGGATTAGCTTAAACCCAGAAAGTCTAGGAATACATTGATGTTAGGCAAATGCAGCCTTGGTTACTCAACCATGATATTTTATCATTTTTTTAGTATCCACAATACAGGGCTGGAGAGGATTTCTCTATATAATTATAGGATATTGAATACACAGATAGACAGACATATTCTTCTCAAATGATGACTCCTGAAAACCTGTATCTGAACTCTGACCTTCCTCCTAGGAAGATGATACAAAAAGGCATTAGTTTTTATAAACTAGTCTGGCACAGTACTTGTGCTCATAATGTAGTCTTTCTTTCTCACTCAGCAGGAGGTGGATTTAAGGTCACATTCATGACTTTACCTTAGTGTAGGATAGAAGAAATGACATGGGTAAAATAATAAAGTGTGTGAGATAATTGGATGAAATTACAAAGCAAAGCAATGCTTTAAAGAAACTCAGTTGTGAGTTTAACCTCAAAGCTATTTACCAGTAACTTTTCTTTATTATCTCATTTTACTTCTGTTATGATCTCATTCTAAATCACTGACTTCCAAAAGTAAATACTGTATACTTGAACAAAGTTAAAAAGATATTTTAGTAAATGTTTCTATGAGTCAGCATATCATAATCAGTTAATCTTTTCCTAGCTGACATGGTATGGAGATTTTACAATTACAGTAGTCTTAAATATAATGCTAAGAAAATTTACTCACATAGCAGTAAACCATTTTAAGACTTTTTAAGTCATTCTTTGCATTTACATTCATATTTACATAACCACAAAGTGTTTAGGACATTCTAGAAAACATAATTAAACAACATACATAAGAAAAAATGTGCTTTTCACATATTTACAAAAATCACATTGTAATGGTATACAAAAGTCAATATTTTAATTTAATCTATGTTATACCAAAATATGATACTTTTACTAGACACTTATATTTTACGCAACATCAAAGAATAGATCAATTAGATTAGCTTGTCTGTGGAAATAATTTCTGCATCTAATGAAGATGTCGTTGATATTTTCTTTTCTGTCACATAAAGAGAATAGGAAACCTTTGATTAAAATGAAGATTTCTGTATGAAAGGCACTTACGACACTGAAAGCATTTAAATCTATCAATAAAATGGGAGTATGTCCTAGATGTAAGTCAGTAAGTTTTGTGATACCAATTTATTTGCAAACAAAACTCCAAATCAGAGAAAAGTGCATGCAAATAGCTCTATTAAACTTAATCTAGATTGGAAAGAGAGAATACTTAAGGATGTAATGAAAATTGAAGTACTTCTTTAATTATCTGCATGAATTACTCAACCATCAGTATTAAAAATGTGTTTTGGTTAACAATGAAGTGTTTAAGCAAGACAACATAACTAGGTTTCTAGTGAAAGCCTTTGCAAAACATAAAATTATATCAATATTTAGTGTAACAATAATAGTGCAGATAACACTTCCATTCTTCATAACTAATAGAAGATAGAATGGTGAATACTTAAATAGTGTAATATTTTTAGCATTATTTAAAATACCCAAAACAATATTTAAAATCTGATGAGAATATAACTTAATGTTCTTGAAATTCAACATATAATTGATTTTAATATAATTTATCATATTAGGGATGAATTAATACAAGTCCACCATTAATAATTTCCATTTGGTCATATAAATTATATAAAATCAAGAACTATAAAAATTATAGCATAGTCTACAAGGAGCTTCGAATAAAAATAGTAAAGTACTTTATTACTGTAAGCTTTGATTAATTTAGATTTCATAGTATGTTTTAATTTGTATGATTTTAAATACTGGCAATATCAAGTTATTTTATGATATTTTGAGTAAATATATTTCTTTTCAGGGAGCCACAATGATTTGGAAATATAGCTAGCCTCAAAGGAAATTCCAGAGTCTGTGAAATATTTTATGCATAAGTAAATGTCTCCTTGTGGCATACTCTCACACCCACTACTGCACCTGTACCCCTAAGTATAATGAATCTACTTCTCAGAATAGATAGAATAAGAAGAAACATTTCAGAAAATCCATGCCTGCCTTTTATCTAACACACTTCACTGTCTGTTCTATGTTAATAGTAACTTCTATTAATGCATATATTCATTAAAATTGGAGAGATAATATTGGCCCATTATTTATTTACGTATTTTTATTTAAAGTATTTTATCCATTTACATTCCAGTCCTTGCCCACCTTGGTCTATCCTCTCACAGTTCCCCATTTCTCCTCCCCCTTGACTCCAAGAGGGTGCTCCTCCCCATCCCCACCCCCCACCCCCCATCAGGCTTCCTCAGGCTTCCTCCTTCCCTGGAGCATCATGTCTCTTCAAAATTAGGTTCGGGCCTGGTGGCGCACGACTTTTTTTTTTTTTTTTTTTTTTTTTTTTTTTTTTTTTTTTT
>NC_034600.1:62004461-62011743 GCF_900095145.1 Mus pahari
AGGAAAGGAAAGGAAAGGAAAGGAAAGGAAAGGAAAGGAAAGAAAAGAAAAGAAAAGAAAAGAAAAGAAAAGAAAAGAAAAGAAAAGAAAAGAAAAAATTAGGCTAAACTTCTCCCATTGAGACCTAACCATGCAGACCTCTAGTATATATATGCTAGGGTTCTTGGACCAGCCATGCTCCTGGTTGGTGGCTCAGTATCTGGGAGCTCCCTGGGGTCAGGATTAGTTGAGACTCCTAGTCTTCCTATGGGGTCATTCTCCCTTTCAGCTTCTTCAATCCTTTCCCTAATTCAACTATAGGGGTCTGAGATTTCAGTCCAATGGTTGGGTGTTATAGGCAGGCATGGTGAGATCTATTTCATTGACAGGAACACAGAGAGGGGACATGTCTCTATCTGAGTCTTTTGGTCAGTCAAAGCAGTCAAGCTGGAGCCCAAAGCCCAAAGTGGGCGAGAGGGGTGGGACTCCCTACACCATGAGCTGCCTACTCTGAAACAAGGTAGTCAGCACCAAGGTGGTCTCAGGACCAGTATCAGCAGCACGATGCTGGGTCTCCATCTCTGTCCTTACCTGTGTCCCCAGAGACAAGCAGCTGCAGTCGCAAGTGCCCTAATCAGAGATTGGGCAGCTGTGGCTCAACCCTTTGCTCATTCAGGTTGCAGGAGTAAATCTGTGGGTGCACAGGGGAAATGCCCGAAGAACCCACAGTAGAGCACAGTGTTGAGCACCTATGGAAGAACAGACTTTGGGGACAGCCGGCCATGCCCTTGCCAATTATGTACTTTTTGAGATTAAAATATAAGTTCATCATCTCCCCTACTTTCAGTAGTCCATAGATTTCTATAGATCTTTGCCTAAGGCTGAGGTCTCCTTGGTGCTTGATACACACAGTCCACACTCATATGACTATTACAGTGTTCTTTGTTCATCTCAATTTTAAGACATCATGTTGGTGAAACTTGATTTGTCTAGCTTCTGACGTTATGAGAGAACATTATCTCCCAGCAAACTCCCTCCTCCTCAGGCTCTTCAATTTTTTTTCCCTTCTCTCCAATAATTTCCAAACCTTTGGTGATGTTGCTGTATTATAAATATAACCCAAGAGACTGTGAGTAACATCTTTATTCTCTTGGTTTTGGATTTCTGTATTAATCTTCACAGAGATTTTCTTTATTAGGTGCTAGGGCTATGTGTGTACAAGGATAAATATTTGGATTGTAACTAGGTATTATGCTTACATATATATATATATATATATATATATATATATATATATATATATATATATATAGGTAGTTGTGGGTTCCTGTCCCATGAACCTGAGTTCATTAGTCTTTTATAATTGTTTAGATTTCCCTGCCTCATGTTGAATGTGTCTTAAGTTAAATTAAAGTACTGTTGATTATCTCTGATATGTGTTTTCTATTTACTGTTTCCTCGCTGTGTGGATTGCTGTAGTTAATCATAGGCATCATTAGTGAGTAGGGCTGTTGATTGTTTTCTTCCATTGAAAGCTTGAATGATGTTTCTGATACCAAAATCCTAAATCCTTACGGATGATCAATCATTATTTTAAGTATCCTATTTGTCAAATTCTCTATCAAGAATCCAATGTTTATGAATATTGCCTTAATTTAATTACTCCAGAAGATTCTAATCCTATTTAGTTCTTTGGTTTTTGAAGCATGGCATAGATACATCTTTGGAAAATATCATATGATGCATTGATTAATATAGCCTTTGGTGTAGCATGTCATTAAAACAGAATAAGTAGCATGAACAGTCTGTTTTTAATTTGCAATATATGGAAAGCATTTTAGTTTACTCAATGGCAATCAACAGACTCTGTACTGTTATTTACTGATTGCTGTTACATTTTCCTGAGAAGCCTGAGTGAGATTGAATGCTTCACAGGCAAGCTATACAGCCTGTGCCTGAAGACATTGCATAATGAAGGTAGAATGAGTGAGACAGTTCTTTGACATCTATAAGAATCATAATTTCACAAACATACAAATGTAAGTATTCTGATATTTCTTCCCCTCCATTAAAGTCAGATGTGCCACACATCTGTACAGGAATTGTAGGATTAAAGCTGTCAGCATGATTTACATGGAATAACACCAAAAATCCCTTTGGGGTTCCTTACACACACATTTTCATTTACAAGTTGATGGAAATGGGTTGAAATTGCAACCTTCTTCATTAATATGAATGTTATCATATGACTTTTTAGTTCATATTTTTCTTGAGAAAAGAGAGAGAGAGAGAGAGAGAGAGAGAGAGAGAGAGAGAATAATACTGTCAGGAACTACTTATCCCTGAAGGCTTTCTTAGAATAATATCATTGAATTGCATACAACATGAACCTGGAGCATCCAGGAAAAGAGGCCTGCTTTCAAAGAAACAAAACCAAATTCAAAACAACAACAATAAAAGGCCATAATTGATGGCACAGACTTGTCTTAAATAAAAGTGTCTTTTTTGACTCATTAATTGAGATTGATTAGCCATGGTAATTTAATGTATTAGTAGAAATGAATTCAAAAAGTAATGCAATGATCTTTGATACTTTTTGTAAATCTAAATTATTCTTACATGTTTTATGAAAATGACCTTGACCAGGAGGAATTTTCAAAATAATGAAAAGGTATTTTAAATCGGGTGTATCATGAAGTTAACTGCCAATACATATAGAGATGGCCTCTAAAATATAAAATCAGGACTGATCCAGAGCTTCCCACAGTCTCCACTTTTTCAATAGACTGCAAATGCTCTACTCAGAGCAATAAAAAATGAAAAGAAAATTAAAGGAATAAATATAGGAAAACAGGAGTCAAAATATCTCTATTTGCAGATGAAATGATATTATACATAACACATAACAAAAAATTTCCACCAGGAAATAAACAGATAATAATTTTAGCAAAGTGGCAAGGTACACAGTAAATGTAAAAAAATAAAAATACTACAAAAAGCCAACAAAATTAAACAAAAACCAGCATCTTTTCTGTAGACGAACAACAAACACAGTGAGAGATCAGAGGCACATTTACATTTACAATATCATAAAAAAATCATAAAATATCTTGCCTTACTTCTAATTATATGAAATAATTTCTTTAAAGAAAAATATAAATCTCTGAATAAGGAAATTGAGAAACCCACTAGAAAATGGAAAGGTATCCTGTGCGATAGCTTGAATAAGAATGAGCCTAGGAATGAATGGGAATGTGCAAATGACTGGGGTCAAGAGGTGGGATGTGGGGCATCTCCAGGATTCCAAATAGACCTAGATTAAGGAAGATGCACAAGTATCAGTTGTGGTGGCTTTAGCTGTGACATTGGAAATATGGAAGCTGAGGTCACCTCCTGTAACCAGATAGAAACTCTGATGGAGCATTCAAAACTCCAACTCATCCACAATACTTTCAACCCAAATTTTATCCTGTTTACAGGAAATAAAGAGAAAGAGGATGGAACAGAGACTGAGGGAATGGTCATCCAATAACCACCTCAACTTGAGACCCATCCCATGGGCAGCCATCAATTCCTGGTACTATTAATGATACTCTGCTAAGTTTGCAGTTAGGAGTGTAGCATGACTGTCCTTTGAAAGAATCCAACCAATAGCTGACTCAGACAGATGCAGATACCCACAGCCAAACAGTGGATGGGTCTTGGGGACTCTTATGGAAGAATAGAAAGAAGGATTATGGGCCCTGAAGGGGATAGGGACTACACAGAAAGATCAACAGAGTCAATTAACCTGCACCTTTGTGGCTCTGAGACTGAATCACCAACCAAAGAACATGCACGGGCTGGACCTAGGCCTCCCTGAATACATGTAACAGATGTGCAGCTTGTTTGTCATGTGAATCCCAAATTATTGGAGCATGTAGCTTTTACCCAAAATCTATTGCATGTAGATAGGATATGTTCTTCTAGCTGGACTCTCTTGTCTGGCCTCAGTGGGAGAGGATGAGACAAGCTTCACAGAGATTTGACATACCAGTTTCGAGGAGGTGGGGATACTCAGAGGGGCCCCTCCTACTCAGAGCAGAAGGAAAGAGGAAACAACAGGGTGGGGAAGAACTGGTGGGAAGGGGTGGCCAGGAGAGAAGCAGTGAGTGGCGCATAAAATGAGTAAGTAGAAGAAAAATAATATTAAGTTCAAAAATTGGCACTCATACTAACATAGATTTTAACGTTTGCTTACTAGGGAGTATCACTATTTTCAAGGATAAAGGAGCATGCTTCTGTTGGAGTGTGACACTGGTGGTGGAATTTGAGGTTTTCAGGGAACGAGCCAGGTCCCGTGTTGATCTCTTCCTGTTATCTATGGACCTGACTGTAGAACACTGAGGTCCTTCTTCTGCACCATGTCTGTCTGACGGTTACCATGCTTTCCACTGGCTGACAATGGACTAAACCTCTGAAACTTTATGAAAATCCCAATTAATGTTTCTCTTTATCAAAGTCTCCATGGTCATGGTATTTTTTCCACAGAATTAGAACGCGGACTAAGATATTCTGTGTTCAAGGACTTTCTGAGGAAGACAACATTTGTTCAGGAAGTAAGGGCAGCAATGGAAAACTGGAACACACCAAAAAGATTTTTCTATGCTATGGAAAGAGTGATTTGAATCAAGAATCGACCCACAGTATGGGAGGCAATCTTTGCCAACTATAGACCTGATCTATGATTAATATTTAGAATATAAAACTTAAAAAACAAAACAAAAACCCCAAAGACTCAGGAAACCAGATGACACAATTAAAAATAATTAAGGATCTAAACATAAAATAATCAATAAATAGCATGAAAATGGCTAAGAAGCACCTAAAAAGAAAGCGGTCATTACCTTCCATAATTGGTGATTTGTAAATTAAAACCCCTTTGAAGTTTAATTTCACCACAGTAGAGAGGCAAAACCTAACAAAACTACTGGCACCAAATTGGTTAAAGAACGGAGAGGAAGTGGACTCCTCACTTCCTGTTGGAGGAATTGCAACATGTTCCAGACACATTGGGAATCAGTAGAGAGAATCCCCCATAGAACAAACATAAGTGAGCCACATGACATAGTTATTCTCCTTCTTAGGATATGTGAGAAGGGATTACCATCCTACTCCACAGGTATTTCCTCAGAATTGTTCACAGCTGCTTTGTTCTCAGTACCCACAAGGAAAAATCATCCTAAGTTACCATCAGCAAATGAATGGTGAAGGACAATGGGGTACATGCAAAAAATGGACTACTCTTCAGCTGTAAAGAAAAAACTGAATAGGTGAAATTTGTAAATGGATAGATCTAGAAAATACAAGGTGGGAAGTAATAATCAGTACCTGAAATATAATCTTTGCTTGTTCTTCCTTCTCTGTAGGTTGTAGCTACAAATCCTTAGATGTGAGTGTGCAAAATGTGATAACTATACAAACTAAGAATGTCTAAAGGAAATACGTTTGGGTGGTTGGGCTTGGGAAAGAAATATAAGGATACAGGTAATATGAAGTGAGAGATGGAAAAATGGGGATGAGGTTCTCAATGGGATAAAGAAATGAGAATTCATGCATACAGAGAAGGAAGAGAAGGAGGGACAAGGGACAAATAGCATGAAGACTGTGCCTAAGCCTCAAAGTATAATATTTCATATTTATATTATATTTTACATATGTAAGATACACACACACACACACACACACACACACACACACACACACACACACACACAGTTTAGAGGAAGTTAAGCCACTTGAGCTGACAATGCTCCCCACAAGATCCATAGACTAACAAAACACTAGTACCAAAAAAAAGGAACCTTATTTTAAATGGATGGTCAGCATAGTTCAAGTGATTCCCAAGATTATATAGACAAGCAATGTAGCCTTTGGTTGCTTCAGATTGATTGGGGGTATGCCCTTATTGCTGAAGACATCACAACATAGCATGCATATGACACACTATTAGGTTGACTCCAGTTGGCTCTGACCTGAACGCCATTTTCCTATGTTCTAGCCTTCTTGCAAGCAGAAATTACTATGCAAGTTGAAAAAGGAGAGAAACAATTTAAGAAAGATTACAAGCTGCAAGTACTATGGAACATAATTTCCAGAATGGCAAGCTAACCATAGAGGTTGAAAAAGTGTCACTCATAGATAGGTGGTAGCCAACAGCTGTCCAGTTGGACATAAGGTACACTGATCGAGAGGTAAATCATTTGTGATAATTTAAACCTAGTTAGTTTTCCACGATTAATGAGGTGATAAATATAAGAAAATAATCTACTACAGTTGTTTTGCTAGAGTATTACCATTCCTTATTATATGCTAAATGTCCATCTTAAATCCATTTATAAATATAGCTCCTCTTCCTTTTTTTTTTCAATTTTTTATTAAGTATTTACTTCATTTACATTTTAAATGCTATCCCCAAAGTCCCCCCCCCCCGCTCCCCTACCCACCCACTCCCACTACTTGGTCCTAGTGTTCCCCTGTACTGGGGCATATAAAGTTTGAAAGACCAAGGGGCCTCTCTTCCCAATGATGGCTGACTAGATCATCTTCTGCTACATATGCAGCTAGAGACACGAGCTCTGGGGATGCTGGCTAGTTAGTATTGTTGTTCCACCTAAAGGGTTGCAGACCCCCTTCAGCTCACTGGTTACTTTCTCTAGCTCCTCTATTGGGGGCCCTGTGTTCCATCCAATAGCTGACTGTGAGCATCCACTTCTATGTTTGCCAGGCGCTGGCATAGCCTCACAAGAGACAGCTATATCAGGGTCCTTTCAGCAAAATCTTGCTGGTGTATGTAATAGTATCTGCCTTTGGTGGCTGATTATGGGATGGACCCCTGGGTGCGGCAGTTTTTGGATGGTTCATCCTTTTGTCTCAGCTCCAAACTTTGTCTCTGTAACCCCTTCCATGGGAGATTTGTTCCCAATTCTAAGAAGGGGCGAAGTGCCCACATTTTGGTCTTCCTTCTTCTTGAGTTTCATGTGTTTTACAAATTGTATTTTGGGTATTCTAGGTTTCAGGGTTAATATCTACTTATCACTGAGTGCATATTATGTGAGTTCTTTTGTGATTGGGTTACCTCACACAGGATGATACCTCCAGATCCATCCATTTGCCAAGGAATTTCATAAATTCATTACTTTTAATAGCTGAGTATTATTCCATTGTCAAATGTACCACATTTTCTGTATCCATTCCTCTGTTGAGGGACATCTGGGTTCTTTCCAGCTTCTGGCTATTATAAATAAGGCTGCTATGAACATAG
>NC_034600.1:62011754-62019581 GCF_900095145.1 Mus pahari
GCTCCCCATCCCTGCTTAATAAACCTCTCACGTGGAATCACCTTGGCATGGTCTGCTGTTTGGTTTATCCGCTCAAATCATATATATTAATATTGCTTAATAATGCTAATTCATAAAAATAAGGATCAGAATACCAAGCAATCATAGATAAAAACAGCCTTTTCTAGAAACAGCTCTATAAACAAACCTGGAATATTGATAATTCAATGGACATTTTCATATGAAAGGAAGGATATTCTATTCATCCCAACAATACATGATTGCTCAGAGAGGATGAATTAATATCTGCCAGGATTAATTGTAGAATTGTATTGTCTAAAGCAGAGCAATCATATATATATGTTTTAAGAAATGGCTACTACTACATGTGCATGATAACATTTTAAAGGTATAAAAATTTTGACACCGTAGTCAAATTATAGCAGTTTTAAGAAGATATTAGAATGTAGTACTTTGATGTATAATGTTTTTAGTTATTTTGGAAAACCAAATAAGTTATATTTAGAAATATGGATTTTTAATGGTAGAATATCTCATTAATTTGGTTTGTACTAGAAATCTCATTTTAGCTTGAGAATGTTATGGGAACTTTGCTGTACTGAAAGGCCAATAGAATAAAAGACACACTGTCGCAAATTATGGCCCATGAAACACAACCTCACTGAATCACATGCGTATATGTGTTGTGTATCAGAAACATATGTTATATAAATAGTTCTGAGTAGCCTTTAATTAAGAAGCATTTAACATTTTAGCTCAACATTTGCCAAGCAGTCTTATTTGTGAAATGCTTTCTCATCCAACAGTTTGTAACCCTGAAAATATAATAGATAGTATAATGTGACCGTGGAAATATGTGGCATTTAAAAATCTGACAACATATGAAGTGATGGTTGCTGGCCTTAATAGTCGCATTTTCTTAAAGCTTAATTTTAAACACAAAAGCATAACGATGCTTCCGTGATTAAAGAGAAATGTCCCCCATCGGCTTACATACCTGAACACTTGGTCCCTAGTTGGCTACACTGGTTGGGAAGGTTTATGAGGTTTAGCTTTGATAAAAAAAAAAAAAAAAAAAAAAAAAAAAAAAAAAAAAAGAGTATCATTTATCACTTACTGTGAAGGGTGTGGTGCTAGGGGAGCTTAACAGTTTAAAGCTTGCCTGTGTTGCAGTGATCTTTCTTATTCTTATTTACATTAAAAAATGTGAAATCTATCTCAGATCTGAAGCTCGGTCTACTTACCTGCTTTGATGGCCCTTGTTAAGTTTCAAACCCAGGACAAAGCTGAGGTGACTATTTAACATATTAACCTGTCCTCCAGGCCCTCTCAGCATCTCTCAGTCCTTACCTGAGTTGGGTATTTCTGCCATGCTTTGCCCCTGCCCTATCCTTTTCCAGACTAGTAGCTCTACCATTCTTTCTCCAGAGGCTTCTTCCTATATAATCCAGACATTTTGGTCCCCCCCCCCCTTTGTACTTTGGCTTCCTTTCTCTGCACATTATTTCCCTCCCTTTTCCTCCACTGATCCCCACAAGGCCCAGTTTAGCCTGGTCATGACTATTCTGGATTCTCCCAGAATCCCCTGCCTCTAATTATATTGTTCTCCCATATATTCTTTACTATACATATGAACAAATAACATTCCTTTTCTTATTCGCTTTATTTCATTTCTTCTTCTCTTTCTTTCTTTTTTCTTTCTTTCTTTTCTTTTCTTTCTTTCTTTCTTTCTTTCTTTCTTTCTTTCTTTCTTTCTTTCTTTCTTTCTTTCTTTCTTTCTTTCTGTTTTTTTAGTTCATCTAAGCTGTAGACCTGACTCTCCAAAGGTGTATGTAGATCATTTGTTTCTGCTGGCTTTTGCAACCCACCAAATTTGTTTCCAGAGTCTGTCTCTACATCTGCTTATTCCTTCCACCTTAATTAACCATTCATTTCTCCACACCTATTTAGAAGGGGGCTCTGTATTAGTCAGAATTCTCTAGAGTCACAGAACTTACGGGGAGGCTCTATATAGTAGGGGAATTTGTTGATGATTTACAGTCAGTATGTAGTCCAACTCCCAACAATGGTCAGCAGCAGCTGTGAATAGAAGACTGAGGATCTAGCAGTTGCTCAGTCCTACAAGGCAAGCAGGTGAAGAAGAGGAAGAGTAAATCTTCCTTCTTCCAATGTCCTTCTGTAGGTCTCCATCAGAAGAAGTGGCCCAGATTAAAGATGTGTGCCACCATGCCTTTAGTCCCAGATGACCTTGAACTTGGAGATCTCCCTGTCTTAATCTTCTGGAATTCATAGCCACTATGCCTCAAGATATCCATGGCAAGGTCCAGGTCAGAAACTTGTATCTCTTAGTCTCAAGATCAGGATCACAGGATCACAGGTGAGCCTTCCTATTCTGGATTGTAGTTCATTCCAGATATAGTCAAGTTGACAACCAGGAATAGCCACTACAGGCTCTATCCATTCTATGCCCTTTTGGGACAACTACCATGTGAGTATCTTCCTAAAATGGTCATTGTGAATAATTCTTCCTACTACAACCCTTGCACCTCTCCAGCTGTTTTCTCTTCTACATGTTCTATCTTCGTCTATTGCTTGTCTATCCTTCTATCGGTTCTCACTACTGAACTACCTACTTTGTCAGTAATCAGCTACCTGTATCACATGGCAAAAACTGGATTAAAAAGCTAGTGATTTAAGCTATATGAAAAATGCTTCAGATTTCTTTCAGTCACTGTGCTATTGTTCTACTAAGACTTCAAAAGTTCAGAATTTTAATGTAAATCAATAAAGTTTTGATAACCTATTAATCTAGCTCTGGCAAAGTACTGCTAATGTTATCTAGACACTAGCTCAAGATTTTACGTTTTCTGTTTGTTTTCTAAATGCTTCTCATTTACTAAAACACCCCTATTCAATCTATCAATAGTCCTCTGAAACATGGGTTAAGGCTTTTAGCCCAAAAAACATTTTTGTATCCCCAAACTTTTTACTATGCCTCAATGGAGCAAATAGACTGCTCTTTCTAGAGTGTGAATTTAATTCCAGATAACAAAGAAATGCTAACATTAATCTAAAACTTAGGTCACATTATAAACTTAAAATTTGTGAGCTTCAAAAAATCCACTTGGATCCTCCTCTCACAGGTCAAATGTACTCCAAATAAGAACTGCCAACCGACATCTGATTTCCTCACCTGTCCATGTCTGATATGGGATCTCTTCCCTTTTCTTGGTCTTCATCTCCTCCCTACCCCCAAACAACAAGAACTATGAGCCTAAACATTTCAAATGTACATCTAAGAAAAAATCTCCTTAGCCTTACCTTCTGTTCCGAATGTATATCTGTGCCAGCAGATTTCCAATCAGTTGAAGAGTGCAAACTGTTTAATATGCTGTGTGTTTGTCCCTAGCCCCAGATGAACCTGCAGAGCCTTGGTAGTGAGTGAAACAGCCTGCTTGCCCAGGACTTGGCCACACTTCCAGCTCTTTGGCTATCCAACAATGATGGCCTCCACTATCACCACAAGAAAGTCAAAGAAGATATTGTTACCCTTCATTATTTATTCTTGAGTAAAAGGATATGGATTGCATACTCAGTTCTCTACCCTAAACTTTTCCAGTCTAGGTCTGGACTGCTCTTCCAACAGATATTTGGTTACATACCACTTTGGTATCTTTGTCCTCCTGGCTGATGTGCTGTGTGACTCTCTCTCCTCTTCCCCTCCCCTTCTCCCTACATGACCCAGTTCAGCCTGGTCATGACCATTATGGACTCTCCCAGATGTCCCTGCCTCTAATTATGCTCATCCAGATATCCATAATAAATTTTCTCTTATACAATACCTGGTGCAGGCAGGGTCCTTTGATTCCCTTTCTGTTTCTGTTTTCATTCATCATCACTGGTGGACTCTCTCAGTGGAATAAAAGTCTTAATAAACTTTTGTCTTGATGAGTTGCTTTGGTCACAGATTTAATCTCAATTGAAAGATAAGTAATTAATATAAATACTATCACAAACGGGGGAAGATTTTTCTTCAATGTATTTATTTAAATATTGGTGATTAAAACGTACTAAATAAATATGTGTATATATATATATAGGTGTGTGTGTGTGTGTGTGTGTGTGTGTGTGTGTGTGTGTATAACTTTTAAATGGTAGAAGTGGAACAGAAATTCTTAAAATTGTAAAAATTTCATCCAGGTATAACAACAGTATTTATTACATAGAACAAATTTCCTTCCAGTATTGTTAACTACAAGATGATTCTTGAATCTTCTAATTTTCAATTTCATTTTAGTTTGTATTAGAGGCACACACGTGTGGACTTTAACACACACATACATGAACATTCATATATACACACCCACATTTACCTGTTTATCTATCAATTATCTATTCATATGTTTACTTGCAAGGAGGGCAAGCAAAAGAGGGGACATTTAGGTGACAGCTAGTCTGCATTATCAACCATTCTGAATTTCTAACCATCGAGGCCACAGACATATGAGGATGTGTACTAGAACTTCTCTCTACTGCTGAATGCTGATACAGTGTGACCACGTGGCAGATACTGCCACCGTGATTTCCTAGTCATGATGGAATACAGTCTTAAAATGTTAGCAGGCTAAAGATTTTCTTTCTTGAATTGTTTTTTGCTATTTTATCCTAGCAACAAGAAAACACCTGATGAAGCCTTGCAATCTTGTTTAAGACTTTACTGAAGCTGGGCAGTGGTGGCACATGCCTTTAATTCCAGCACTTGGGAGGCCGAGGCAGGCAGATTTCTGAGTTCGAGGATAGCCTGGTCTACATAGTGAGTTCCAGGACAGCTAGGGCTACACAGAGAAACCCTTTCTTGAAAACTAAACCAAACCAAAACAAACAAACAATAAAAGACTTTACAGAATGGGAAAGGGATCATGCAGATGTACACATATTCCTATCATCACATATAATTCCATTGATGAACTCTACACACTGTAGACTATCTTCTCTCTCTCTATCATCTCTCTCTTTTCATAGGAGAAAAACATCTATTCTACAGATTATAGCCCACTTTTAAGGTGAGTAAGCTTAGAAACTCAAGAAGGAACTTAAGCCACAGGAACAGTAAATGTAGGTTTCCTTCCTTTTTTGAAGGATCGTGCTTTGAACATTATTTTATTTAAGTTTTTCTATTTCTTCTTGGAGAAGTACTTTTGTACCAAATTTCTAGGTTTCCCATCATATAATCTTGTAGTGCAACACTGGCAGTATTGTTATAAATATTAACAAATATATCTTTAATTTACAGGGACTAAATCTTAGAAATAATCACCTTAATAGGGAAAAAAAATGTTCTCTTCAGCCCCAAGGCTGTTGCAAAATAAGGATATTGACAGGAACAGATGTTAGCATTTCATTCTCAATCCCCTCCTAAGTCAATTCAACTGTTCCTGACTCCCTGAAATTCCAAAAATAGTGAAAAAAAAAAAATAACAACAAGCACTTGGAAAGTTTGATAAATTCATGCTTGCTTTTTTTTTTTTTTCCTCTCTTCAAATAAACGTGACTCAGACTGTATTTCCACAACTGGCAATCAGCACCGCATTCTTCATTTCCATAACTTAACATGATGTCAACTCTTTCCCTGACCAAATTTTAAGAAGAGCAATCAAAACTAGCAGACGTTCTTGGTTTTTTTTTTTTTTTTTTCCTCCTCATTCATTTTGCAGGTTGTAATTTAGAAGGCCAAGGTAAGTATTAGAAGTTAGATCTCAGGTTTTCACTAAACTTCTCTTAAAAGACAGCCGGCAATCCCAGCACTCGGGAGGCAGAGGCAGGCGGATTTCTGAGTTCGAGGCCAGCCTGGTCTACAAAGTGAGTTCCAGGACAGCCAGGGCTGTACAGAGAAACCCTGCCTCAAAGAAAAAAAAAAAAAAAAAAAAAGACAGCTGGCATAGCTTTGTCTTTCGGTTTAAATCTAGAAGTATTAGGTCAAGTTATGTTCTGATGTAAACAGACGCACCGGGATCTACAGTTAGTGTATTCAGTACGGCGTGTATATAGCATATAAATATATAACAATAAATCTGGATGAGGATGTTAGGAATCCCAGGGTTCAGGTGCATGCAAGGGGAAAGATGGGAAAATGATGAGAAGACCATGTATTCATGTTTAAAATGTTTTCAAAACAATAAAAATTAAATTTAAAATAAAAATTAATTCCTTTTCCAGTAGACAGGGTTTTATGTATCTTGCTAAATAGTTTTATAAAATTATAAAATAAGATATTATATGTTAAGATATTTATAATCACCATGGAAAGATATAATTGTATTAACTGCATTTTAAGTAATATTAACAATATCAAAGTCTTGTTTAAAGTGAACATAGATCAAGAAAGTTTTTCCTAATGTAACCTACTATTTTCTAAGAATAAAAACTTGAAAACCTTATGATCATTATTTTAGAAATTTTATAATTTTCTGTTTCTCCATAATTTCCATAGTTCCTTCTTAATTGCATCATTTCTCCATTATATCTCATTTAAAAATTATTAATCATTAACCTGTATTGTGCATGTGTGTGCGTAAGTATGTATGTATGTTTATATGTGGATATACATTCTACCAAGAACTGGTGAAGGTCAAAGAATAGCTTTGTAGAATCCCTTCTCTTTTTTTTTAAAAAAAAAAAGGCATATTCTTTGGAATTCTGGTGAACCAATGTCAGTTATCCAAGCTTGCAGAGCAAGCACCTTAAACCATTGAGTCATCCCTCTGTCCCCTATTACCATTTTAAAGTTTCAGATATGAATTTTTTAATGCTTCTCCGTATGCTTCTAAAAATATTCCCTATAAATCACATACCATTTCTTTGCATAGAGCTAATACTCTGTGCTCAATATTTCCAAATACAAATTCTATTTTAAAATTGGGACTAGTGTATTTAATGACTGTTCATTTTTTTTTAATCTCTTTGGTCTAGGACTTTATAAAGGAGGATGCATACAGTCTAAATTCTGCTTGCAGCAGGATTGTGCTTGCCTTCACTCTAGCAGTGTCCCATTATTGTGTTACTGTTGAAGAGTTCTGAATAGTAGGTAGATGATACAGTGTTCTCCAGTCCTCAAAAACAGAACAGAACAAACAAAAAATACATGATGGTACTTTGACCTCTTCATTTCTTAGAAACTTTCTGTAGACATAAGGCTTTTGTTTCAGATTGAAAAAAATAAGAAAAAAGTGCCATTCCCTTGTGAGACTATCTCCATCATTTTCTCTTCACAGTGTTTAGCCCAGCTGCATATGTAACAGAAGATGGCCTCAATGGGAGAAGCTGCTCTTGGTCCTGTGAAATATCAATGACCCAGTATAAGGGAAGGCCAGGGCAGGGAGGCAGGAGTGGGTAGATGGGTGAGGGTACACATTCATAGAAGCAGGGCGAGGGCAGATGGAATAGGGGTTTCCAGAGGGGAAACCTAGTAAGCAGATAGCATTTGAAATGTAAATAAAGAAAATAACTGTACTGTCAGGTTTTGTGTGTCAACTTAACACAGGCTGGAGTTCTTACAGAGGACGGAGTTTCAGGTGATGAAGTGCCTCCCTGAGATACAGCTGTAAGGCATTTTCTCAAATAGTGATTAAGAGGAGAGGGCCCATTGTGGGTGGTGCCATCCCTGGGCTGGCAAATCTTGGGTTCTATAAGAGAGCACGTTGAACAAGCCAGGGGAAACAAGCCAGTAAATAACATCCCTCCATGGCCTCTGCATCAGCTCCTGCTTCCTGACCTGCTTGAGTTCCAGTCCTGACTTCCTTGGTGATGAACAGCAGTATGGAAGTGTAA
>NC_034600.1:62020266-62027788 GCF_900095145.1 Mus pahari
GGAGGCAGAGGCAGGCAGATTTCTGAGTTCGAGGCCAGCCTGGTCTACAGAGTGAGTTCCAGGATAGCCAGGGCTATACAGAGAAACCCTGTCTCCAAAAAAAAAAAAAAAAAAAAAAAAAAAAAAAAACTGTCTCGAAACCAAAATAAATAAATAAATAAATAAATAAAAATAAACGAAGACTAAATTAAGAGAGCAGACAGAAAATTAGTCAAAGCCATGTAGTTTAACATGCTATGTATTCTCCATGCTTTTGAACCCTCCTGTTGATTCAAGTCTTCATGAGATTAGGCAGAACTATATATAGCTAAATTACCAATGTATCAAGCTTTTCTCATGAGTGAGGCTTACAAGTTAATTATATCAGTTCTAAAAAAGGAAGTAATATATACAATATATGTATATAAATATTCTGTTTATATATAATATATTAAATATATATTTGTATAATTTATAAATTTTAATAAAATTTATATAAATATATTAAATAATATATAACACAATAAACCAAACATTAAATATGTGTGTGTTCGTGTGTGTGTATGCATGTGTGTGTGTATGTGTGTGTGTGTGTGTGTGTGTGTGTGTTTTGATTTTTTTACACCGGGTTTCTCTACATAGGCTTGGCTTTCCTTGAACTCTGCAGTCCAGGCTGGCCTCCAAATTACATATATCTGCCTGCCTCTGCTAACTCAGTGCTATTAATAAAAGCTCATGCCACAACTATCCTAAGGAAAATTACCACGTGTCTACTGTATACCAATTTGGTCGTTCACATATCCCCTCAGGATCTTGTATTGGTATGCCTACCTTTTGACTTTCCCCATTTCAGTGATTCTTCAGCCTTGATCACATTTTTATTTTATTTTCAGAACATTTTGCTTTATTTTTCTTCATCTCCCATGAGTGGTATTAAATAATGTGTGCCATCATTTGAGAATAAATTTTCTATTAAAGGGAACTTTTCAACTCCTCCAACTCTCAACTGCTAGGTAAACTCAATGCTTTTCTCTGTTTGTAATCCTTAACTAGAGGAGTCTGACCTAGCTAGAGAAATTCTAATAACCATAATGAAGAACAAATTAACTGGTCTATGATGATTAACTGATAGCTAATAAAAATAATCAATTTACTTATTGTAACAATTAAACTTGTAAAGTTTGCTATCTCACTTCATTTTTTTATTAATTCATTTATTTTATACCCTACATATTTTCTTCCCCCCATCCACCCTTCGAACTTTCCATATTCCCACCCCCTGTCTCCACATGGATTCTCCCACCCCACACTGCACCTGACTTCTAAACTCCCTGGGGCCTCCAGTCCCTTGAGTGTTAGGTGCATCATCTCTGAATGAACACAGACCCGGAAGTCCTCTACTGTATGTGTGTTGGGGGCCTCATATCAGCGGGTGTATGCTGCCTGTTTGGTGGTCCAATGTTTGAGAGATCACGGGGATCCAGATTAATTGAGACTGCTGGTTCTCTTACAGGATCATCCTTTCCTCAGCTTCTTTCAGCCTTCCCTAATTCAACAGCAGCTGCTTCTGTCCATGGATTGGGTGTAAATACCTGCCTCTGACTCTTTAAGCAGCTTGTTGGGTCTTTCAGAGGGCTGTCATGATACATCATTTCTTTATGACAAAATATAGCCTCATTTCTATTCAAATAATTGCTCACTTATACATTTATTTTAATTCATCTTAATGTGTTATGCCTTGAATCCTTATTCATTTGACAAGCACAAGCTTTGGAACATGAGGAGCTAATTGTGATTACGGGGTATGTGTAGGCTCTCAATGTCATGTGAGGATTTTCTTAAGTTTTCAAATATTTGATAATCTATAACCATTTTATTGGTCAGAGTGTTTTATTCCACAGGACTTCCAGAAAGAGTTTATTTATAAAATTTTATCATAATCCTAAAACTAGGATGATACAATATGGATGGTTTTTAGAATATTTACTCCAAATGGAAAATAAAATATTAAAGATAATATTGTTATTTGGGATATACTTTATGATATGTTGGTGTTAAAAAGGATTTATTTTTATGGATTGGAACATTTCTTCTGAACAGAAATTATTGTTACCACATCCTCACTCCAAAATCATTTGTCATTAAAGATATTTTAAAGAAATGGAAAAAAAAAAGGAACAATGCATGAGATGTTGTGATCATTGGGATTACAAATACTAGGTGAATAATGATTATTAATGAACATAAATGTTCAAATGGAAGTTTTATAATTTTTTAAACTTTCTAGTATTTCCAAAATATAAACCCATTCTCAACAGCTGTATATATTTTTTTTAAAATTAAACCTAATCTCTTCATCTATGGGATTTTTAAAGGGAGACTAATGCAGAAAATTAAAAGAAAACATTAGCAAAATTGCATTTTCATTTATCTTAATGATTTCCACAGGCTTATATACATCATTATAGTTTTAAGTACCTAAACTTTCTGAAACCAATTTGTACACTTTTAGTAATACGCATACTGAGTTAGAACAATGTGTTCTGAATGTTCTATGAATTAGAAATCAGCGCTGCAAAAACTGTGCTAAAAAAATAAGCAACCATAGAAACAGCTGGAAAAAAATTATGCTTATCCAGCCTTATGAAGTGCAGTTTAAAAAGAAAGAAATGAGGAAAACACTATTCATAATTTCTTTTAGACACAAAAGAATCATAAAAGGGCCTCCCAGAGGAATGGTGCACTCAGTTCTCCCTGATGTTAAAGCATAGGCTCCAGAAAGAGTCTGTAAGAATATAATAATGCGACTTGTAGCAAATGGACTGTTTTTAGTACTTATAATTTGGAGAAAAAGTAAAGTCCTGATTCTGAAATGCAGAACAAAATTAAAGTTATAATTATACAAAAGACTAAACAGTGGCAGCTGCAAAACCCCAACTATAATTCTCGGGATTAATCCTGATCTTATTGACTGCATTATTAACTGCTGTAAATAGCAAAGCAAAGTGTGTTGCTGGGAGGACATTTGAGGCATCAGAGCAGAGGACAGAACACTGCTTTGTGCATTTGGAGTTTTTTGCCCTGAATCGTACATAAGATTCCAACTGATGGGAAAAGGCATGTCAAAACTGCGATGATAAGAAAGGTTCATTACCTGCAAAATCAAACACGAAAGAGATATTTTTTACTCCATGCAATAGAAACTTTTGTTCTCATAATTTTATACAGAACACAATGTGATTTTTTTTCTCTCCCACTTAGTAATTTTATAGTATTTTGCTTTTCTTGGCCCAAAAGTTTTCTCTGACCCTTCAGTTATAGCAAGTAATTGTTTGTGTTCATTTGTTGTGTTTTTCATCTACATTTATTCAATTAATGTTATTGCAGTATATTACAGACTACAATATATGTTAAGCTCCTTCCTTGTTCTTCATATCAACATTCTTATACTACATACAATATTGACTTTGGAGAGATTCTTTGTACATTTTTGTTTTGTTTTTCTTATAATTCTGATTAATAGGTTTAAGGATGTCATCTGCTCAACGATGATCCATACACAATTTTGGATAATTGCTGTCCTCACCCTTGTCCTCACCCTTACTTGTGAGTAATTTCAGCATCAAGTATACTTATGTCAATGTGGCCACTGTGCCTCTCTTCTATTAAAAAAAAAAAATCTGATGTGGACCCGGCAATGGATATCAGTCTGAAGTGTTTAATACTTTCAATATTTTCAATTACTCTAATTCTTTAGATGGTTATGTCACTACAATAGATATTTAAAATTGAGAATTTTAAAACAAAAGAAGTTTAGATGCTTATTAATTGATTCAAATACTTCTTAAATGAGGACTGGGTGATGTAAAAGTGGTAAAGAATAAAAGGAGTGTACTTTCATGTGAAAATCTCAATTATACATTTTTAAAAAAATGAAAATCTTAATACAAGAAACCACTACAAAAAAACTCACTTAAAAATTTGCTGCAATGCTTATTATAACCATGCAACAGTTTGTAAAACCATAGATATTAGTTAGAGTAAGGGGTGTGGGTGGAGTGTAGGAGATAGATCTCCCTTGGACATGAAAATAAAATATATTGCTATGGAAGGGGCTAGAATAGAAGGGTCAAATGGAAAGGGTGAGGGAAGAGGGATAAAAGGTAGAAAATGTTTGGAAATACAGATAAAATTAAGGGCTAGTATGGAAACATAATACATGGAATCATCCTAAATTATATATTCTTATGAAGGCAATCAAAATGAAATTGCAAAAACCTGAAGGACACAGCACTCCAACTGGATGTCTCTTGCCCCCAAATGAAGCATCCTGTCCTAAGAATGGATTAAATCTTAATGATTTGTTGGCCTAGGAGATGCATCAACCCACCTCCTCACCAAACAGTCGAGGCTATTTTCAAGACTACATCTTGCTCTCCACAAACTGAGGGCAACGCCTCATCGATGAGATGGGCACATCTCATGGAACATGAACAAGTCAATCAGTTGCCCACATCGAGCCTTCACTCCCACTGGGTAGGATCTTTGGTAGAGACTGAATGCAGCACGTCCAGGGCCTGCACGGTTTTACACCAGATGGGTCCTAGAACTGAAGGGAGAAGAAGAGACTTTCCTCTATTTTTCTCCCAGAAGCACTTTCAAATGAAAGTATACGTTTCTCCAATGGGTGTGTCACTATGGAAATAACAACTCTTAAGAGTACAGTGCATGATCAACATAGATGGCTAATGGAAAGAAAACTCAGTGACATTTTTAAAGGCTGCTTGTCTGATAATGAATTAGTATTATTTTCATATGTATTATGGTTTCTGGTTTAGAGTTTTATGGGATTTCTGAGAGTGTGAATGAGGAGCCTCTGCTCTTTATCTCTTCCTTGGATTTTTTTCTTTAGGCTCTTCTCCTACTGTTTGTTTCCTTTACCCTATACTGATGTATTAGGGTTTGTTTGAATGTACTGTATTTCATTCTATTATTATTCTTAGAGAGCTGGCTTTTGTTTTTAATTTTTTTGAGGGGTTTTTGGTTTGGTTTGGTTTGGTTTGGTTTGGTTTGGTTTGATTTGGTTCAAATTACAGACTAGGATCGATCCTGGGTAGGAGGGGAGAACCTGGGAAAAATACAGAAAGGGGAAGCCATACGCAGGATGTATGAAAACATATGTTCAATAAATGTGGAAAAAATAACAAGAATATGTTTTTTGTTTATGTGTATTCATGTGAGCGTGTGTGTTCACATGTATGCTGTGGTGTCCAGGGAACTAACTTTGGCATTCATGTTCCTCATGTTCCATTCACTTTTTATTTTCTCTGACACAAGGTCTCTAAGGACTGAAACTCACTAAATAGGTTAGATGCTTGGATACTAAGCCCCAAGAACCAATTTGTGTCTTGCTGGGTGAGCAAGAGCCACTTTCAGATGGTATCAAGATCTTTACCAACAGAAAAAAAAATCAGAATTTACTCACAGAAAATTTCATAAGTGCATTTTATATCTCTTGTTTATAGCTACTTTCCCTTTTTTTCATCCAAGCCCCTGTTGGACATTCTAACACCTTACTCCCTCTACACCTCACTCTTGCACCCTCTACACCTCACTCCTTCACCCTCAACACCTCACTCCTGGACCCCCTAACACCCCACTCCTGCATCGTCTACACCTCACACCTGTACCCTCTACACCTCACACCTGGACCCTCTATATCTCACTCTTGTATCCTCCACACCTCACACTGGTACCCTTCACACCTCACTCCTGCACCTTCTAAACCTCACTCCTGTACCCTCTACACCTCACAATTGCATCCTCTACACCTCACTCCTGTACCCTCCACACTCCACTCCTGTACCCTCTACACCTCACACCTGCACCCTCTACACCTCACACCTGCACCCTCCATACCTCACTCCTGCACCCTTAACATCTCACTCCTGCACCCTCTACACCTCACTCTTGCATAATCCACACCTCACTTTTGCACCCTCCACCTCTCACTCCTGCACCCTCTTCACCTCACTTCTGCAACCTCTATACCTCACTCTTGTACCCTCCACACCTCACTTCACTACCCTCTACACTCCACTCCTGTATCCTCTACACCTCACTCTTGCACCCTCTACACCTCACTCCTGCACCCGCTAAACCTCACTCCTGCATCTTCTACACCTCACTCCCCCACCCTTCACACCTCACTCCTGCATCCTTCATACCTCCCTCCTGCACACTCCATACCTCACTCCTGTACCATCTACACCTCACTCCTGCACCCGCTAAACCTCACTCCTGTATCTTCTACACCTCACTCCTGTAACCTCTAAACTTTACTCCCGCATCTTCTACACCTCACCTCTGTACCCTCTACACCTCACTCCTGCACTTTATTTACTACTCGTAACACACTGAATTTAATCCATTTTGTCCATGAGCACATGGATGTGGGGTATCAAGGGCAGCATGGGGAAATTACTAGCTATCACTTAACCTTGTCTTCACATCACCACCATGTGGAATCATGGAGATGTTTATATCTCTGTTCCAAAATCTGATGTATGAAAACTGCAATTTCCATTTATTGGTAAATTGGTTGAAATTTGAAGAAAAGCTTTAAAGGGAAACAGATATATAGGTAATGGGAATTGAATCTGTTGTTGGTAAAGTATGCATAGATCAGTTACAATATGTCAGAGTGAGACATAATTACCTGGAGAAATCTTGCATATAAAAAATATATCAATCCTCAAGACCACATTATTCTTTTTATCACATTTTAAATGCCGCTGCTTTTGTAGACATAAAGCAATAATGAAAGTAGGAGTTATTAGTGAAGAAATTGTGACAGATATGAGGTAATTAACTCCTTGATTAATCGTTTATTCACTCATAACAAACACAAATATCTCGTTGTTGTGACTAGTAGTGCTTTCCCAGGTAGAAGAAAATACATAACAATCTCTCTTAGCCGTACTTTAAATAATTGATTCTAAAAATAGTATCCAGGTTTTCCTGCCTATGTACTAGGCATTCTAACTTCTATATTAGCTTCAGTGTTCTGTACACTCAATACTGTATCAATTGTCTGAGGACTACTGCAGAAGAGGGACTTGGGGCTGTCTGTTACACTTGACTTCAGAAAGGATGTAAGTGCAGGAGGAAGCCCCCAGGGATGTATGGTCTGTCCTGAAAGAATGACAGATGCTTCCAAATCTGAGGAGACACCATGAATCAAATAAGGAGGCTATATATTTCTTTGTGGCCAGATAGTAACACAGAGAAGAAAGTCTCCAACATTATTGTCCTCTTCAAAGTAATGCTAGCAATGATAAAGCATTCTTCCCCTTCCACAAGGCACCACCTTGCAAACTTTGCATCGCCTCCTAACAGTTGAGGATGAAGCTTTCATTCATGTTCCTTTGGGAGATAACCTTGGTGAAAATTGGGCAAGATGCTGCATTTGTCAGGGTTCTTTAGAATAAGAGCATACACAATGATATTTTTTCCCTCTTTCTCTCTCTCTCTCTCTCTCTCT
>NC_034600.1:62027868-62029904 GCF_900095145.1 Mus pahari
TGTGTGTGTGTGTGTGTGTGTGTGTGTGTGTGTGTGTGTGATTTTGTTAGTATAGTTATATACTAAATATATACACAGATGCTATGGTGGGAATTTCATGGGCACCATAGAGCTTTATATCATGAAGGCTGAATAAATACAGAAAGTAATCAAAACTTTTTTTCTATAAGGTAGCATGCTATGTTGTTGGAAATATATTTTAGGAGCTTATATTCTAGCTCAAAAGCAAATTCAGAACTAAAATCTCTCTTTAAGTCATTAGTAGAATAATTAATTAGTCTTATCATATTGACATTGGGTGTTTCGTGAAATTACAGTAAGTCTCAAAAACAGTTTTAAATGAATAAATATAAAAAACGTTTTTCACTCTCTCTTATTCTTTAATCTTTTTCTTTTTTTTTTACTGTCCAGTCACTATCGCTATCCTAGTCTGCTCTCTGACTGTTCCTCATCCCATACTCCCTCCCCTGTCTCCAAGAGGATGTCCCCATTCCCTTATCACCCCCCCCAGACTTCCCCAATCTGTGGCCTCAAAATTTTCTCTTAATTTGAAATGTTGTTTGGTTGTTAATTATACTGAGTAATGATGATTTAAACAACGTATAATTTTTCTACTTGAAGGAAAATTATATTCAATAAAATTATCTCCACAAACATGACCCACATCTAAGGTAAAATGTTCTATGATTGATAGTTATGATCTACGTAACAATGAATTAGGTTGTTTTAAATTTTTAGGTTTTATTTAGAACTATTATAATTTAAAAATATTTCTAATGTTATACTTATATATGACAGATTCTATATTAATCATTGGTATATTCAGTGAAATTTAATAACCTAACAGAGTTTACTGATTAAAAAAAAGCACAAAGAATGCTTTTGTTAATAAGTACCTGTGTACCTTCTCTAGCAGACAGAATCAGCAGATAAAGAAGAAGACATGTGATAATACTCATGGAAGGATTTACAGAGATAAAGTGTGGAGCAAAGACTGCAAGAATGACCATCCATTGACTGTTCCACCTAGGGATCCATCCCCAAAACAACCACCAAACTCAGACACTATTGTGAATGCCAACAAGAGCTTGATGACAGGAGCCTGATATGGCTGTCTCATGTGAGAATCTGCCAGTGCCTGACAAATACAGAAGTGGAGGCTCATAGCCATCCATTGGATGGAGCACAGGGTCCCCAATGAAGTAGCTAGAGAAATACCCAAGGAGCTAAAGGGGTTTGCAGCCCCACAGGAGGAACAACAATATGAACTAACCAATACCTCCCAGAGCTCCCTGGGACTAAACCACCAACCAAAGGGGAATCCCATGGTTGGATTCATGCATGGCTCTGGCTGCATATGTAGCAGAGGATGGCCTAGTCGGTTATAAATGGAAGGAGAGTCCCTAATTCCTGTGAAGGTTCTATGCCCCAGTCTAGGGGAATACCATGGCCAGGAAGCAGGAGTAGGTGGGTTGGTGAGCACGGGGAGGTGGGAGAGAATTGGGGATTTTTGGAGGAGAAACCAGGAAAGGGGATAACATTTGAAATTTAAATAAAGAAAATACCTAATAAAAAAGAAATTCTAGATTATTATATGGTATGTGCTGTGGAATAGTATGCTATGGGGATTTCTCAAAAATGATATAATTTGGATCAGGATAACTGACAAGAGTTGGGGGGACTAATTCATTCCAAATATTTAAAGAAAACTACTAACAATATAGCATCACCATTAGGAGCAAGCTGGCCACAGTATTAGACAGGTGAAGTGGAGAAACCTAAATGTACAAATATGATGTCAACAAGCAGCCAAGAACTATCATCTAAGTATGACAGGAAACAAGCTCATAGAAGCAGAGTCAGGCTCTACTCAGCTATTAAAAACAATGAATTTATGAAATTCTTGGGCAAATGGATGTATCTGGAGGATATCATCCTGAGTGAGATAACCCAATCACAAAAGAAGTCACTAGATATGTACTCACTGATAAGTGGATATTAGCCCAGAAACTTAGAATAATCAAGATATGATTTGC
>NC_034600.1:62030459-62052892 GCF_900095145.1 Mus pahari
CTTTATATGCCCCAGTACAGGGGAAGGCCAGGGCCAGGAAGTGGGAGTGGGTGGGTAGGGGAGCAGGGGCCGGGGGAGGGTATAAGGAACTTTTGGGATAGCATTTGAAATGTAAATATAGAAAATAATAATAATAAAAAAACAATGAAAAAAAGAAAAAAGAATCAGAGTAAGGGGGAATGGGATAGGGGGATTGCAGAGAGGAAACTGGGAAAGGGGATAACATTTTAAATGTAAATAAATAAAATAAATAAATTTTAAAAAGGAAGTTATATCAAAGCAGTGAGGAAATGTATCCTGAAATTAACAGAATACATAGGTCACACCTTGAGACTTGAAAGTCTAGAACAGTGCCACTAACACAAAAGAAATGTACTCAGAGAAGAGAAAAAGTCATGGAACTCAATCAAGAAAGTTTCAACTCTCAAAATTTTGGGAGGAACTCAATGAGTACAAGTGGTCTATGAAAACTAACAATAATATTTATAAAAGGGAGAATAAATAAGCTACCAGGAACAAAATGAATGAAATATCATTTGTCATACTATGCTGGATTTGCTTATTGTAAAGAGCAATAATCACTACTCAAGGAAAAAACTACACGTCTAAAAGCAAATAGGTCAAGAAGATGACATTTTTGCGGCTTGTATCACCAACAGTACCTGTGATAACAGAACAATTCAGAAAGATCATCAAACACATCTGCTTACAAATCTGATCTTTATAATATTGTGAAAATAATTGTGGTCTGCATCATTTTTTTCAGCACTTTCTTTTATTTTCCCCACATTTTTTTTATTTTATTTGATATTTTCTTTATTTACATTTCAAATGCTATCCTGAAAGTTCCCCATACCCTTCCCCCACCCCTGCTTCCCTACCCACCCACTCCCACTTCCTGGCCCTGGCCTTCCCCTGTGCTGGGTCATAGAAAGTTTGGAAGACCTAGGGGCCTCTCTTCCCAATGATGGCCGATTAGGCAATCTTCTACTAAGTATGCAGCTAGANACATGAGCTCAGGGGCTACTGGTTAGTTCATATTGTTGTTCCACCTACAGGGTTGCATCCCCCTTCAGCTCCTTGGGTACTTTCTCTAGCTCCTCTATTGGGGGCCCTGTGCTCCATTCAATAGCTGACTGTGAGCATCCACTTCTGTGTTTGCTAGGCACTGGCATAGACTCACAAGAGGCTGCTATATCAGGGTCCCTTCAGCAGAATCTTGCTGGCATGTGCATTAGTATCTGGGTTTGGTGGCTGATTAGTATCTGGGTTTGCTGGCTGATGATGGGATGGATCCCCGGATGGGGTAGTCTCTCGAGAGTCCATCCTTTCATCTTAGCTCTAAATTTTGTCTCTGTACTTATATCCTTTCATGGGTATTTTGTTCCTTTTTCTACGGAGGAATGAAGTATCCACACGATGGTCTTCCTTCTTGGTTTTCTTGTGTTTTGCAAAATGTATCTTGGGTAGTCTAAGTTTCTGGGCTTATCAGTGAGTGCATATCTAGTGACTTCTTTTGTGATTGGGTTACCTCAGTCAGGATGATACCCTCCAGATGCATCCATTTGCCCAAGAATTTCATAATAATAATTTTTAATAATTTTTAATAGCTGAGTAGTACTCCATTGTGCAAATGCACCACATTTTCTGTATCCATTTCTCTGTTGAGGGACACCTGTGTTCTTTCCAGCTTCTGGCTATTATAAATAAGGCTGCTATGAACATAGTGGAGCATGTGTCCTTATTACCAGTTGTATATGCCCAGAAGTGGTACTGCTGGATCCTCCGGTAGTACTGTGTCCAATTTTCTGAGGAACCGCCAGACTGATTTCCAGAGTGCTTGTACAAGCTTGCAATCCCACCATCAATGGAGGAATATTCCTCTTGCTCTACAACCTCGTCAGCATGTGCTGTCATCTGAATTTTTAATCTTAGCTATTCTGACTGGAGTGAGATGGAATCTCAGGGTTCTTTTGATTTGCATTTCCCTGATGACTAAGGATTTTGAACATTTTTTCAGGTGTTTCTCAGCCATTCAGTATTCCTCAGTTGAGAATTCTTTGTTTAGCTCTGTAACCCATTTTTTAATGGGGTTATTTGAATTTCTGGAGTCCAGCTTCCTGAGCTCTTTGTACATATTGGATATTAGTTGTCTATCAGATTTAGGATTGGTAAAATCCTTTCCCAATCTGTTGGTGGCCTTTAACATTTATTTCATTACCAGATTAGTTATTCTTCTTCACTGGCTGAAGAAAAATTTCCTCATCAGTTAGAATCATTTGTCTTCCTAGTTTTTATTCATGTTTTTCATTATAACAGAGGGAAACATTTTACCCTTAGAACATTTGTAATTTACAAATATAATACAAGTATTATTACTATTGTGAATATATTTATTTTAACACTTCTCCAATATGTCAGTTTTATAATCTAATGATAGGAGACAGGTGTTGACTATTGACATATAAATGTGAAGGTCAACTTGTTATGAAATATAAAAATGCTAAAGAAAATATCAGGACAGACTTTCTAACTCACTAATAAAAATATTGAAAATTATGTCTTTATTTGTTATAGCATAAAATTAAATACAACCATTGGACATATTGCTTATTGCAACAACAAATCATAGCTTTGAAGACAAAGTACCAACCATGTAATTTAGAAAAATAAAGTGTTTTATCCTAAGGCTTTACAAGAACATAAAATTCTCTACCTCTATCAATGATATTTTATATGTAACCAATAAAATACAAATATTTTCTAAGCATTGTTAAGCATTGTGTTTATGGGGCAGGCCTTGAATTTTTGGCAGGTTTGTGACCATTTGAAACAGGGAATCATTGGGTCATTTTACCATCTATAAAAGAGCAGGTAACTATTGCCAGTCTGGAAACCAGACTTTAGATATTGTCACAGTTGGACCCATAGGATCACAATGACTCAAATTACTGCACCATTGCCATTGAGACACATTTTTATTGGCTGTGTAAGCAATACATGAAACAAGTCAGAAATATCATCCCTCGTAAAGATGTTGTTATGAGCCCAAAGTTTACCTTCTTGTTTAAGAAATCACCAAGTAGTCCATAAGATGCTGTGTCCTTAGACCAGAGATACTTGATTTTCTATTTTGATACTATGCATAATAATTTTACAAAAAATAATACATAATATTTATACCATAATACATAATGGTTATAACAATTTTAAGCTTATCATTATTATTAAGTACCAATCTAGGTATGTATGGGGTAGGGAATAAAATGCTTAAAATCTTATTATACCATGTGTGTTTATATAAAATAAGGCAAGCTTATTTAAAGGACATTTTAAATTGTACTTATTCTTCTGCATGTGTATATGTTTTTGCTTGCATATGTGCATGGCCTGTGTATGTGTTTGTGTTGTGTGTGTGTGTGTGTGTGTGTGTGTGTATGTGTCCACATGAGTGCCATGATTTTCATTAGAAGATCAGAAGACAAGTAGTAAAGATTCTATTCTATCCTTACCATGTAAATCCCAGGATTGGAACTCATGACTAAGACACCATGACAAGCCTCAAATTGGCTCACCTAACTTGCTTGCTATAAATATTTTCAAAAAAAAGGGAATCTTACTTCTCAGGCATTTTGTAATATACTACAGCTTCCGTTCTTAATTTGCACCTGGGAACTAAGGCTGTGTCATAACCCTCCCGACACAAATTCCACCAGAAGGTATCTGGTCTCCCAGGAGTGCTCTCATTCCTAAGCTCAGAGGTGAGATCAGCACTTTCACTCCAGTAACTGTTGGAAGCAGGACCAGCCAGGAGCACTCGGAGCACAGCAACAGTGGAGCACCTGGGACAGCATCCTTCCGGTTTTCATCTACACACTGGATCTAAGGCTATCTCACAGCCCTCCCCAACCAAATGTTATACAGGAGACAACTGGTCTCCCCAGAAGTGCTGACACACCTAAGATAACAGGCTCACAGGTCCACAGGAGGGACAAGCTCCAGTCAGAGAGAGCAAGACAAAGGAACCAGATAACCAGATGGTGAGAGGCAAGCACAAGAAATATACCAACAGAAAACAAGGTTACTTGGCATCATCAGAACTTAGTTCTCCCACCACAGCAAGTCATGGATATGCCAACATAACAGAAAAGCAAAATTCAGATTTAAAATCATATCTCATGATGATGATAGAGGACTTTAAGAAAGACATAATAACTCCCTTAAAGAAATATAGAAGAACACGGGTAAACAGGTAGAAGCCTTAAAGAGGACACATAAAAATCCCTCAAAAGAATCACAGGAAAACACAAGCAAACAGGTGAAGGAATTGAACAATAACAGCCAGAATATAATAATGGAAATAGACACAATAAAGAAATCACAAAGGAAGACAAACCTGGAGATACAAAACCTAGGAAAGATATCAGGAGTCATAAGTGCAAGCATCAGGAATAGAATTCAAAAGATAGAAGAGAGAATCTCATGTGCAGAAGATACCATAGAAAACTTCAACACAACAGTCAAATAAAAAGAAAGATGCAAAAAGCTTCTAACCCAAAAGATCCAGGACACAATGAGGAGAACTAACCTAAAGATAATAGGTATAGAAGAGAGCAAAACTGTCCAACTTAAAGTGTCAGTAAATATTTTCAACAAAATTATAGAAGAAAACTCCCCAAACCTAAAGAAAGAGATGCCCATGACATACAAGAAGCCTACAGAACTCCAAATAGAAAAGAAACTCCTCCTGTCACATAATAATCAAAACACTGAATTCACAAAACAAAGACAGAATATTAGAAGCAG
The DNA here is from genome assembly GCF_900095145.1 of Mus pahari. NCBI lineage: Eukaryota > Metazoa > Chordata > Mammalia > Rodentia > Muridae > Mus > Mus pahari. The sequence continues at coordinate 62,035,266 of NC_034600.1, forward strand.
TAAAGGAAAAAGGTCAAGTAGCATATAAAGACAGATTATTAGAATTACAACAGACTTCTCACTAGAGACTGTAAAAGCCAGAAGACCCTGGGCAGATGTCATGCAGCTCCTAAGAGAACACAAATGCCAGCCAAGGCTATTATAGCCAGCAAAACTCACAATTATTATAGATATTTGAGAAATCAAATATGCCATGACAAAAACAAATTTACACAACATCTTTTTACAAATCCAGCCCTAAAAAGGATAATGGATCGAAAATTCCAACACAAGGATGGAAACTACAACCTAGAAAAAGCAAGAAAATTATATTCTTTTAACAAATCAAAAGAAGATAGCCACATAAACATAATTCCACCTCTAACAACAAAATAAGAGGAAGCAACAATCATTTATCTTTAATAACTCTTAATATCAATGGACTCAATTCCCAAATAAAAAGACACAAACTAACAGACTGGTCATGTAAAAAAGGACCCAACATTTTGCTGCATACAGGATATGCACCTCAGTGACAAAGACAGACACTTCCTAAGAGTAAAAGACTGGAAAAACATTTTCTTAGCACATGATCCCAAGAAGCAATCTGGATTTTATTCTAGTATAGAATAAAATCGATTTTCAAACAAAAGTTATAAAAAAAGATAAGGAAGAACACTTCATATACATCAAAGGAAAAATCAACCCAGATGAATTCTCATTTCTAAACATCTATGCTCCAAATAAAAGAGCAAGAACTTTTATAGAAGAAAGTTTAGTAAAGCTCAAAGTACTCATTGCACTGCAATTATAGTGGGAGACTTCAACACCCCACTAGTATCAAGGACAGATCATGGAAACAGAAAATCATCAGAGACACAGTGACACTAACAGAAATTATGAAACAAATGGACTTAACGTATGTCTATAGAACATTTCATCCTAAAGCAGAAGAATATACTTTCTTCTCAGGACCTTATGGTACTTTCTACAAAATTGACCACATAATCGGTCACAAAACAGGCCTCAACAGATACAAGAAGATTGAAAGATTACCATGGAATAAGGCTGGTCTTCAATAAAATCAAAAACAACAGAAAACCTCTATATACATGAAAGATGAAAAACACTCCACTCAATGATAACTTGATCAAGGAAGAAATAAAGAAATTAAAGACTTTATAGAATTCAATAAAAATGAGGCACAAAATACCCAAACTTTGGGACACAATGAAAGCAGGGCTAAGAGGAAAACTCATAGCTCTGGGTACATACAAGAAGAAACTGGAGAAAGCATACACTAGCAGCTTGACAGCACATCTGAAAGCTCTAGAACTAATAGAAGCAAATGCACCCAAGAGGAATAGATGGCAGGGAATAATCAAACTCAGGGCTAAAATCAACCAGGTAGATTTTACAAAAAGAATTTTACAAAGAAACAACAAAACCAGGAGCTGGTTCTTTGAGAAAATTAACAAGATAGGTAAACACTTTGCCAAACTAACCAGAGGACACAGAGACAGTAGCCAAATCAAAAAAATCAGAAATGAAAAGGAAAACATAACAACAGAAATTGAGGATATCCAAAAAAAATCATTGTATCCTACCACAAAAACCTATACTCAACAAAACTGGAAAATCTGGATGAAATGGACAATTTTCTGTAAAGATGTCAGGTACCAAAGCTAAATCAGCATCAGATAAACCACCTAAACAGTCATATAACTCCTAAAGAAATAGAAACAGTCATTAAATGCAACCCCCCAAAAGCCCAGAACCAGTTGGGTTTATTGCAGAATTCTATCAGACCTTTAAAGAAGACCTAAAACCAATATCCTTCAAACTGTTCCACAAAATAGAAACAGAAGGAACATCACCCAATTCTTTCTATGGAGACACAATTTGCTTATACCTAAACCACACAAAGACCCAACAAAGAAAGAAAGGAAAGAGAACTTTAGACCAATTTCCCTTATGAACATTGATGCAAAAACACTCAATAAGATTCTCACAAACCAAATCAAAAACACTTCAAAATGATCATTCACCATAATCAAGTAAGCCTTATCCCAGGGATGTAGGTATGGCTTAATATGTAAAAATCTATAAACATAATCCACTACAAAAAATACTCAAAGAAAAAAAACACATGGTCATTTCATTAGATGCTGAAAAAGCATTTGACAATATTCAGCATCCCTTCATATTAAAAGACCTAGAAAGATCAAGAATTTAAGAACCATATCTAAACAATAAAAGCACTGTACAACAAACCAGTAAGCAACATCAAACTAAATGGAGAGAAACTTGAAGCAATATAATTAAAATCAGGGTCTATACAAAACTGCCCACTCTCCCTAACTATTCAATATAGTACTGGAAGACCTATCCTGAGCAATTAGATAACAAAAGGAGGTCATAGAGATACAAATTGGAAAAGAAGAAGTCAAAATATCACTATTTGCAGATGATATGGTAGTATACTTAAGTGACCCAAAAATTCCACCAGAAAATTCTAGCAACTGATAAACAACTTCAGGCAAGTGGCTGGATATAAAAGTAACTCAAACAAATCACTAGCATTCTTCTACTCAAAGGATAAAGAGACTGAGAAGGAAATTTGGGGAATGACACCCTTCACAATTGTCACAAATAATATAAAATACCTTGGTGTGACTCTAACCAAGCAAGTCAAAGATCTGTATAACAAGAACTTCACATCTCTGAAGATAGAAATTGAAGAAGATCTCAAAAGATGGAAAGATATCCATGTTCTTGGACTGACAGGATTAGTATAGAAAAGTGTCTATCTTGCTGAAAGCAATGCAATCCCCATCAAATTTCCAACTCAATTCTTCATAGATTTAGAAAGAGCAATTTGCAAATTCATCTGAAATAACAAAATCCCCAGGATAGGGAAAAATGTTCTCAACAATTAAAGAAATTCTGGGGGAATCCCCATCTCTGATCTCAAGCTGTATTACAGAGCAATAGTAATAAAAATTGCATGGTATTTGTACAGAGACAGGTATGTATATCAGTGGAACAGAACTGAAGACCCAGAAATGAACCCAGACACCTATAATTATTTGAGTGGAAAAAAGAGTATTTTCAACAAATGGTGCTAGTTCAACTGGAGATCAGCATATAAAAGAATTCAAATCAATCCATTCTTATCTCCTTTTACAAAGCTCAACTTGAAGTGTGTACTGGCTGGTTTTGTGTGTCAACTTGACACAAGCTGGTGTTATCACAGAGAAAGGAGCTTCAGTTGAGGAAATGCCTCCATGAGATCAAGCTCTAAGGCATTTTCTCAGTTGGTGATCAAGGGCAAAGGGCTTCTTGTGGGTGGGACCATCCCTGGGCTGGTAGTCTTGGACTGTATAAGAGAGCAGGCTGAGCAAGCCAGGGGAAGCAAGCCAGTAAAGAACATAGGTCCATGGTCTCTGCATCAGCTCCTGCTTTTTGACCTGCTTGAGTACCAGTCCTGACTTCCTTTAATGATGAACAGCAATCTGGAAATGTAAGCTGAATAAACCCCTTTCTCCCCAACTTGCTTCTTGTTCATGATGTTTGTGCAGGAATAGAAACCCTGACTAAGACAACTGCTTGTGGACGTTGTACATCGTGGTGCGCACTAGGCTCCGCACCACGATGTACAACGTCCACAAGCAGTGGAACTTTGGGCTAGAAGATCCATTCGGTGTTAAGAGCTCTGTGGAAAATTGTGTAGGAGCTTGGAAGATAATGTTGAGATAATGTGCAGAAGATGGAGGCCTGGCTTGTGAAATTTCAGAGGGAAGATTAAAGACTCTTTTCAGGGCCATTGCTATTTTGATTGTGAAGATTCTGTGGTTCTGGTTAGCTGAGGCTGAAGAATCAGCTGTGATTAACAAGATACCAGACTTACTAAAGTGAAACCTTAGCATTACTGGGACTATTGATGCTGGTTAGCTGGAGCTAAGAAATTAGCAGCGATTAAGTAGAAACCAGAATCATTGAGGTGACATCTTCTGTGAAGTGTTTGCTGAGAGCACAGAGGTTGTGTTCCAGAGATAGTCAAAGATGTGCATCGTCAGCAGCAGGACTTGGTAATGTGTAAGAGTCACCCAGATGGTACTGGTTCTGAAGGCATGAAGCGGTCATGAAGAGCAGGTGAGGCTCAACACTGTGAGAGGCCATGGGAGGCCATTGGTGAAGGTACAGCCTCAGTTGCAATTGATGGCCCAGGATTGAAGGGTTACTGCAGTGTTTTGGAGATGCCAGTACCATGAGATGACCACCAGGCAAATGGAGTCTAGAAGATAAGGTGTGTGCTACAAAGGGCAGATCTGGAGAAATGACCCAATCCCTTGGAGAAGCCCAGAAGATTGTGAGTTGGATCCCAGATATTGGATGGTTGGAGTTTGATTTTGATTTTGATTGTGACTGTGCCCTGATAATTTCCCTCTTCAAGAAAGAAAATATTTTAGTGGAGCCCACAGATAAGAGACTGAATTTTTCAAAGACTTTGAATTTTAAAAGATATTGGATTCTTTAAAGGGATTGAACTTTTAATATGTAAAGACTGTGGGATTTTTAAAGTTATTTAGATCTTGGGTATGAATAAAAAAGTAAGGGTTGAGGCTTAGTAGTGATGTGTTTGTGTGTCAAGTTGAAAAGCGGTCAATTGTACTGGCTGGTTTTGTGTGTCAACTTGACACAAGCTGGAGCTATCATAGAGAAAAGAGCTTCAGTTGAGGAAATACCTCCATGAGATTAAGTTCTAAGGCATTTTCTCAATTGGTGATCAAGGGCAAAGGGCTTCTTGTGGGTGGGACCATCCCTGGGCTGGTAGTCTTGGACTGTATAAGAGAGCAGGCTGAGCAAGCCAGGGGAAGCAAGCCAGTAAAGAACATAGGTCCATGGTCTCTGCATCAGCTCCTGCTTTTTGACCTGCTTGAGTTCCAGTCCTGACCTCCTTTAGTGATGAACAACAATCTGGAAATGTAAGCTGAATAAACCCTTTTCTCCCCAACTTGTTTCTTGGTCATGATTTTTGTGTAGGAATAGAATCTCTGACTAAGAAAAAGTGCATCAAGGACCCACACACAAAACCAGATATACTGAAAGTAATAGAAGAGAAAGTGGGGAAGAGTCTGGAACACATGGGCACAGGGGAAAACTTTCTGAACAGAACACCAACTGCTTATGCTCTAAGAAAAAGAATCAATGAATGGGACCTCATAAAATTCCAAAGCTTTTGTATGACAAAATACACTGTCAATAACACAAAACTGCAACCAACAGATTGGGAAAAGATCTTTACTAACCCTACATCAGATAGAGTGCTAATATCCAATGTATACAAAGAACTTTAACAGACAACTAAACAACCCTAATGAAAATGGGGTACAGAACTAAACAAAGAATTCTCACTTGAGGAATACTGAATAGCTACGAGCACCTATAGAAATGTTCAACATTCTTCATAATCAGGGAAATGTAAATCAAACAATCCTGAGATTCTTCCTCACACCAGTCAGAATGGCTAAGATCAAAATCTCAGGTCACAGCAGATGCTGGCAAGGATGTGGAGAAAGAGGAACATTCCTCCATTGATGGTGGGATTGCAAGCTGGTACATCCACTCTGGAAATCAGATTGGTGGTTCCTCAGAAAATTGGACATAGTATTACCTGAGGACCCAGCAATACCACTCCTGGGCATATACCCAGAAGATGCTCCAACTGGTAATAAGGACACATGCTTCACAATGTTCATAGCAGCTTTGTTTATAGTTGCCAGAAGCTGAATAGTACCCAGATGTCCCTCAATAGAGGAATGGAAACAGAAGATATGGTACATTTAAACAGCAGAGTATATTCAGTTATTAAAAACAATGAATTCACAAATTCTTAGGCAAATGGATGGACCTAGAAAATTTCACCGAGTGAGGTAATCCAATCCCCAAAAAATCACACATGGTGTGCATTCACTGATGAGTGGATATTAGCCCACAAGCTCAGAATACTGGAGATACAATTCACAGACCATATGAAGCTAAAGAAGAAGGAAGACCAACGTGTGGATAATTCGGGTCTTCTAAGAAGGGAGAACAAAATAGCCATGGAGGTTCATACAGAGACAAAATGTGGAGCAGAGACTGAAGGAAAGTCCTTCCTGAGCCTGTCCCATCTTGGGATCTATCCCATATACAGGTACCAAACCCAAACACTACGGTGGATCCAAGAAGTGCTTTTCTGACAGGAATTTCATAAAGACGTATCTTGATAGGGTCCGCCAGAGCCTGTCAGAATACAGAATTGGAAGCTAGCATTCAACCATTAGACTGGGCACAGGGTACCCAGTGGAGGAGTTTGAGAAAGGACTGAAGGAGCTAAAGGGGTTTGCAACCCCATAGGAGGAACAACATTTTCAACCATCCAGAACCCCCTCCCCATAGTTCTCAGGGACTGAACCACCAACCAAAGAGTACTCAAGGAGAGACCCATGGCTCCAGCTGTATATGGAGCAGGGGATGCCCATGTTGGACATCAATGGATGGAGAGGCCCTTGGTCCTCTGAAGGCTAGATGGCCCTGTGTAGGGGAATACCAGAATGGGGAAGTAAGAGTGCATGTGTGGGGGAACACCCTCATAAGAAGCAGGGGGATGGGGCATGGTGTTGGGGTTTTTGGAGGGGAAACCAGGAAAGGGTATAACATTTGAAATGCAATTAAAGAAAATATCTAATAATTAATAATTCTAATAATTGAAAAAAAGAAATATACTACAAATATGAAATGGCTAATTATCCTAGCACTACTAGAATTTGATCCATCATCCACTAATTGCCTTCCAGGATATAGTGATGGTTTCTCCAGTTTTCTGTCTCCTCACTATAGACTAGTCTCAATATAATTGTCACATCAAACCTCATTAAGAGGTAAGTACTCCTTCATCATGTCCTTTATCTTTTCAAGCAAATGCTAGAGTTATTGCTATGACCAAAGGAGCTCCATGGTTTATTCACTCCTAACCTTGCTATTTGGCAATCAGATTAATTTCCTTCTATTTTAATTTCCCTCCATCCAAACAAATGCTGCTTCTCCTCTTTCCCATCCTCCATATTCTAGCAAACATTGTTCATGCCAATACATTTATCAAATATGTTCGTTGATCTCTTCTTCAGCTCCGCAAGTCACTAACAAAATTACTACTACTCATTCAAGCTGTTCTAACAATATTGGTTAAAATAGCAAAACAAAGGACCCACTTTCTATTATAAAATGCTATACTGCTTTCTTCACAGAATTTACCATTATAGAAAACTTGTAAAATTACACTTTGGTATTTTTTGCCAAAGGCAGCACATCCACAGAATGTAAGAATTTTAAGTTTATGTGTTTTGTTCAGAAAGTAATCAGCATGACATTTTCATGTTTTATTCACTATCATGAATTACAAAACTCAGACTGATGCTTTTGAACACACTTTCAAGCTTTCTAAACAAATGAACTTATTCTAGAAGAGTAATTTTAATGTTTATGTAGTTATCTTCTATTTTCTGCTCTCTATGGTATATGGAAATTTTATAAAAAATCTAGAGTTTATATATTTGATGTAAAAGTAGTTAATTATGTAAATAAAATAATAAACAAAAAAACTAAAGGTTCATTTATTTTAAATTTGATAGATGTTTTTAAAGTGCAAAGTAAAGTTATTCTATAAAGATTATATTTTATTGTGATTATACTTGTTTTCAAGGAGTTAATTTGCCCTTGTCATTCCAAATTTATCTTTCCTATATAACCAAAAATGTACTATAAATAAAACTTTTATGAATTTCACAAAGGCATGTCTAGATAATTTTCTTCAACCCTACTTTATAATATTACAAATAACAAAGATGTCATGACAACTGTGCTCATGAACACTACCATATTTTCCCATAAAGAAGAAAATAAAAAAGAAGGAACAATTTTATCCTGCTCTTTTTCACTGATATATATTAACTGCAGAAAATATTTAGCTCTGTTGTAACACTTCCATATATGTATATAGATATTGGATTGTACCATCACCTTTACTGTGCCATTTTAATTTCTTGTAATATTTTCATAATTATAATCATCTACTAAATAACAAATAAACCTATGTATAAGAATACCTTAACACATACTAGATCTATTTCTTTCATGTTGTAAAATGTTTCCTGTGATGACTTCTATGGTATGTTTGTGCCTTTTTTATTTTACTAGTCTTTTTATAATCGGTTTTCTAATTCTTGAAGCCTTATCATTATCATCATTTCCTGCCCCCTCTATATGTTCTTAGTGGAAGTTTATCCAATTTCAGGAGATCAAACTTGGTACACACATATTCATTTATACACAGAGTGATGTCAATATATGGAATTACTAGTTTTTGAGGTCACTTCCACTTCTCTAAAAGTTGCACTCTCTTTCTTCCTATTCCTTTCTGTATGTCCTTCAATAGTATTATTACCACAAAGTTTCCGTGCATAATTTTGGTAGACTGGAAGCAAAATTACTAGCACTTCTTAAAGGATTGCCCTTGTGAACATGGCTCATTTCCGTATTCACAATACAAGTAATACCTTTCAGTTCCATACACAGTAAAAGATAATTGGGTACTAGGAAATAACAGAAACAAAGATGAGAACCATGAACATCTCATTGTCAGTCTGTTGCATTAATAAAAGTGCAATCATCTTGCTTTATTTTAAATATGCTACGTGAGAGAATCAAAAAGCTGTACAGCACCCCTGGTATGTACCATTGTTCTTTTTACTGCCAGGTTATTTGCTAATGCAAAAATCCCAGATGTTGAACAAAATTAAAGTAATAGTTCACTTTCAGGAAAGCAGTGGTTTACAGATTGCTTAGATAATGTAAAGACGATGAACATGGCCATATGCTTTATGTCCAGCCCTTAGTAGCACTACTATGCTCTTTATTTGATTTTAAACTTCACATTATATAGTCAGCTGGTCAGATTTCCTGGTTAAAATATTTGGCACTCAATGACATTGTCTCTTTTGTTTTCAACCTTGTATGTCCCTACATTATTTAAATTAATTTCAGTTACAGATAAAGTTACAGAAAGTTCCTCTACACCCATCAAATCTTGCTAGACATCCTCTAGATGAATCCACATAATTCTTTAGAAGCAAACAGCTTTTCAAATTTAAATTTGGCATTGAAAACATTTAACATAAATAACTGTCACTATATAGTTTTCCCACCTTTTGTATAATTATAGAAGGATCAATAGCAAACAAATTAGTCTAGACCTTTGTTAAATCACTCTGGAAATCAATCTGGCTGTTCCTCAGAAAACTGGAAATAGATCTACCTGAAGACCCAGTTATCCCACTCCTAGGCATACACCCAAAAGATGCTCTACCATACCACAAGACAAACACATGCTATTCCACGTTCATAGCAACCTAATTTGTAATAGACAGAAACTGGAAACAACTCATATCCCTCAAGTGAAGAATAGGTTCAGAAAATGTGGTCCATTTATACAGTGGAATACTATTCAGCTATCAAAAATAAGGGTATCTTGAATTTTTTTCAGGCAAATGGTAGAGCTAGAAAATAACATCCTGAGTGAGTTAACTAAGACTCAAAAGGGCATGGTATGCACTCACTGATGAGTGGAATTTAACCAAAATTTTCCGAGTGCCCAAGATACAATGCAATCACCATAAGAAGTTTTACAAGCAGGAAGGTCCAAGTGAAGATTCTTCAATCCCACTCAGAAGGGGAACATAATAATTACAGAGGCAGAGGGAGGAAAGTTCCTGGGTGGGAGATGGAGGAGGGGAAAACTGGAACAGGATCAGGTATGGGGGTAGCAAAACAGGAGAAAAGCCCAGAGTGCCAGGAGAATGAACAGAGATATACAGTCTTTAGAGGTGGAAGATGGGGCCCTCTAGAAAGGACCAGAGACCTGGGATGTGAGAGACTTTCAGAATTCAATGAGGGCTGTTCTTAGACTAAATGCCCAAGATAAGGGAGAGAGAACTCGAGGGGGTAAATCTCAAATAGATAGGTCCTCGAGTAGAGGGATGGGATTATCAACCCACGGTCAAAATTTCTGACCAAGAATTGTTCCTGTCTAAAATAACCACAGAGGCATAATGGAGGAGAAACTCAAGGATAAACATTCCAGTGACTGACTCAACTTGGAATCCATCTCATGGGGGTGGGGAGGTCACCAAGGTCTGACACTATTACTGATGTTATGGCATGCTTACACAGACAGGAGCCTAGCAGGAGCCTGTACTGTGAGAGGCACTGCAAGCAGCTGACTGAGAAAGATGCTTGCAGGGCCTCTCAAATAATTACACTCAACTGTTAGATTAAAGTCAGGGGCTCTTGGGGTTGAATGAGGTAAATGCTGGAAGAAGTTGAAGAAGAGGGTCACCCCAAAGTAAGATCAGCAGTCTCAACTAACCAGGACACCCAAGATCTCTCAGACACTGAGCCTCCAACAGGCAGCATACATCAGCTGTGACAAGGTCCCTGGTTCATATGTAGCAGAGGACTACCTGGTTTGGCTTCAGTGGGAGAAGATGTGATTAATAATCTAGGGAACTGAGGACCCAGGGGAGGAAGATGCCTCATTGGGGGGCTTCCTCTAGGAGAAAGAGGGAGGAGGAATAGTGTGAGGAACTGTGGGAGGTATGACTGGGAGGGGAGGCAAAGGCTGAAATGTAAAAGAATATTTTTTTATAAAAGACAACAAATAAAAACAAAAAAATTATGTATTGAACAAATAGTCAAATTTGAAACTTTTTCAGGAACAGTTCACTGAGGAAATATATATTGAAATCACCATGTGAAAAAGAAATTCAATTGGCAGTCTAAAATTGCTAGATTGGTAATCACAAGGTTTAGAAAAGAGATGAATAAAAGAAACTTTCCTATTATTAGCAACATGCTAGTAACTCTTCACACTGTGATATATACTTTGCGAAAATAGTTTGACATGACTGAAGCAATGTAAGGACAAACAATATGGTACTTGACCATTTATTACTAAGTATATTATAGTATATATATAATAGTCTATATATATAGACTATATATATATATATATATATATATATTGCTACATAGACTATAAGAACAGCAAATATATAGGTGAAACACATACCACATTAAAAACAAACCACACAGGAAGTTAATATTAAATGTTAAATTATCACCTTTCTTGTTATTACTGTAATCATTTATTACATACAAATGCTCCAACAAGTAATAAGGACACATGGGCTCAAGGGTGTTCATAGCAGTCTTATTTATAATAGCCAGAAGCTAGAAAGAACCCAGATGTCCTTCAACACAGGAATGGACAGAGAAAATGTGGTATATTTACACAATGGAATACTACTCAGCTATTAAAACAATGACTTCATGATATTCACAGGAACTTGAAAATATCATCCTGAGTAAGGTAACTCAGTCAAAAACAAACACACATGGCATGTACTCACTGATAAGTGATATTAGCCCAAAAGTTCACAATAACCAAGATACAATTCACAGACCATATGAAGCCCAAGAAGAAGGAAGATCAAAGTGTGGATTTTTCAGTGCTTCTTAGAATGGGGAAAAAAACAGGGCCCCCAATGGAGGAGTTAGAGAAAGTACCCAAGGAGCTGAAGGGGGATGCAACCCTATACATGGAACAACAATATGAACTAACCANTACCCCCTGAGCTCATGTCTCTAGCTGCATATGTAGCAGAAGATGGCCTAGTCGGCCATCATTGGGAAGAGAGGCCCCTTGGTCTTGCAAACTTTCTATGACCCAGCACAGGGGAAGGCCAGGGCCAAGTAGTGGGTGTGGGTGGGTAGGGGAACAGGGGAGGGGGGGTATAGGGAACTTTCGGGATAGCATTTGAAATGTAAATAAAGAAAATAATAATAATTAATAATAATAATAAAGAATGGGGAACAAAATAATCACAGGAGGAAATGTGGAGAAAAAGTGTGGAGCAGAGACTGTAGGAAAGGCCATCCAGAGACTGCCCCCCTGGGGATCCATCCCATATGCAGTCACCAAACCTAGACATCAGTGGTTGGAGCTAATCTTGGGCTTAAGGGTGTTCATGCTCCAGAGTAGGGGAATTCCAGGGAGGGAAGACAGGAGTTGATGGGAGGTTGGGGAAGCACCCTCATATATGCTGGGGAAGGGAGTATGGGAGAGGGGTTTCTGAAGGGGAAACCTGGAAAGGGGAAAACAATTAAAATGTAAATAAAGAAAATATCATGTCTGTCACTGTATCAGTACCATGCAGTTTTTAATCACCATCCCTGACCTCAAGCTGTAATACAGGACAATTGTGATAATAACTGCATGGTACTGGTACTACAACAGACAGGTAGATCAATGGAATAGAATTGAAGACCCATAAATGAATCCACACAATTATGGTCACTTAGTATTTGACAAGAGAGCTAAAACCATCCAGTGATAAAAAGACAGCATTTTCAACAAATGGTGCTGGCTCACCTGGTGGTTAGCCTGTAGAAGAAGGCAAATTGATGTAATCTTATCTCCTTGTACAAAGCTCAAGTCTAAGTGAATCAAGGAACTCCACATAAAACCGAAGACACAGAAACTTATAGAGGAGAAAGTGGGGAAGAGCCTTGAACATATGGGCACTGGGGGAAAAAATCCCTGAAGAGAACATCAATGGCTTGTACTGTAAGACCAAGAATCGACAAATGGGACCTCATAAAATTTCAAACCTTCTGTAAGGCAAAGGTCACTGTCAATAAGACAAAAAGGCAACCAACAGATTGGGAAATGATCTTTACCGATCCTAAATCCCATAAAAGGCTATATAAATGGCTAAGAAAAAAATCTCTGGTGACAGCAGATGCTGCCAAGGATGTGGAGAAAGAGGAACACTCATCCATTGCTTCTGGGATTTCAAGCTGGTACAACCACTATGGAAATCAGTTTGATGGTTCCTCAGAAAATTGGAAATAGTACTACCAGAAGATCCAGTAATACCACTCCTGGGCATGTAAATAGAAGATGCTCCAACTTGCAATAAGGACACATGCTCCACTATGTTCATTTCAGCCTTATTTATTAATATCCAGAATGTGGAAAGAACCCAGATGTCCCTCAACAGAGGAATGGATACAGAAAATGTGGTACATTTACACAATGGAGCTATTAAAATGGAATGAATTTATGAAATTCTTAGACAAATAGATGGATCTGGAGAATATCATCCTGAGTTAGGTAACCCAATCACAAAAGAACACACACTGATAAGTGGATATTAACCCAGAAGCTCAGAATACCCAAGATACAATTAGTAAAACACATGAAACTCAAAAAAAAGGAAGACCAAAGTGTGGATACTTTGATCCTTCTTAGAAGGGAGAACAAAATCCCCATGGAAGGAGTTACAGAGACAAAGGGTGGAGCAGAGTCTGAAGGAATGACTATCCAGATACTGCCACACTGCAGGATTCATCCCATAAAAATCCACCAAACCTAGACAGTATTGTGGATGCCAACAAGAGCTTGCTGATAATAGGAGGCTGATAAAGCTGTCTCCTGAGAGTCTCTGCCAGTGCCTGACAAATACAGAAGTGGATGCTCACAGCCATCCATTGGATAGAGCACTGGGTCCCTAATGAAGCAGGTAGAGAAAGTACCCAAGGAGCTGTAGGGGTTTGCAGCCCCTAGGAGGAACAACAATATGAACTAACAAGTAACCCCAGATTTTCCTGAGACTAAACCACCAATCAAAGAAAACATATGGTGGGACTCATGTCTCTAGTTATATATGTAGCAAAGGATGTCCTAGTTGGTCGTCAATGGGAGGAGAGGCCCTTGATCCTGGAAGGTTCTATGCCCCAGTCTAGGAGAATACCATCGCCAGGAAGCAGGAGTGGGTAGGTTGGGGACCAGGGGAAGGGGCATGCAGAGAGCAGAAGGTAGGAAAGGGGATAACATTTGAAATGGAAATAAAGAAAATATCTAGTAAAAAAATTTTAAAATATCCAATAAAAAAAGAAAATGGATTGTCTTGATTTTTCATTTTGTGTTAAGTTGATTGTTATGTGGCCCACAATGATAGGTCATGTCTCATTTTCTATTTCTGAATTTTCAAAGGTTATAATTTTGTTCTTATCACTGTTTATTGTTAATTCTACTCTCATGAACTAAAAACTCTGACATTGAAATTGAGGAACAATTAATATGATTATTTTCTCTGCATTGCACACTATGAATATATCATTATTCTTGTGTGGAAAGAAATAGTTTTGTTAATGATTAATAGACCTAGAAGATAAGAACGGATGGTGGCATCAGAATGTGATGGGTTTTGTTGTCTGTTTATGCAAGTGTCTGTGGAAGACTTAATAATACAAAAGTGACTGTCCATCTTTTGTCATCCTGAACCTGCCCTGTCCTCTGCTCAAAGGGCCTGTGAGTGAACATTCCAGTAAAGACAAGTGATAGCTCTGCTTGCCTCAGTAGAACTGACTTCTGCTGACCAGGAGGAAAATGGTTGTAATCAAAGTTAATCTCTACTGTGGGGATAAATGAATGACTATTCCATAATGCAAGGGATCCAATGGCAATCAGGAGAATCATTGGTAACAAAGCTCTTGCAGCAAATGCAGTTTCTGTTGGGCAATCAACACTTTCTCAAGATTAGGTTAGACACATATCTAGGGAATAAAGATGTATTCCATACCTAATAGTATGCTGCATGTGCCACATTCACTCACATCTGTGCAATTTTCTTTGGGTGCTGGCAGGAATCTTTCTTCTCAATTGGCCCTAGGATCTCTGCTCTTTAAAGTTGAACAGTCTTGCTAGTTCCAGGAAGCCTTCCTGTCTATACAAGAGTAAACAGGCTTTTTTTTTGTCCTAGTAAAATTTCTTCAGTTTAGCTCATTTCATCACCTTTAACAAACTAATCAAAAACTTGCGGGTTTTTTTTTTTTGTTTTGTTTTGTTTTATTGTTTTTACTTATAAGGTTGAAATTGAGGTGTTATGTACAGATTATGATAAAAAAATAAAAAAAATACACTTCATAAATTTCACTACATTTATATATGGTGGGTATTTGAAGCTGGAGGTCAGAGAAAAACTTCTGAATGTCAATTCTTTCTAGTACATAGATCCTGGGATTAAGCCTAAATATCAAGTTTAAAGAACAATGTCCTTGTATCAATCAGGGTTCTCTAGAACCACAAAAGTTGTGGAATATCTCTATATATTAAGGGAAATTATTAGAATAACCTCAGCCCAATTATTTCAAAAATGGGCAGCTGTGAATGGGAAGTCCAAGAATCTAGTAGCTACTCAGTCGATGAGGCTATGTGTTCCATCCTGTCTTCTGCATAATCTGAAATCCTGGAGATGTAGGTTCCAGCTGATGTGCTGGCAAACTAGTAAAGAAGATAGAAGCTTTTCTTCTTCCATTGTCCTTATGTAGGCCTCCAGAAGAATTTATGGCCCAAATTAATGGTGTACATCACTATGCCTGGACCTAAGTGCTTCTTTACTTGGAACTTCATCTGTCCCGGACTGGCCTTGAAATTAAAGATCTGCTTGCCTCTGTCTCCTGGGATTAAAGGTTTGTACCATCTTTCCTAAGTGTAAGCTTTTTAGGGCCACTATGACTCAATACTTGGATAAAAGTTATGTGTCTTCCAGCCTTAAGGACTGTATCACAACTATGCTCTCCATTTCTGGACTGCAGTTCAATCAAGATATAGTCAAATTGACAACTGGGAATAGCCATCACAGGCCTTTACTTCTGAATCATGTTGCTATCTTGCATTCAGTAATTAGCCCTTTATTGAACATTCTTAATAGCAACTTGATGATTTATGTGACATTCAAATATTGAGAAAATAATAATATCAGTAAAAAAATATAAAAACAATGACTTTCATCAAAGAACATTTTTGTTCTTTATTTCATTCATTTTTTTTCAAATTTTTATTATTATTTTCTTTATTTACATTTCAAATGCTATCCCAAAAGTTCCCTATACCCCTCCCGCCCTGCTCTCCTACACACCCTCTCCCACTTCTTGACCCTGGCATTCCCCTGTATTGGGGCATATAAAGTTTGCAAGACCTAGGGGCCTCTATTCCCAATCTTGGCAGAATAGACCATCTTCTGCTACATATGCAGCTAGAGACACAAGCTCTGGGTGTACTGGTTAGTACATATTGTTGTTCCATCTATAGGGTTGCAGACCCCTTCAGCACCTTGGGTTTTTTCTCTACCTCCTCCATTGGGGGCCCTGTGTTCCATCCTATAGATGACTGTGAGCATCCACTTCTGTATTTGCCAGGCACTGGCATAGCCTCATAGGAGACAGCTATATCAGGGTCCCTTCAACAAAATCTTGCTGGCATATGCAATAGTGTCTGGGTTTGATGGCTGATGATGGGATGAATCCCCGGGTGGGGCAGTCTCTGGATAGTCCATCCTTTTGCCTTAGCTCCAAACTTTGTCTCTGTAACTCCTTTTATGGTTACTTTGTTCTCTATTCTAAGGAGGAATGAGGTATTCACACGTTGGTCTTCCTTCTTGGTTTTCTTGTGTTTTGCAAAATGTATCTTGGGTATTCTAAGTTTCTGGGCTAATATCCACTTATCAGTGAGTTCATATCTACTGACTTATTTTAGCATGGGTTACAATTACCTCAATCCTAAAATCATTCCTGTATGACAGACAGATATAGGTTACCCAAACAACAAATGCATAGAAACCAGGCATTGAAATATGCTACTCTGGGTAAGAGAAAGTTAGGAATGCATGGCATTTTGCCAACCAAGAGGCAGATGTTAACTATAACTGTGAAAAGCACATGAATAGAGAAAAAAATAGCATCATGTTGTGAAAGTTTAGTTTAGAAAGTATGAAATTGGATTCCTAACAAAAATACAGTGATATAAAAAGAAAGGTATAGCGCAATCAGCCCCTGTTTGTATGTTGCTTCCTTTTCTCATTCGAAGACTTTATAATAATATGTGGGAAGTTAGAGTGTCAAGATGCTTGACCACTATAGCTACTGAAATAGTTGGGCACTTTCAATGAAACAAAATCTAGGAAACCACATATCAGTTTATGGAGTTGAATAGGATATATGCCATCTATAATTGCTTGAGAAAATGCCTTTCTTTTGAAAATTAGTAATCTTCCCAGGAAAATTTTATTATGTAAATAGTCAGCTTGCTTTTATTTTCGATTGCATTATTTATTTGTATTTTTTATTGTTATTTTCTTTATTTACATTTCAAATGCTATCCCAAAAGTTCCGTATACCCTCCCCCTGCCCCTGCTCCCCTACCCATCCACTCCCACTACTTGGGCCTGGCTTTCCCCTGTGCTGGGTTACATAAAGTTTACAAGACCAAGGGGCCTCTCTTCCCAATGATGGCCTATTAGGCCATCTTCTGCTACATATGCAGGTAGAGACTCGAGCTCAGGGGGTACTGGTTAGTTCATATTATTGTTCCACCTATTGGGTTGCAGCCCCCTACAGCTCCTTGGGTACTTTCTCTAGCTCCTCCATTGGGGAACCGGTGTTCCATCCAATAGCTGACTGTGAGCATCCACTTCTGTGTTTGC
>NC_034600.1:62053864-62107741 GCF_900095145.1 Mus pahari
CCTGTGCCCATATCTTCGAGGCTTTTCCCCACTTTCTCCTCTATCAATTTCAGTGTCTCTGGTTTTATGTGGAGGTCTTTGATCCACTTAGACTTGAGGAAAACAAGTGCTTATATGTGCTGTGTAGTCTGTCACTAATATTAAAATAAATAAGGCTCTCCACCTATGATCAAGCTTAAACAGTTTAAACACTTTGAAAGAGAACATGTATTTAAAATAAAAACTGACAATACTCATTTTCATGAATAAGCATTGATTTGGATTTAAATTCATATGTTAAATCCAGCATGGTGGTTTATACATGTAATTTAGAATGCAGAGTCAGTGTGATATCTGAGTTCTTGACTAGCTTGCTCTACAAACTGAGTTTTAAGACAGCTAGGGCTACACAGAGAACTTCTGTTTTGAAAATTAAAAGAAATAAAAAGCAAACAACAAAAATAGGAAGAGATAATGCAAAAATAATATGTCAAAATGATATTTTTAAATGATGTTTTAAATTTTACTGATTATGTACTTGAAATTTAAGAGGAATTTCTTACTTTTCTAAAATGTAATTAAACCTAAGAAATTGAAAGCAAAAGTAATTTAAAGCAGTATATGACCTATGTATCTGGGTTGTTCATAGTAGGTGTACTTCAGTCAGATATTAGGGCCACCTCCTCCATAACCACTGCATTTTAAGGGCTCATCTCAGAGAGCTTAGATGCCATACCACGAGAACATAGAGATAATTAATGACAAAGCACACTGAAGCTCACCATACTGATTCAAATCCCATAGTTCCTTCTGTGCAATTTTTGAGGCACCTTTGAAAATGTATATGTCTCTGAAATGCATACATCTCTATAGCATATATTGTTTTAACTTCATGAATATAAGCGTAGTGCATTCAATTTATGAGTGAATAGAAAATATTCATTAATTATATCACTCTAAAAATATTAACAAACAATTTCTATGGGATATATATTGTTGTGTAACCCATAACCAATAAGATGTTATCTATTAAAAATAGAAATCTACTCTATCAGGAAAAAAATACTATTTTGCCAGAGAGACAGTTCAACTGTTAAAGTATTTGCTGTGAGTAACGACATTAATTATAAGCAATGTTATGCAGGTTACAAATTGAGAATAAGTTCTGGATTCCCTCTTTATGAATCATTTCAGTATTATGATTCATTTTTTATATTTAAGAGAGAGCTGGGTCATCCTTCAGGTGGGTGGCTTTATGAATAATGTTTTTGGCCAGGCTTCTGTTTAAGGGGATACATAAATTGTAGGTCTCAAGCAATTGGGATCTCTTTCTCAAAAGACAGAAGCTCATTTTACTTTATTTCTCAAGTTATAGAGTGTGACTATTTAATCATGCCCTCTTGGATAAGAGGATATGTAAAGGTGGGGTGTAGACCAACAGTATGTATTAAGTACTGGATTTTTCTCAAAATCAAAATATACTTAACAGGAAAAGATACCAAACATCCTCACACACGTGTGATATCCCAGTACTTAGGTTCTCTCCCTCTTAGGATCTCTCTAAGTTAGAGTTTCTCCCTCTTTCCCTCTCCCTCCCCCTCTTACTCCCCCCTCTCTCATTCACTCCCCCTGTGTCTCTCTCTTTCCCTCTTGCTTTCCCTTTTCTTTGTCTCCCCTACCTCCTCCTCTTCTTCCCTCTCTATCTTTGTGAGTCTGGCTGTTTCCAATAGGATTCTATTTTTCATGGAATCTGGAAACACTGGGGTTATTCTTTATGCATATTTTATAGAGAGTAAGGATTCGCTTTCTTGCTGATAGCTCTCTTCTTACTTGAACCTTCTATGTTGAAATAAGCTAAGGAGGGATGAAGACATTCATCTTATTCACAGGAGTCCCATACTCAAGATCTCATCATCAGCCAACTGACATACATGTTAACATCATCACCTTAGGAAATCAGTTTTCAACATTGTGTAATTCTGGGTACACATACACTTTAGAGTCAAAGATAGCTTATGCTAATAAGTAAGCTTTAAGAAAACCAATACTTAGTTCAAAATTTAAAAATAGTTAACATCAAATTAAATGAACTAAATGGAATATCTATATTACTTATACTTATATTATATTACTTATACTTGTACTTATAATTTTACAAATTTTATTTTTCATTCATTAATTAATTTTTAAAATGGCAATTGTTCCCTCTCTTCCAGTACCCCTTAAAGTGTTTATCTCCCATACTCCTTCTTCTTCTCCTCTTAGACAGTGGACCCCCATCTGGGTATATCCCCATGCTGACCTGTCCAGTCTCTGAAATAATAGGCAAGACAAGACAGGCCATTTGGGAACTGATTCTACAACCAGGCAACAGCTTTAGGGACAACCTCCACTAGAGTTTGGGGACCCACATGGAGACTCAGATTCACATCTGCTACAAAAGTAGCAGGAGCCTTAGTCCAGTCTAGGTATGCTCTTTGATTGCTGCTCAGTCCCTGAGAACTCATATGGGTTCTGATTAATTGACTTTGTTGGTCTTCCTATAGAGTTCCTATGCCCTTCAGGGCTCACAATCCTTCCCTCAACGTTTCCCTAAGACTCTTTTTGCTCCATCCTATATTTGGCTGTGGGCATCTGTATTTGTTTCAGTAAGCTACTGGTTAGTCTCCCAGAGGGCAATTAGGCAAGACTCCTTTCTGCAAGCATAACAGAGTATCATTATTAGTGTGGGGGATTAGTGCTTGTCCATGTTATGGCTCTCAAATTGGGCCTGTTATTGGTTGGCCATTTCTTCAGTCTCTCATCTCTGCATTTCTTTTGGACAGGACAAATTTTGGCTATGTTAGTGTCTTTATCCTTCCCATAGGGGTTCTGCCTGGTTTCAGGAGGTGGCCTATTCAGGTTCACTATATTATCCCAGATCTTTGATCTTTCTTAAAAATCCCTCCCACCTCAAGTTCCCCAGATTTTCTTCTCTTGACCCTCTGGCCCTCTCTCCTATGTCTCCTCATATCTTATCCTGACACCCTCATTCCCATCTCCTACTTAGTTCCCACACCCTACTTCTATGTCCTATCAGAATTTTATCCCTTCTTCTCAGTGAGATTCAAACATAATTACTTCTTATTTAGCTTCTTTGGGTACATGTTGTATATCACTGGTATCTAGTACTTTATGGCCAATATCCATTTATCAGTGAGTACATAACATGCCATGCATGTCCTTTGGGGTCTGGGTTACTTCACTCAGGATGATATTCTATAGTTCCATTCTTTGCCTGTAAAATTCATGATGTCCTTATTTTTAATAGCTGAATAGTATTCCATTGTGTAGGTGAAATACAATTTTTTTAAAACCATTCTTTAGTTGAGGGAAATCTGCATTGTTTCCAGTTTCTGGCTATTACAAATAAAGCTGCTATAAACATAGTGGAGCACATGTCCTTGTGGCATGGTGGAACATTTTGGGGGTATATGTCCAGGTCTTTTATAGCTGGGTTTTCAGGTAAAATTATGTCCAAGTTCAGGAGAAACTGCCAAAGTGATTTCTGGAGTGGTTGTATCAGTTTGCAACTCCACCAGCAGAGGAGGAGTGTCCACCTTTCTCCCCATTCTTCCCAGCATGTGCTATCACTTCAGGTTTTGATTGTTATGAGATAGAATCTCAGGGTCATTTTGATTAGCATTTCCATGTTTACTAAGAATATTGAACATCTCTTTAAGTGCTTCTCGACCATTCAAGATCTAGGTATTGAAAAATCTCTCTATCTCTATCTCTATCTCTATCTCTATCTCTATCTCTATCTATCTATCTATCTATCTATCTATCTCTCTCTCTCTCTCTCTCTCTCTCTCTATATATATATATATATATATATATATATATATATATATATATATATAATATGGCAAATATATGCTTTGTGGAGTCTATCCTTTTGAGTTCTTTATATATTTTGGATAGTAACCCACTGTCTAATGGAGTGTTAGTGGAGTCCTTTTCCCAATCTGTAGGCTGCCTTTTTATTCTATGGACAATGTCCTCCTTTCAGAAGCCTTTAAGTTTCATGAGGTCTCTTTTATCAATTGTTAATCTTAGAGCCTTAGCCATTGATCTGTTCTGTTCAGGAAATTCTCTCCTGTGCCATTTTCCATGTACTCTTCTATTAGATTTGGTATATCTGTTTTGTTGTTGTTGATTTTTTTTTTTTTTGAGTACCTTGATCCACTTGGATTTGAGTTTTCAGAAGGGTGATAAATATGGATCGATTTTCATTCTTTTACATGTAGATAACCAGTTAGACCAGCCCTATTTGTTTAAGATGCTTTCATCTTTCCATTGCATGGTTTGGGGCTCTTTATCAAACAACAGGAGTCCATAGGCCTGTGGGTTTATTTTTGGGTCTTTGATTCTATTCCACTGGTTCTCTGTCCATTTCTACACCAACAACTTGCAGTTTAACACTATTGTTGTGTATTAGTACAGGTTGAGTTCAGTGATACTGTTTCCTCCAGAAATTCTTATATTGTTCAGAATTGTTTTAGATATCCTATGTTTTGTTTTGGTTTGGTTTGGTTTTTTGCTGTTCTTTTGTTGCTTGATTTTATTTTGGTGGTGGTATTTTGTTTTTCCACAGGAAGTTGAGAATCGCTGTTTTAAATTCTGTAAAAAAAATGTGTTGGAATTTTGATGGGAGTTACATTGAATCTGTAGATTGCTTTTGGCGAGATGACTTTTTTTTTTTAAACTATGTTAATCCTATCAATCTGTGAGCCTGGAAAATCTTTCTATATTCTGATGTCTTCTTCAATTACTTTCTTCAAGGACTCAAAGTTCTTGTCATACAGGTCTTTTACTTGCTTGTTTAGAATTACACCAAGATGTTTTATATTATTTATGGCTACTTTAAATGATGTTGTTTCTCTAATTTCTATTGCAGCCCATTTATCATTTGTATAAAGGAGGGCTAGGTATACAAAACACATACATAAACATAATAAAAGCAATATACAGCCAATCTCAAGTTAAACGGAGAGAAAATTAATACAATGCCACTAAAATTAGAGACAAGACAGGGCTACCCAGTCTTTTCCTATTCATTGATTATAGTACTTGAAGTTTTAGCTAAAGCTGTAAGACAACAAAAGGAGTTCAAGAAGATACAAATTGGAATAGAAAAAAAAATCAAAGTATCACTACTTATTGATAATATGACAGGATACTTACATAATCCCCAAATTCTACCAGAGAACTACTACAGCTGATAAACACCTTCAGCAAAGTGACTTGACATAATATTAATTCAAAGAAATCACGTTTACATATATTGAATAATGTTGAGAATTCCTGTAATAGTTAAAAATCTTTGGAAAAAATACACAATATTGTGGTTAGGACAACTTCACAAGGAAGGAAATAATGTAGTCTCATAATTCTGGTGGAAAAAGAGTGCAAAGAAAATAAAGTGATGTTCAAAGTTAGTAAATGGATTTGTGAATGATCCTACACCTCTGTATAATGCCTTCTCAAGATTTTATAGTTCTTTCTCCAAATCTAAGTAGGCAAGTCTCATAATCACTCACTGAATTCTAGATATTTTAGACAATGATAATATTTTTATTGTTGGAAGGTAACCATTTGTGGGTCGACTGGAATATGGTAGGAATTATGAAGAAGCCAGGGTTGATGTGATCAAATATATTATATATACATATAAAATTTGCAATGAATAAAAACTGAGCATTAATATTGAAAATAACCTATTTCTAAGATTTTGTGCTGAATGAAATTACTCACATGATGAATTTAAATCTGAGAATGATAGAGAAACCATTTTAATTACTGAAACACATATAACAGGAAGACAATTCAAAGTCTCTGTAAGTCATTTGAGAAACTAATCATTTGACAGAAATGTAATGACAGTGATAAATACATTTATGTTTAACACATATTAAAAGGTTTGGTTTCTTTCTCAAATTTTGGAAACACCATAGCATTATGAATGGAATTTATATAAGTTTTATAATACTTAATTTAATAAATTTTTATTTCTGAAAATCTCTAAGCAGATAAAGGCATTTATTTTAGACTTTGTAATCTGAACATGTAGAAGTGAACATATTTTTATAATATGAACCATAATTTCTTAAATAATATAGAATTTTTCATAGTCATTTATTTATTGCAAATATATCTTTCCTGCTTCCAACTCTAAGTGATGAGGTTTCAAGGAAATGCAACCTCATTCATCTTCACTGATCTTGTTGCATTTTTCAGAGGATAATAATACTAAAAGCAAAGTTGTTTTTAAAAATTCTGCCCTCTCTAAGCTGATCACTATTGTAACTGTGAATTTTATCAGGATTTCATTTATATTCTTTTTTAAATCTATTCTTGTACCTAATGGAGAACAAATTACTTATTACTCAAGAAAGACACTAACTACCTAGTGTTGCAGAAAGAGAATATTACAATTTACATTTAAATGAGATTTGAAATGTTAATGAACAGATTCAGTATTCTAATTATCTCCACAAAAACTTCCAGGTGAACTTTGTAGATAGATCTTGCCTTTGTTTTAATTTGGAGAACCCTACAGAATTGTTTGAAAGAAGATACTTCCCATAGTGAACATATTAGCACAGCTAATGTTATCATGTTAAATATAATTTGGGCTTTTAATAAATATTTATCATTATAAGTCCTGTTCACAAATCAAATGTAACACTTATACAATGAAAAAAAATCTTACAACAGTATTGTTGAGCTATAAGATTTGTTCATTCTTCTTGCTGGATTCAAGTTAAAATATACAGACTGAATTGTTTTTATTTAATATATATATGTATATAATGATGTATATGCATCAATAACAACTAGTATAAAATAATTGAACAGAGTAGGAAGTATATGGAAGATTTAGAAAAATGCAAAGAGAAGGGAGTAATGCTATAATATTAATCTCCAAAAAATGTACTAGGTAAAAAAAATGATGTTTCATTGAATGTGTGGATATTTTGATAAAAAAATTTCCGCAAAACACAATGCTTTCTTTTTACTTTTATACCAATGTTTTAACATAAAATATTTTTGCATGTATTACGTAGCACAGAATTTAAGAATAAATCATAAAGGATTTATCAACTTAGGAAGATCTGAAATCAACAACTAAATCCACATTGTAGAGTCTCTAAGTTCTGCAAGGAAAAATGAGATTGGGAAAGTAATCAGATTGCACAAAGATAGTCTATATATTATATATGTAATGTAATATAATATAATATATGATATATGTAATGTGTTGTGCATTTTCACAGATCAAATCAATAAAAAGTAAAATAAAATTAGGCATAATTCTAATTAATTCTACCATTCTATATAATTTAAGAACTGCATGTCTTGAACTGAACCAGATAAATACAATCTTTCAACAAGTATGGTGTTACAGTCATTGTATAAACACTGTACGTTTTAGAATTTGTGATTGTACCTAAGATCTCTTGTAATCTACCAAACATTCTACTAGTGAGTCCTGCCTGTGTCTGATATCAATATTTGAAGGAAGGGAATATACTAAATACTATTTGAGAGTCTTTGCTGGGATTGCAATATTGAATATGCTGGTGTGATTGGTGTGTTCTTTCTAAATTGTTCATTGAAGACAAGAAAAAAAATCCAAAATTTTGGGGAGTACATGCATAATTTCTGAAAAGAAATAAGATACAAACCAAAATAAATGAAATTTATAATAGTCTTTTAGTAGTAAAACTAATAATTAACACTAACATTATTATCTTATTTTAAGACATGATAGATATTCCACATATAAATACAAGCAGATGTAAATATAGGTAAAACTCCTAATATTTCAAAAATCAAGTTTAAGAAATGATACAGACTCATACCTTAAAACAAGCTGTGAAACATATAAAACAAAACAGAAAACAGAACAAAGCAACACAAAATACTCAAGATAGAATCAGCTTCATAAGATGAAGTCAAAGAGGGTTTCCACATTATACAACAAAGATACTTTAGAGGTGAACTTTATAGCATGCTGTACTGGATAGCTTTGTGTCAACTTGACACAGCTGGAGTTATCACAGAGAAAGGAGCTTCAGTTGGGGAAGTGCCTCCATGAGATCCAGTTGTAAGGCATTTTCTCAATTAGTGCCATCTCTGGGCTGGTAGTCTTGCGTTCTATAAGAGAGTGGACTGAGCAAGCCAGGGGAAGCAAGCCAGTAAAGAACACCCCTCCATGGCTTCTGCATCAGCTCCTGCTTTCTGACCTGCTTGAGTTCTAGTCCTGCATCCTTTGGTGATCAAAAGCAGTATGGAAATGTAAGCCAAATAAACCCTTTCCTCCCCAACTTGCTTCTTGGTCATGATGTTTGTGCAGGAATAGAAACCCTGACTAAGACACATGCACATCATAAAGTTACACCTAATATTTAACATAGCAAAGCCAATATTATCTATTTTTTATATTTTTAATTGCATCTGTCAATTAAAAGAAATTTAAGTTGTGCTTAGCTTATATGAAAAGCTGACACAGTTCAGTTGATACAAGTCAAACCACAAAACATTTTATTAGGCATACTGTTGAAAGGGGTTAGCATAAAAAATAAATATGTTAAGCATAACATAAATAAATTCTTAGACTTACTTTTCTTATTTTTAGGAATGTATTTGGCTGGGCTGATGAAGGTAAACTGTATTTCAATGTAAATTTACCTGCCTTTGACCTCTTCTGCTCAACTAGGCCAATGACAATTTTCTTTTCTACTCTTCATATTAAGGAATGTAACATTTTTGCAAAGATGAGGGCTGCTGAGTAAGGCATCTTGTACATGGAGATTTATGCTGCTGAAGTTTATCAAAATGTTCTGATCATGTATTGGTTTTTCTTCATCATAAGTTTTACACAATCAGATAAAATAGTATGCCATAATACCTCAGGTCTGCATGAGAATATAACTAATATAATGAAACCATTCTTAGGTAATATGATTCTGTGTCTTAGGGCCTTATAGTTGAATACCAAAAGTAGCAAATAATATATATATATATACAGACTGAGGACACAATGACTTCCAAGTCTTCCCAACTCTGAAGAAGGAATTCAGACAATCAGAACATATGTGTGGGAAGAAAAATCTTAGTGTTATACCAGCACTCATAAAATGTCTCATCGGTGTCTTCTCATGTCTCACTGTCTCAATCCACATATCTAGTCAAGTATAAATGAGTGATAACTGAACAATGGGGAAGAAATATAAAACTCTAAAAGACATGGTATCGATAACAATATTAGCATGTTTTACTCCAAGTCAACCAAAAGACACTAGCAAATGATCAGGCAGAACTTGAAACAATGATTTCGCTAAGGCAGAGCTTCTGGGATGTTCTTATAGTGAAACCTGTCCAACACAAAGGGCTGAGGTAAAGGGAATGTTAAGATACCTGGGCATTTTATTTATAAGTAGAGAGAGGCTTTTCACCATACCTGTTTTTTAAAGTCAAGATATCAAAATACTGCAAGATAAACCTAGACTGGATGGATGAGAATATAGATACCTGTCTCCCATGTCATTGTGTGAAAGACACTTTGACTATCATCTTGAAAAAATATATTTTTGTTAATTCTTGGAAATTTTCATATACCTGATTAGTCCCCTTAATTTCCCTTAAATCTATCCTTCCTATCATACATGCCCCCAATTCCTATGCATTTTAAACAGTACTACATTTTTTTTTCTGAATCACCAGTTTTAAAATATTGGCTTCTGGATATGCCCCAGCCATTGAAGTCCACATTGTGCAGTGTGGCCACCTGCACAAATCTTGCATACATAAAAAAAAAAACAAAAAACTAAGTGAAATTAGTTAGAAAAAGAGAAAACATAGATTGTCAATAGGCAAAGGAAAATGAATAAGAGCAGAGTCTACAGATACCCAAAGGAAAACAGCTGGAATAACATCTCTGATCACACATTCAAATTATGGCTGTTAGTATGACTATACACTTAACTCACCATAGATATAGACACTGGCATGTAGAAACATTGGTATGCACCATACAGAAGTGTCTATGAATTTTGGTATAGACTGGTTTTTTGTGTCACTTGGATCAATGTCTCTAGAAAGAGAGGTAAATGGAGGGAGAGGAAAGCAATCACAGGAGGGGGAGGGATGATCCTGGGTGGGGTGGGAAAGCAGACAGGGAGGGGAAGAGGGGAACTGATCAGGTACTGGGTGGGGAAAACAGGACTGAAGACCTGAGGGCCAACAGAAAGTAGGGGAACAGGAAACCTCAGGAGGTAGGTGCAGGGACACTACAGAATATACTAGAAACCTGGGAGGGGAAAGACTTTCAGGACTCAAAGGAAGAGACCTTAGATAAAATGCCCTACAGTGAGGAGAGGGTACCCACCTCCAAAAGAAAGACAGGGCATCAAGTGAGGGATGAGGTTATCATTTCACAGTCAAAAACTTTGACCCTTAATTGTTCCTGTCTGAAAGAACTGCAGGTACAAAAATGGAGAAGAGCCTTTGGAAAAGAAGGTCCAGCAACAGGCTAAAATTTATACCTAGCTGAAGGGGTGGCCCCAAGACCTGACACTATTACTGAAGCTATGGAGTGCTCACAGAAAGAGACCTGTCATGACTGCCCCCCAAAAGACCCAATAAGCAGCTGAGAGTGATTAAGATGCAGATATTTGCACCCAACCAATGGACAGAAACTGATCACCCCTGCTGAATTAGGGAAAAGCTGGAAGAAGCTGAGGAGGAAGGCAATCCTATAGGAAAGGAGCAGTCTCAACTAACCTGGACCCCGTAGATTTCTCAGACACTGGGCCACCAAACAGGCATGAGCTAATAGGAGGCCCCTAAGACATATACAGCAGAAGACTGCCAGGTCTGGACTTAGTCAGAGAAGATGCATTTAACCCTCAAGAGACTAGAGACCCCAGGGAATGGGGAGCTCTGGTACAGTAGAGTGGGGGTGGGTGGGTAGGAACATACCGGTGGAGACAGAGTAGGGGAGGTGGTACGGGATGTATATCAATTAGAGGGTGGACCTGAAGGCAGATAAACTCTGGAATGCAAAAAAAAAGAAAAAAAAAAAAAGACTAAGTTTTTTTTAAATGAGTTCATGGAGTATCAAATACTAGATTAGAAATTTTCTATCATTAAAGGGTACTAGTATTGGTAAATTTGTCCTTGAAACCTTTCCTATGTTTGAAGGAGGTAGACAACACTAGCCTTGGCAGTGTTTTCTAAATTGAATACCATAGGGTAAAAATTGGCAAGATATGATGATATCTTAATCCTTCTAAAATTAAATTCATTTACATTTTGGTGAATCCATCTCTTCTTCCTCTCTTATGCACTGAGAATATCACATTTCTAAATATTTATTCAAAATAAAAAAAAACAAAACAATAAGGTTTGGGCTATTTCCATGTGAGCTTGCCCTGTGTTATTTCCCACTGCATTTACAGCCTTTTCTGCAGCTTTCATTTCGCAGTGCATAATAGTACCAATAAATGTGAATGAATTGGGTCATGTCTCAGTTACAGACTGCTGTTGTAATCCAAAACACAGTTCCAGGGATTATTGCAATATTAAAATTTAGATAGAAGGGTAATGAAAATGATGCATTGAATATACACAAACAATGATTATCATTAATTTTAAAGTTATTTTTCATGGCAAGACTCAGCGTGGCAATAATACTCCAGTGTATGTATGGGGGGGGGGGGAAGCAATGAAAGAGCTTCTCAGAGATACTCTTGTCAAGATTAAAGTCATGGGTTGTATATATATTTGATTACACAGCTAGATTTTTCCAAAGTATTTCCTACATAAAATCTCATTGACTTCAATTAGAATTTGCAATCTAAGTACACCATATGGCTTTGCTTAAAAGCAATGAGACTATTAAATTTAATTACTTTTATATGTGTCTCGCATGGTAAAGGTGCTTGTTAAAGGAGCAGCACTATATGAGAATTATTCCTAGTAAAATTGAAAACTAAGGAGATGGCTACCGTCTGCTGGTTACTAATTGACAGTCAGTTCCACAAGGAAAGTAATTTCCAGCAATGCTAAAAAATAGCATGCAGAGAACAAAGCTACTTTCTTAATTTTATTGCTGCCCTGTGCAGCAATATTTGAATATCATGTGAAAGAACACGGTTGCTCTAAAAGAAAAGTATTTACACTGCTTCTGAGTCTAGTTTTCTACCTTTTTGAGTAGGAAATACATGCATATATACAGACAGACAGACACATATTATTAAAAATATGTACATGCATGCTAATGCACATGTTTTTTCCATGGACAAATCATTTGGTATACTGTTTTATATAGCAAGATAGAATATATTTATAGCCTATAATTCTTTTCTTCATTTTATTTAAAAAGATGCAAACTCAAATTTCCAATAAAAACATATGGAATGTGTTTAAAGTGTATTGCAATTATTATCCCAACCAGTATGATTTTAAGTAATAATACCAATGAGTATAAAAAATTCACAAAGTTATTATTTCATAAGTGTTACCAGGATTTATTTCTCAATATTTCCCATGTAATAACACAGTCTCTATTGCAATCAGATCAACTGAATGTGTTTTTAAAGTAGTTGAAAGGTTCAGTATAAAATAAAAATATTTTAATTTAAAAGATGAGAGCTAAGTAAACAATTGATAAATAAGATTGTCATCAACATAATTAATGTAGCCCAAGGGTTGTTTGCTTGTCTTCATTTCTTTTTGCCTTGTTGCTTTATAGGACAGAAAAATATAAAGTAAACCAAAAATCATTATCTTACTGTTTGTTTGGGCAAATGAGTACATCACAGATCTTTACTGGAATCCAAAGAGAGGAGATCTAAGTGACCCTAAGGCATGCAAATAAATGTCAAAAATAGCGATAAACTGGGCACTGTGATTCTCAGCGATGGAATTTGCTAGGAAACCCTGCTATTAAAGTAGAGTGGGCTATTACTAGACAGCTCCTTAAACTTAGGGCAAAATGGAGGACTGTCTTTTCCAGAGAAGCTTCTTTTCCTCCACTTGACCATGTCTTGGAAGCCCAAATTTCACATCCTCCACCTGAGAAATGTCAAGTAGTCCTTGGAGAAATTACAGGTTCAACCCCCTTTCTTCTGATTAGAACCTGCCTGGCAAGCTCCTGGAATTCTTCTCCATGCAAATGAGTCATCCCATTACCTTAAATCCCAGACAATATACACTCACACTGAATAATCCTTTCCCATTGTTTAAGGCATATAATAGCCCTTATTCAACCTTAATAGAGAAAGCAAGCACTGTCACTGCTTATGGTCTCCGAGAGATGTTTCATTGAATATCATCTAAAAGAGCTGTAATACTGAAACCCTCAGAGAACACACACACACACACACACACACACACACACACACACACACTGAATGCTGACCAACCTCTTCCAGGCTCCTCTTTATTCTTTCTTCATCTTTTCCTGCTCAGTGAGCCGTAGTGTCTGCACACCCAGGGAGGAAGCAGAACTACAGAATTTGTGATCATTTTCAACTCTATCACAAGTTCAAGGCTACCTTGTATTACATGAGCTACAGTTGAGAGAGAGAGAGAGAGAGACAGAGACAGACAGAGACAGAGACAGAGACAGAGACAGAGACAGAGACAGAGACAGAGACAGAGACAGACTGAGGCAAAGACAGAACCAGAGGAATAAAAAGGATGATGCTGCTCAATATCAGGCTGCACCAATTTTATTTCTTTTTGTTTATTGTTTTATTTATTGACTTTTCAAAAGTCTTCCCTCTTCCTGGTCTCACATCCACAAATACCCCAAACCACCCACCTGCTCCTGCCTTACCCCTCTAGCATCCCCTTCTCTGGAACATCTAGCCTCCACAGGGCCAAGTATCCTCCTTTCCACTGATGCCAGATAAGGCAGTACACTACTACATATGAAGCAGAAGCCTTGGACTGGTCCATGTATACTCTTTGGTTGTTGGTTTAGTTCCTGGGCGCTCTGAGGGGGTAAGGGTTAAATGATATGGTTGTTCTTCCTCTGGAGTTGCAATGGGAGAAGCTCCTTCAGTCCTTTTCCTAACTCTTCCATTGTGGTCCTCGGCTCAGTCTGATGGTTGGCTGTATCTGAATCTGTGAGTACCTGAATCTGTCTTAGTCAGGTGCTGGCAGCAATTTAAAACAATGAATTTGTGAAATTCTTAGGCAAATGGATGGATCTGGAGGATATCATCCTGAGTGAGGTAACCCAATCACAAAAGAACACACATGATATGCACTCACTGATAAGTAGATATTAGCCATGAAACTTGGAATTCCCAAGATACAATTCATGAACCACATGAATCTCAAGAAGAAGGAAGACCAAAGTGTGGTTAATTCAATCCTTCTTAGAAGGGGGACACAATAGCATGGAAGGAGTTACAAAGTGTGTAGCAGAGATTGAAAGAAAGGCCATCCAGGGACTTCCCCACCTGGGTATCCATCCCATAAACAACCACCAAACCCAGACACTATTGTGGATGCCAACAAGAGCTTGCTGACAGGAGTCTGATATAGCTGTCTCCTGAGAGGCTCTGCCAGTGCCTGACAAATACAGAAATGGATGCTCACAGCCATCCATTGTACAGAGCACAGGGTCCCCAATGAAGGAGCTAGAGAAAATACCCAAAGGAGCAGAAGGGTTGTGCAGCCCCATAAGAGGAAAAACAATATGAACTAAGCAGTACCCCTAGAGCTCCCTTGGACTAAACCACCAAGCAAAGAAAACACATGGTGGAACTCATGGCTTTAGCTGCATATGTAGCAGAAAATGGCCTAGTCTCTCATCAATGGGAAGAAAGGCCCTTGGTCCTGTGAAGGTTCTATGCCCCAGTGTGTGGGATGCCAGGGCCAGGAAGTGGGTGTGGTTGGGTTGATGAGCAGGGGGAGAGGGGAGGGGATAAAGAGTTTTTATAGGGGAAACTAGGAAAGCGGGTAGCATCTGAAATGTAAATAAAGAAAATATCAAAAAGAAAGAAAGAAAGAAAGAAAGAAAGAAAGAAAGAAAGAAAGAAAGAAAGAAAGAAAGAAAGAAAGAAAGAAAGAAAAGAAAAGAAAAGAAAAGAAAGTAAATCAATCTGGTAATTCCTCAGAAAATTGGAACTAGATCTACTTGAATACTGAGCTATACTTCTCCTCTGCATATACTCAAAGGATGGTCAACCATATAAAAAGAACACTAACCCTACTATGTTCTTAGCAGTCTTATTTAAAATAGGTGAAAACTAGAAACAACTCAGATATCCCTCAATGTTAGAATGGACACAGAAAATGTGGTACACTTACACAATGAAAAACTACTCAGCCATTAAAAATGATGACTTCAGGAACTTTGTAGGCAATTGAACGGAACTAGAAAATATCACCCTGAGTGATATAACCCAGTCCCAAAGGGACATACATGGCATATACTCACGGATAAATAAGTGGATATTAGCCCAAGAGATCAGAATACACATGTTACAACTCAGAGACTATATGAAGTTTAACAAGAAGGAAAGTCAAAGTGTGATTGCTTCAATCAATTTTCCATTTTCATTTGCAGTGTGTTTTGGATTTTCCTTATATAAAATTACATATATGGTAGTCCTCCATTGAGAGAACCAGAATTCAGTGTGGCATAATGAGCAAACAAATGAAAAGTGACAAGGAAAATACTTAAAAATCTCCCATGAAGAAACAATTGAACTGCTACAAATTAAAACTTTATCATATAGTTATTATTTCCCCTCCCTCTCCCTTTTCCTCTCCTTCTTCCTATCCATGTCCCTCTCCCTCTCTTCTGACTTCTTCTTCTTCCCCCACCCTCTCTGTATCCCTCTCTGTTTCCCTCTCTCCCCCTCACACACACATAGATATACACATAACAATATGGGATATTTTGCCTATGTAATATAGTTATCTTCATTCTAAGAGTATCTTTTGTGCTGATATATATATATCTTCTTTAATGTCCATCAGTGGATCAAACAATTTTACTTGAAAGGGAAAGAGATACCCAAACAGTAGATCAAAAGCATGAACGTCCTTACAAATAACTAATTCTAAATTTTAAAGTTGCAATTTGTTGAAATATGATCACTTTATAAATCTAGCAATCACTAAAGAAAACAGTTTACTAAGAAAACAAGAATTTTAATAATTTCAAAATTACTAAAATATTTATTAAATTAAAATATGGCATCCAAACAAATGTCTATAAGTGAGCAAATAAAATAATATATGATGAAAATACATCATATTAAGAAGTTTTGTTCAATAGAAACATATTGGTATACACAGAATTTTCTGAATTAGTGACTAATGTGGAAAATTTCAGCCCATTGCAAATGTTGTCCTGGCCCTTGGTTGCTTAAACATGCAGTTGAGCTAGCCAGAGGGAGCAAGCCCGTAAGTAGTGTTCATCCATGGTTTCCAGTTCAGTTCCTGCCTTCTCTGTCCAGCCTTGAGTTCTCATCCTGCTTCTTTTAGTGATGGGATATTACTGGAAAGATGAACTAAACTCTTTCATCCCTCACTCCTGGGTAGGGGGAGGGGGGAGATAATCTAAGTTTTGATTAAAATCACTAGGACAACCACTCAAATATTTTTATTACAGTTGAAAATTGCTAAAGTAATATGCTTAGTATAATTAATAAAAACATAAAATGAGAATAAATACTAAAATCTCCAGCTCAAAGGATAAGAATAAGTATCTAGTTTTTCAATACCCTGAACTTGGACCCAAGGGTAGGCTCTCTTTGATGTTTCTGAGAAGCATTTTTCAAAGTTTGAAACAGGTCATTCAATGTAAGCACGAGATACATCTCCTGAGGAATTACATAGGATGAGATCTTTACAGAATTCTTATTGGTTTTCAGAAATAAAACACTGAATTATTTGATAGAAGTTCCAAACAAAGACAGAAAATAACTTTTTAAAACTTGATTATTCTGTCTGTTATTTTTCTCAAAGTGATGCATAAGCATTCTTTGTGAGTTTTGTTAGTTAAATGAATTGAGGTAGCCACAATCAGACTGGGAGTATATTTATTATTCACAGTCTATAAAAACACAGATGCTCAATTTTAAAATAAAATGGTCACTTGTTTTGTTTCTTTCTTTAAGTACAAACAATATCTTGTGAAATATTTAAATCTGGAGAGAACAGTAAGCATGCATAGATAGAGAGTAACAACACTTTTTAAAAAAAGTTTTTCTATGCTTTGTGATTAATATCATTTATATAGCAGATACAATGATGAGGTCAATTATTTGGTGAAGTATTCAAATCTACAGAAGTGCTTTATGACCTTGGTCTAGGTGAGGCTATGCGTTTAGTCTCTTTCAAGGTTCTATAGAGTTAGCCTTGCACGAGGTTGAATATATTTATTTTTATTTAGTAAAATAAAATAACTAAATTTAATCATGTTATCCATATGGCTAAGAGTATAATTTATCAGATTATACAAAGAATCATCAACAATTTTTCAGTGATTCTTTATTCTGAAACTAATTCATAAAACCCTTGAACCATACATTGCATCCTCAAGTTTAAGTTGTATTAATATAATATATTAGATTCTATAATAATTAACTAAATTTAAAAATAAAGGCAGGCACGTACTTACTTGGAAATCAAGTAATTATTTGCCAAAAAAATGTATCTAGAAAAGGACATGTTAAATCATTTGGCTGAATGCGGGAACTCAAGGAGATCTAAGTTTGTCTGTTTGAAAGTAAAAGCCTTTTGTTTAAATATAAATAGCATAACATATATTTAAAGGTTATATCTAATTTACACTAAAATTGTTTATAATTCTTGAAGAATTAAAAAATAATTATTTACATTAATGTTTAAATGTATTCGTAATTAAAATAATCAAGTAAATGTGTGTAACATTAATATGTATATAAGTAATATACATATATGTAGAGAAATATGAATAATGACATACTGTTGATAAAACTTACTTTTAACAATCAATTACTTTTTACGGTGCTTTGCATTTTTTTCAGACATATATAGGATAATTACTGTACTTCTTATTCAGGAAACATTTATCTGTCATATTTAAAGTATGAAACTTCTCATAGTTAAATATATATTTACTATGATAGATACTTATACATTATCCAGATAATAAAAATAAGTCTCCTAATAATAAACTGCTTAAATCCAATAGTAAGATTTTAACAAATGATGTATCAATCCATAATGTATTTAGGGTTACACAGTGACTCCTCTGGTTGTTAGTAAATACAAGTGTTGTTATCTACAAGTTCTATACAGTAATAATTTGATGTACTTAATTCATTCATTAGAGTAGGTGGACCTAAATAAAAAGCACTCTAAAATAATGTTCGCACTCATGTTCTGAAACAGTTACCATTGCAATAGTTTAAGAGGTTGCCTCACAAAGTATATATTATACCCTCCAAAAACTTTACCTATACCTTTTATAACTAATTAAGCGATTGTATTGTATATAAAGAAAAATGCATTGTTTTAAATTTTGAAAGAAGTACCTTAATATAATTAGTTAATAATACAATGTGTGTGTGTGTGTGTGTGTGTGAGAGAGAGAGAGAGAGAGAGAGAGAGAGAGAGAGAGAGAGAGAGAGAGAGAGAGAATGAGAGAGAAAGAGAAAATGAAACATGTCAGAAACAAAAGAGAAAGTTCTCCTATAATAAGGAAGATATAACAATATATTTGTATTTGAGCTTATATACTCTGACTCTGAATGGTTTTTTTTTTTACTCAAATGAATACATCTAAAATAAATTTTTTGTTCTATCTGTAGGAAGTTAGCAATTCGTAAGTACAAAAGGTAATAATGCAACCATAAAATGAGCTTGTTTGCTTTAAATGAGAAGTGATATCAGAGGCAGTGGAAGTGTCAAGGAAACTAACAAAATGTCACCATTTTTATGTCATAGGTCACTAAAAAAATGATTGGTGTATCTTCACATTCTGTCATGTTGTGCATTTCATAATGCATTTTTGTTTGCTTTTGTGCCATGATCAAATCTTTTCTTTCTATTAATTTATTTATTCACTTTATATCCCTGTAGTAGCCCAGCCTACTCCCAGTCCTACCCTCAAAAAATTCCTCTCCCCATTACACAGATTCCTTGTTCTCCGAGAATGGGAAACCCTCTCTTGGGTACCACATCATACTGGGACATCAAGTTGTAGCTGGACTAAGCAGATCAGCTCTCACTGAAACCTAACCAGACATTCCAACTGGGGGAAGGTGACACATTTGCTAGAAGTGTGTAGGGGGCATTGGTCCAGCTGCTGTCTGGTATTTGCTTGGTGGTTCTGTCTCTGTGAGTCCCCATATTCCCAGGTTATTGGACTCTGGAAGTCTTCTGGAAAAGTCCTCAACCCCTCCAGCTTGCATTATCCCATCCCCAACTCTTCCACATGACTCTGCAAGCAATCTCTCCCTCACGTTTGGCACTGGGTCTCTGCCTCTGTTTCCATTTGCTACTGGATGAAGCCTTTTCAGAGACAGTTATGCTAGCTTCTGTCTGCAAGTAGAGTAGAGTATCATTAATAGTGTCAGAACTTGGCTCTCTCCCATGGAATGGGTCTACCCTACAATATTAACAAAACTAAACCCACATAAGTTTCTAGATATTAATAATGTTAGTTCAAAACATTTACATATAAATCATGAAAATAGATGTGGAATCTGGTCATTAAAGGTCCCACAAGTCTAACGTCACTAAGCTAACAACAAAGATAACTTTAGTGTCCAAAGAAAGCACTCTGAGACTTGTAGCTTTCCCCCCAGTAGTTAATTTGTCATTTCCATTATCAACTTTGTAATTTTTGATTCATAGCAAGAAAAAATATTAAACACCAAAGGATTTAACTACAATTCTATCGTCGAGCATATGTTGAATATCACTATCCCATCAAAAAGTGAAACAATAAACTAAACAATATTCTTTCTGTTGTTCCAAAAGTTTCAGGTTTTTAAAATATGTTGTATTTTTAATTCTTTGATTATTTATGCTCCGTCTACATTGCAACTTGCTCAA
The DNA here is from genome assembly GCF_900095145.1 of Mus pahari. Taxonomy (NCBI): domain Eukaryota; kingdom Metazoa; phylum Chordata; class Mammalia; order Rodentia; family Muridae; genus Mus; species Mus pahari. The sequence continues at coordinate 62,073,965 of NC_034600.1, forward strand.
ATTCACATGATGGATATGAAAAATTAATTACTTTATTAATATATGCTTTTCTACAAGTTAGTTAAAATAACATGGCTAGAGCTATTTTTCAGAGAGGAATGCCTTATATGAAAAAGGAACCAGGTTTGACAATAGTAACATAAACTAAGAATAAGAATAATTTTTCATTCATTAACTATTTGTTATATAGGGTATTTATCTCAAATTTAAAACAAAAATTTCTTTAAAAGTACTACATGTTTGTTGGTACTTTTGAGCAAGTTACAAATGCTAAGCTTTTTCCCTTTTCTCCAGAATAGATGATTAACATAGGAAATGCTTTTGGCATAAGTCTGCCACAATAAAAATAAAATAGCAGTAAAACAAGTTACAACACTAAAAGCATGTTATGGAAGAAAACCTCTGAAAGATTGGCTGGCTGTGTATTTATCCATCTAATGTTTCTTCCATTAGATGTTTTCATTGCTTCCATTGCAAATTTTGTTATATTATCAGAGCACAGTTTTATCCTAGCAAAAGATAAATTTTAGGAAAGGAAGTTTCACAAATATTGAATTCACCTAAGATTGCAATTTTTACTATTAAGCTAGACTATGCCAGAAGATTATTGACTTATTTTCTTCACATAATTCCTTAACAGAAATGTAGTACGGTATCTTTAAAATCTTGTCTGTATTATTCAACACTAAATCTCTATTTCTTTACACTATTATTTGTTTGGAACAATACATCAATAGAAATGTCTATTTAGATTAAACTCTTCTCTCTCCAGAACATGTAGTTATGAAACAAATGTGAAACTGAAGTAACCTAACTTGTGAACAGATAATATTTTCAGAGCTAACCTAGAAAGCATTTTGATATTTAAATTTATGTGCGATATAATCTTTATATTCTGAGTCATAGTCTTTATCAATTTTGTATTTTTTAGTTTTATACCACTCTGAGCATATATATTTGTGTGTTTGTGTGTGTATGTGTGTGTGTGTGTGTGTGTGTGTGTGTGTGTGCATTTGTGTCTTTTCATGTGGATGTAAATGCTTTTATTTTAGTGGTGGGATGAGATCTCTACCCAAGCTGTGAGAAAACATGGATTGAGCTTCTGCACAAATTATTTCCTTCTCTGTCCTATCACCAGGCCTAGCCTTGAAAGTTTCTCGCCATTTTACAACCTACTCTTCTGCAAGCCCAGACCTCCAAGGCTTCAGCTTCCAGGGTCTGTCAGCTAGACCTAGAATGTTTCAACCTGTGAGAGTTACTGCTGAATAAACTCACTCTTTCTAGCTCTTCTGAACTTTGGCTGGCTGGTTCAACTCAACTGTTCTTTCTCAAACTCCTCTCCAAGTTGACGAATTCAAATTGGCTTCTTTTGTTTTCTGAAGTTGGCAGTGCTACTTAAAAAAGACTGCTTCTGAAATCCTCAAACTGATCTGAACTGAACTGGGATGAACTGAACTGAATTGAGTTCAATTAGTCTCCCTCACTAATCTATAAGTAGCCCCTCTTTCCTGTCTGTTCTTGTGAGATTTGGACTTATCATACCACTGATTCATTCTGGCAAATCTTTCTCGGACTGATTACTTTGTCTGCCCCTCTATTAGGAATCATTGTTTGGAATTAAATGTGTATTCTGAAACCATGTCTGTAATCCAGCCATATTAGATCTTTAGATTTAAGTCCCCTCCAGAGTAACCCTGTTGTTTGCTGGAAATTCCTTGATATATGTACATTTTAATTGTGCAGTACTACAATCAATTAGTTTTATAGTACCATTTAAGTGTTTAAGAACATAATTCATCAGTACCTTTAATAGATATGTTAAACTGAAGCATTAATGAAGAAACTGAAATGAAGCCACTCATTTTTTTACAAATTAATAACCACTTGGTATGTCAACTCATATTTGCTAATATTTGTTAGGCAATTATACACTGATACAATTCAGGACTTTGTACATGAATTCAACAGAAAATAATATGTGTACATGTGTGTGTATGGGTGCATGTGTGTATACATTTATATATAGATATATGAACATATAAACTATATGTACATATAAAATATATATTTATACATAAATATAACACTTATACATAAAATAAATATATTTGTATATATGTATATTTTTGAATATATACAAATATTTTTATTTATATATTCATAATATATTTGATATATGCATATATAAAATACACATATATGGTTGACATCAATGTTCTTCATGAAACAAGCATTTTTATATTGCAAAACTCACAAAATAGCAAAAAATACTTTTAGAAATAATAGTTGATAGAATTCAAATACAAAATATTGTTGAGATTTATACATAAATATTAATATATTAGCCTTAAGATCCTAGTTGTGGTTATTAAGCAAGATAACATTGAATCAGAGAAATTCCCAAACCTGAACATATCCTTTCATATTAATGTCGGATTTCTAGTTAACATATGACTTAACCACACAGAATCATTAAATTTAAATTTATTTAATTTTTAAAATTTTAGTTTAGTTTATTTTTCTGAAAGGGAAACAGTAAATAATAACACTTTATAAGAGAGATACAATTATATTTATGATGAAGAATATTATTTCTGTGTTTTGGTTGTGTATTGCATGTTATTCATATATATTTAATCTGTTTTATATATAATGAAGCATCGATGTACTTTGTAATTCGTCTATCAATCAATAGACTTAAAGCTCTGTTTCTTGTGCTTTTTCTTGGGTTCTTTTTATTCTGTTTCTTTTGCCCAATTCCTGAGTGTTAGTTTTAATTTTATCCTATCCTATCCTATCATATTATATCATATTATATCAAATTATAATGCCTAAGAAGCCTGTTGTTCACTAATGAGAGAGTAAATGTGTAGGGATTTGGATGAGATGGGAAATGGTAAGGAATTTAGAGGAAAGGAAGAAAGGGACACTGTAATCAGCATATATGATGCCTACAAAATTAACCTACTTTTAATGAAAATACATTTAGTTTCATTTTATATGTTCTGTGAAGTTTGCTGTCTCCTTACAGACTGATTCAACTTTCTAAAAAAGAAAGAAAGAAAGAAAGAAAGAAAGAAAGAAAGAAAGAAAGAAAGAAAAAGAAAAAAGGATTTTACAGCCCAAGTAGTTTTAGAAATTCCATGTGAAAAAAAGCTGACCCTCATGCTAGGTCCCTTTTTGTAAGCGCTCCATAGCCTCAGTAATAGTGTCAGGTCTTGGGGCCTCTCCTAGAGCTGGGTCCGACTTTGGGTCTGTCTCTGGACCTCCTTTTCCTCAGGTTCTTCTCCCTTTCTATCCCTGCAGGTCTTTCAGACAGGAACAATTATCTGTCAGAGTTGTGACTGTGGGATGGCAACCCCATCCCTCACTTGATGCCCTGTCTTCCTGGTGGAGGTGGGCTCTATAAGTTTCCACTCCCCAGTGTAGGGCATTTCATCTAAGGTACTTCCCTTTGAGTTCTGAGAGTCTCTCCTCTCCCAGGACTCTGGTACATTCTGGACAGTCCCCACAACCTCTTACTTAACTCCAGAGGTTGCATATTTCCATTCTTTATGCTGTACCTCAGGGATTTCAGTCCTTTCCCCCTACCCAATACCTGATCATATTCCCCTCTCTTCAACCCCCCCATTCCTTTTCTCTTCCAGGTCCCTCCCTCCCCACTTGTGGTTACTTTCTTCTCCATCCCAAGTGGGACTGAGGCCCTTCAACTTGAGTTCTGTGGACTGAATCTTGGGTATTTAGCACTATTTTATTATTTTATTTTATTTTATTTTATTTTATTTTATTTTATTTTATTTTATTTTATTTTGGCTAATAGGCTAATATCCACTTATTAGTGAGTACATACCATGAATATTTTCTAGTTACATCCATTTGCCTGCAAAACTCAGGATGTCCTAGTTCTTAATAGCTAAGTAAATGAACCACATGTTCTGTATCCATACTTCTGTCATGGAATAACTGGGTTATTTCCAGCTTCTGGTTATCACAAATAAGGCCACAATGAACATAGTGGAACATGTGCCCCTATGGCATGGTGTGGCATCTTTTCCATATATTTCCAAGAGTGGTATAGCTGGGTTTTCAAGTAGATCTATTTCCAATTTTCTAAGGAACCTCCAGATTGATTTCTAGAGTTGTACCATTTTGCAATCCCAGAAGCAATGGAAGAGTATTCCTCTTTCTCCACATCCTTTCCAACATGTGCTGTCACCTGAAATTTTGATCTCCACCCTTCTGACTGGTGCAAGGTGGAATCTCAGTGTTGTTTTGATTTGCATTTCTCTGTTCACTAAGGACTTTGAATAGTTCTTTAGGTGCTTCACAGCCATTTGCATGCAAAACTCAAGATGTCCTCATTCTGAAAGAATCAGATGCAGATATTTGCATCCAACCAGTGAACAGAAGCTACTGGAAGGGGAAAGGTGGAAGAAGCTGAGGGGGAGGGCAACCCTGTAGGAGCACCAGCTGTCTCAATTAACCTGGACCCCTGAGATCTCTCAGATACTGGAACACCAAACAGGCTGCATACACTAGCTGATAAGAGACCCCCAACATACATACAGTAGAGAACTGCCTGATCTGGGTATAGTCAGAGAAAATGCACTTAACCCTCAAGAGACTTGAACCCTAGGGAGTTTAGAGTTCATGTGGGGTGGGGACCTCCTCATGGAGACAGGGTTTGGGGAGGAAGTATGGGATGTGGAACAGTCAGTTGGAGGGTGGCCTGGGAAATAAAATCTGGAGTTTAAAATAAATATGAAAGAAAGAAAGAAAGAAAGAAAGAAAGAAAGAAAGAAAGAAAGAAAGAAAGAAAGAAAGAAAGAAAGAAAGAAAGAAAGAAAGAAAGAAAGAAAGAAAGNAAGGAAGGAAGGAAGGAAGGAAGGAAGCAAGGAAGGAAGGAAGGAAGGAAGAAAAAAGAAAAATTTGGCCCTAAACTCAAGTTATCACCCTAACTCTAACACGGAGTGCTTGTATTACAGGTAAGTGCTACACTGCACAACTGTGCAAGGATTTTATGAATTATATTTCACAAAACAAATTTTAGTATAAATCAGTTATTTTTCAGATAAACACATACATATTTTCCAATTAAGATACATATTTCAATTACACTATAGATTGATAGATAGATAGATAGATAGATAGATAGATAGATAGATAGATAGATAGATAGAAAGACAGATAGATAGATAGGTGATAGATAGTAAAAATTTAGCACTAGCATTGTTTCTATATATTTCCTTGATTTTGAGAGATGTCTTAGGTCTATGATATAGCTCAATGATAAAACAGATGGGTAGAACTTGTGAGGTTTTCCTTCTATCTCCAGTACCATACTACAACTGATTAATGATATCTGATAGCTTTCACCTTGTAAGTTCCCATGGTTCTTTTGATGAGGAAAGGAGAAAGGCCAGATTTCCTTCTTTCTCCCATTGACTTTTTGATGTTCTTCTTCAAAGGTCAGTTAAATTCTTAGGGTAAAATATATTAAAATACGATCTACAAATTCTTACCCAAATGAACTACGTGTTTATAGAAAAATAGCAGACTATTTTCAGTATGCTGAGAATAAATGAGAGTTTTAAAGCAATCAAGGGGAAATATATTCAATAAAATAATTCCAAGAATAGGAAAATTTGTAATGACTTAAATAATCCCTGGCCTATCTCATGCTTATGTTCAGGAATAGCAATTTGAGTAATTTTGTATTCTATTTAAAGCAGAGATCTGAAAACAAATACCTCATTTAAAAACAGTTATAATTAATTAATTTTGATCTGTATGATTATTCTCTTGATGATGGTCTCATCAAACTGCTCTTTTATTTTTGGCTGACTAGGAACTATCTGCAGTGATGAAACTGCTTCTAAAGGATTATATTTTTTGTCAAAAATATTTACTAGATAATTATATTGCAAAATAAAAGAATACTTGGAGATAAATCCAAAAGCGTGTGAATGCAGGGAGTAAAATTACATTATAAGCTTGAAAAAAAATCACAATAATATTATGAGAATCTAGCTATCTGGGAGCCTACATCAGAGCTATGTGTACAGGAATGTGATACAACTATTACAACAACAAAAGCACATCTGACCTCAGGAATGGTACATATTATAGCAAAAACAACAGATCTGATGTCTATGTTCTTAAGGCTTTATCATCAGGAAGAGAAAAAAAATGCACAGTTGACTGCATTCTGAAGGTCCATGGATTATAGATAGACCTGTGCATAAATACCAAATTTGAAATATAATTATTAGTTACTTCTTAACAGGTTAGGCTCTCTTGAAACCAAATGATATTGCATACTCTGGGTTGCCTGCAGTTATTTTTTTATATATGTAACATGCACATTAGTGCACTTCCTGATTTGCTACTATAATGGCATTTGGGGGTATACTTAGTAATTTAAAGCCCATATTAGGTACGTTCAAAAATTCATTTAAATAATGTACAAATAGAAACTTATGTAAGTCTATAGTAAGACAGGGATACAGGAAAAAAATTGAGGCTTTTGAAAAAATAAATCAAACTCAGTTTTCAAAACTATGAAAAGAAAGTAGTCTTCTTTAGTCAGTTAATGTAATCCTGACTTTTCAAGTTATTGGAAGAATGTAGGGCTAATGGACACTTTCTCCAAATTGTTTTAGGATTTGCTCAATAAGCAGAGTCCCCTGAAAATCCCCTGGAAAATCATCAATTGCAGCTTGGAATTTTCAGTCACAGGAAATATCCCCTTTGCCTTAAAGGTTGCCGAATATCCCCTTTCTATCTCTAGTTACAGGCAATTTAAATAGTCGTATTTCTTTTAAGGATGGAAAAATGTAGAAGTGGCCACTAGCTGCTCCCGCATCATCTGCAGTTCTTTACTATCTGTATGTATGGATAGTTCAGATCACTCTAAGACTATTTCATCAGACATGCACAGCAATGTTGCTTTAAATTGCTTTGAAAATTGTAGTTGTATCTTTTATTCCCTGAGATAATTATCTTCTCAGAGGTTTCCTGCTGAATAAGCTCACCCTTTCTTGTTCTTTCTGAACTCTGGTAGCTGGTTCAATTCAACTGTTCTGGCCTAAACTCTTCTTTAAGCTGAGTGATTTCATCCAGCTTCTACTGGCTTCTGACTAAATTACTCTGCTTGGACTCAAACAGACAATCCATTCTCTTTTATTTTCTTTCAGTTTTTTATTGGTTATTTTATTTCCATTACAAATGTTATCTGCCTTCCCAGTTTCCTCTCCGCAAGGCCCCTATGCCCTCCTCCCTCTCCATTGTCTCTGTGAGGGTGCTCCCGCACCTGCCCACCCACTCTTGCCTCATTGGTCTTGTGTTCCCCATACCTGGGTCATCAAGCTTCCGCAGAAGCAAGGGGATAACCTCCCAGTGATGCCAGATAAGGCAACCCTCTGCTATATGTGCAGCTGGAGCCATGGGTACCCACCCCCCTCTTTGGTTGGTAGTTTAGTCCCTGGTAGCTCTGGGGGTTCTGGCCGATTGATACTGTTGTTCTTCCTACGGGATTGCAAACCCCTTCAGCTCCTACAGTCCTTGCCCTAACTTTCTCATTGAGGTCCCTGTTCTCAGTCCAATGATTAGCTGTATACATCCTCATCTGTATTGGTCCAGCTCTGGCAGAGCCTCTCAGTGGACAGGTATGCCCGGCTCCTATCAGCAAGTGCTTCTTGGCATCAGCAATAGTGTCTGGGTTTGATATCAGTTGATGGGATGGATCCCTAGGTGGGGCAGTCTCTGGATGGCCTTTCCTTCAGTTTCTGCTCTTTGTCACTTAATTTTCTTTTAACAGGAGGAATTCTGGATTCATAAATTTGAGGTGAGTGTGGGTGGCCCCATCCCTCAAGTGAGGTCCGTGTCTATCCACTGAATATGGTCTCTACAGGTTCTATCTCCTATCAGTTGGGTATTTCAGCTAAAGTCCTCTCTGTTCATTAGTCTTCTTCATTCTCTGGCTTCAACAGCATCTGCTGACCTGCACTGAATTGCATAAACAACTCCACTGCACTGCACTCACTGCACTGACTGAACTCAACTGAACAGCACTCCAACTAGACACCATTGTTTGGGTGTAACATTGTATAGGAAGGGCATTTCTGCATTCTGGCCAAATCATATAGAGCAAGTAAGCCTTAGTATATGATCTCTTGCCAGAGAAGCCATGTTGCTGGGTTAAAATTCCTAAACAGAAAACAATCCTGTTCGTAAAGGACTATACATTTAACCAAAAAGGTCTACTTTGTACTAAATTAAGATAAATGTTTCTTAATATGTGAAGCTGTAAAATTTTCCACTTAGGAATATTTTCTCTTTTATTGAATATAGATTCTTTTTTTGTGGTATATAATTCGAATATAATTTCCCTTCCCTGTCCTCCTTCCAGTTTCTTCCCACCTCCCCTCTCATCTGGATTCACTGTCTTTCTCCATAGAAACAACAACAAAATGCCTTCTAAGAGATAACAAGCCAAAACAAAACTAAAACATGATATGAGCAGGCCCTACTACTCACTCAGCCAGCCTAGTGTGGCTGTCTCAGTTGGGAGGGTTGTCGGTGAGCTGGTGAGCTGTCTCCAGGTAGTGAGTATGGGAGAGCTCACCCTACTTTTGGGAATGCAGGAGTTCAAAGGTGATCCTAGCCCCAGGTCCCACCCCTTGCCACTTCCAGCAGTAGGGAAGACTTCCCCATGAGCCCAGGAGAGCTAATGCTGTCCATCACCAACTGCAGCATTCAGGGGTGGGCCTTGTACTTTGCCTGGGTAGCTCAAGACAGCTGCTCCAGTTGAGGGGAACTGGTACTAAAGCATGTGAGAGAGAGAGAGGGGAGGGGGCATATGTGGCTCCCAGTGCATGATAACAGGAGAGCTAGAGCCCTGCTGGTCACTAGCTATAGCACTTAGGAGAAAGGGACCTAGAATCATGAGAATGGGAAACCTAGCACTGCCCCCTCACTGACTGCAACACTGGGGAGAACAGGCCCTGCACCTCCTCTGAGCAACCCAGATGAGCTGTCCCTGATGATGAGGGCATAGGTGAAGTAGCCCAAATGGGTGAGAGTGGCAGACCTGGCTCAGCGCCAGGACAGCTGCAGCACTTGGGAAAGTGGGCATCACACCTTGACTGGGGAGCAAAGTGGAGCTGGCTCTGGAGGCACGGGTAAGGGTGAGCAAGCCCCAAGAGCATGAAAGTAGGAAAGCTGACCCTTGCCTCCTGCTGTTGATTCCATTGGGTGGTCTAGGTGCAGCACTGCTGGGGAGCTTGTCCTGGTGGTACAAATAAGGGAGAGGCAGTATAGTGACCAGCTCAGCTACCCCCCAAGCCCACATCTAGGGCTATGAGTTGGCCTACCCCAAACTCTATATTTTTTTGCTAACAGTTGGAATACAGAGAAGGGTCAGTCCTTCTTTCCAAGTTATGGAGGATCTCTATGACACAGGAAAACAACAGGAAAACTGGGCAAAACCTTAGTGAGGATCCAATATTGATTGTGTCAAAGATGCCAGAGAACTGGGTTGAGACCAATCACTCACTGCAATGAACATTTACAAGTGAAGACATGTGGGCCGATGTGCCAGAGTCCAGCCTGGACACCGGATCAGAGTTCTCAATTGGAAGCAGGGATATCTAGAAGGTGCATAATAAATATACACAGACTACTTTTTACGGTACAAACTGACAGGCAATTTTTCAAGGCTTAAAGTTTCTCTTTCTTCTCTCTCATTCTCTGGTCTCTCTCTCTCTCTCTCTCTCTCTCTCTCTCTCTCTCTCTCTCTCTCTCTGTCTCTCTTGCAGCTTGAGGCTGCACACTGCATTCTCTTGTGCTCTCTGCTTTTCTATGTGCTTTTCGTTCCTTGAACTCTCATGCTCATACACACCTCTGTGCATTCACCTTTCACTCTCTCCAACACACTTCATACACATCTCACACACACACACCATGTGCAGTCTTCTTTCTCTCTCTCTCTCTCTCTCTCTCTCTCTCTCTCTCTCTCTCTCTCTCTCTCTCGGTACATGCCTCACATTCTCTCTTCATTCACTCTTCACATGCTCTTCTCATCCCCTCCCCACGCACCTCACACACTCCTCACTTGCTCTCTACATGCTCTCTACTCGCTCTCTTGCTTTTCTCTTTCCCCAATCTTTTATTGATATTCCAAAAGCTGGTTAAAAAAAAAAGACATTGTACAATCATTGCCATATCAAATTCGAAAGAATAACCATGTCCCATAAAGAATCAATAATTACAATTGTTCCTCAAAGTTTCAAGCTTTCCTATTCCCAGGCCTGTAGTCAAAATAATAATAATTGTGAAATTATCATTACTTAAACTTTAACTTATTATACTTCAGAGCTCAGAGATCCAAGGCCAGCTACTTGCATTTTCTTGTAAAGCTCTAATGATAAATGACATGTGCAAAGCTGCCAGGCAGTGGCCAGAATCAAGTTGACCCTTTACTCAGTAGTTCAGCTAGCTTTCTGCTTCTACACATTGTACACAATGACTCTCCTAAGAGTCTCAGTGATTTGACTTAGTTTTACTAATATGAGATTTTACATATTCTATACATGCTTATCCAGGAACCACTCTCAAATGTTATGCAAAACTTATATCATAACTTTAATAATTTTTCCTTTTTTGGGGTGCCTATGTTGGCTCTGTTTCATTTTCTGATAATGCCATCAAACTTTCTTTGTAAGTCAAGCACAGATCTGGAACTACCATTGTGCAGTTATTACATTGTTTCCAAGAAGAGAACACACAGCAAGCCCCTGGTCCATTAGGACTGTGCTGTGCCCATGCCTCAGTTTTTAATTGTTTAAGAATCATTACATCAAGGAACATCTAGTTTCACAGAATTCATCAGAGCAGGAGAAAGAAGTAAGAAAGTCAAATATGATAGAATAATTATGCACAGCAAGGCCAACTGAAAAGCAGTCACACACAAATGAAATCTTTACAGCTGTTATCTAGGGCTAAGGTTAGGAGAAATGGGAACAACTTTTTTTTTTTTTTTTTTTTTACAAAGAGCTGCTGCAAGCTACTGAGATGTCTCCATCCTGACCTACTATAGGCAGTCCCTTATTTCATATGCTTTCCCTAGCATAGAGGGATATACTGTGGAACACAGTGTGGCATCCCACAGCTTCCATGATAAAATGTTCTCTCTGTCTGTCTCTCTGTCTCTCTGTCTGTCTGTCTGTCTGTCTGTCTCTCTCTCTCTCTCTCTCTCTCTCTCTCTCTCTCTCTCTCTTACATAAAGTCTGGCAGTGGGCTTCTGTTTTACTCCCTGCTCCAGAAGACATTCTCTCCTATGATGGATAAAGAAGTCATTGGTCTCTGAGTATAGCAGAATATCAGTAGAAGCCATACAACAAATACTTAAAGGCAATGTACATTTCTGTCATTATTACAAAGTACCTGAAATCACTTGCCTGTAGAATCACAAATATGATATTGAGTTGTGGTTTGGGGGGCTATAGCCTAAGATTAAGAACACTTTCAGTTTGGGATCATAATAAGGCAGAATATCCTAATAGGGGTATGTGGTGTAGCAATACCATTGCCATCTCATAGTAGGGAGAAGGGAAAGAAAGGGAACGCACATTGTTAGGTGAGTGCCCACACCACCACTTATAAATGTTACTATAGAGACAAGCTCCTAAACAGAGGAAATGGGAAAAATTGATCCAGGCTATAGTATGAGTATCATCTATTCTATTTTGTAATATTTTAGGAGAATATATTCAAACAGAAAAGCAACTTCATTATAATTTCTCTTTTTATTCCTTGGCTGTGAATTTCCATAATTTAGAATATTTAGTTTTAGAAAAACTTTTCTTTCAGAAATTCTTTTGATGTGTGAGTCTGATTGACAGTTCAGAGAAGTGTGAATATTTTGCTATCTCTTATAGAAAACCTATTTCCATCAAATTATATTTGAAAATGCAGAACTTTCACTATCCTGCTAAGCTGGAAGGCTTATCTTTGCAATCTTAGATACCCAAATTTACATATGGTAAGACAGTTTCCTCCTATTTTTACATATAATAATTCAAGTTTGCATTAACCATCAGAAATATTTTTTTACATTTTTATATAAGTACCATACACTTCCAACTTATATATGTTCAAAATATATATTAGTTTACAGTATATGAAGCTTTTCTTTAATTAATTTCAGGGAGCTACATAGAAATAGTTTTATTCAAAATTAGTACTTTAAAAATATGACATTTGGTGTTAGGTCTTCAACATATTAGAAGTTTGTTGCTCAATAATAAATCCTATGCAACAAATAATTCCTGGTTTTGTAAAGGTTTTAAATCATAGAAATATGAATTATGTAGTTCACATATAAAACTTTTTCTTATTTCTGAACGATCTGAGCATGTGATATTATTATAAGTAATGACCTTATAACTGCTTTGTCACAATAGTATCCTTGCCACAATCATAAAAAAATCATTAAAATGAACAATGCTGATTGACATAAATAAATCCATCACTTAATTGGAAAGATGCATACACTATAGGTTTTTAACTAGAAACAGAGTGTCTCTTAGAAATTTGCCCAGACAATTTTTAGTAAGTTATTGTTTTTTTTAAAATTCAATTTTGTCAATATAGTTTATAATAAAATATTGAAATAAAACTGAAATGTTCAGATATAGAGTATGCAAAATATGAAATATTTGTAACTACACTAGAAGAAATCAACATTTCGTGTTTTAAAACAGTTGTTCAATATGACATTTTCTGTAGGATTCATTCAATCAAAATTTAAAGGATAAAATAACAGCATATATATGCATATATAATATATATATTGAAATAAGAATATCTTAAAATACAAAGTCATGTTTGAAAAATGTTTAGGCAAATGTCCAATCATATACTGTCACATTTTCTTTATTATGTCACTTACATTTCTGTCTAGAGATCAAGAGTTATTCATAGCATTGCAATTTGGCTATATTTGGCAATCACAAGTAATATGCAAAATTCATAGGTTATAAGAAATTCCAAAACTATGGCAAAGAAGCAAAATAATATCAACATATGAAAATAGGTAATAGATAAATAGAGTAGTGTTTCAGATCTGGAAGACATCCACTGTCAATATACATCAGTGAGTGCACACTGAATTTAGTTTTCACACCCATACGTCTTTGCAAGGAATCAGAAAGGAGAATCCATGAAGAATTCTCGTAATAAACTCACTATCTCTCTTTTTCAGAATTAGAAAACTTAATTCTTTGCTAGAAAACTGTAGATTATTTACTATGTAGATAAAAAAGATTAAAATAATTTTTGTAAGATTTCTATAACAAGGCAAGTAGGTGAGATAAATGTTAGGAGAAAAAAACTTAAGACACATTAATTTTTCCTAAAAATTTCACTAAACATAAAAATATAAATTATATAATAAACAGAAATGCAATATTGGAAGGAATGAAGTATAATAAATATATAAACTCTTAACACATATATATCAAGCTCATATACATTGAATCATGTACTTGGCTTTTTTATCTCATTAGAAAGTAATTAATTAATCCCTAGATAGTATATATCTTATAAAAACTTAGTAAACTGCAGCACTACCTACACAAAATAGCACAAAGTTAGGTCTTAAGGGTTGTATCCTCTGGGATTGACTATCTTATTCTGTGTTCTTCCAGAACCAGAAACACACTTCACGCTTCATTATAAGTATTTATTAATTATAAACTGTGAGGTCATAGAAAACCTTCTTTAAATTCACTAACTTGTTTAAATAGTACACAATTCAAGAGACAACCTTTTCTTTAGTTATTTATTTATTGAATAAAAATATTACAAACCATATGTATAAAGCTAGACAGAGATACAGTGTTAAAATTTCAAGATTACAAAATTAGAAGTACACAGAATCCTGGCTAATAGAGTTGGCATGATATCTTCCCAGCAAAATTGTACATTTATTTATATTTGTTCTCTGAGCCACAAAGTTTTACACTTTTTACATAAAATACCCTCTTTAATAAGGTCATTAAATTAAAGTGTAAAATTAGATTAAAGCAATTTGATATCTGAAAAATATTCAAAGTGAAGAAATTATCATCAAACTGTGGAAACTTATAAATGAATACTTTTTCCATGAGTCTCTGGGCCTGTGCAAACAAGTGATAGTGCAGTATCATGAGTTATGTGACTGGATTATACATGGCAATGATTAATTGGAAAGTACCCAGACTCACCTTCAATGGGTTGTCTAGGAATGACACACTACTGGCAGGAAGAAACCCGCGTGGTTCTTGCCTCACATGTGTGTCCATCTAAAGCTCATAAAAGTCTGAGTCCCAATCACACACAAAGGCACAATTCAGAATAATCAAAGTACCAGTTGCCTCACCTAAGTACTCTTGTGACAAAAAAAAAAAATTAGGGTGCCTTGTTACCTTATCTTCTGTGGAGTCTTCTCTTTCAAGTTGATGCTACTATCTAATCTTACTTGTTTTTAAAAGATACTCAAAGCCATTAAGTTACTTATATCTGCTTCTATATTGGAGTTACAGTATGTCACAACTATACATGTGAAGGGAAGAGTCATGAAAACCAATTCATGATATTCACTTACATATATAGAGTTAGCAGTTATGTGGTAAAATTAGTTTTGAAAAATGAATGTTATATTGTTGAGAGAAGAGATGGTAGATCCAGCATAGTTAAAAAATATAAAGGGTTTATTAAAATAATTTACTAAATAGCTTGCACACAAATCTATGCATGAAGAAAACATTATTTGAAAACAAGAAATTAACTAATACAGTTAGAACCTAGAAGCATTCAGTATTTTTGGTGGACTTAATATAAAGTTAAGAGACTGGCTGATTTTATCATGGCTAGCAAAGTATTACAAGTGATGACTTGGCTAAGTTTCATATGTTCCAGCTCAACACCAAGATATAATTTCTGGTGGGTATAAAATGTCATTTCTGGTTACCCATTACATCATGGGTAAAGATATAAGCTGTGACCAAGTACAAAGTTCAATACTTCTGAAACACTGACACAGGACACAGGCAACAACAATAACAACTATAACCACGTACACTGTAATTTTTCTAAACATTTTAAAGAATTACACCACAAAACTTATATTTACTAATAGTGAAGTACAGTAGATATTATTTATGGCTCATACAAGATAATCTCAGCCCTTTTAGATACATAGTGTTTTCACATTTTCTTTATTTTTTTCTTTCTTGATTTTTATTAGTTCATTGGAGAAAAGCTAACATTTACACATCTATAAAGTAAATTTAATTTAGCAATAATATTAATTTTGTTTATTAAATTTTATATTTCAATAACTGGATAGCTGAGTTATTGATACATAATGACATAATTTAGCTGATTATGACATTCTTTATTATCTTAAAAGAAATGCATTTTAAAGTACAGAAAATGGAAATTTAGAAAAAGTTGTGTCATTAAAAAAAAAGATTGGAACAGTATTTAAACCACAACTTTTTCAATGATGATGGTGGATTTTTGTTTTTTTTTTCTTTTTGTTTATTTATTTGTTTTTTTTTTTTGCTTGCTTACTTGCTTGTTTCTTTAGGTTTTGTCCTTATATTTCCTTTGTGGAATATTATGAATTTAACATCATTGAAGTTAATATTTTAGATGATATTTCTTCTATTAATGTAGTGTACTGGACTCAATCCACAAGTTTTGCAAGTGTCAGTTGAATTTTATTTGTATTGCTTGATATTATTCCTTTGTATGATTAAAACCCTGATTGTCAACATAAATCAACAGGAAGTTTGTTCCAATTAATACTAGTACTACTACTACTACTACTAAATACTACTACTACTACTAAATACTACTACTACTATTACTACTACTGCTACTACTAAAGTGTATATTTTAAATGCAGTCACTCTCTTAAGGCTTTGATAACAATCGCTTAGCTTTTTATTTGGGAATCATGCACATGATCATAGGGAATGTGTTTTCATGTATTTACTAGTCCTTCATCCTTCCTGTCGTAAAATATCTGTAAACATTTTCAAATAAAGTGAATATGTTTTCTTATGTTTACTGTGCCCTCACCTTTTCTCTAGTGAAATAACTGTAAATATGTTTAAATGTGGTAATTAATTGGAATCTCAGTGATGACTTTTCTGTATATTACAGAAATTAGTTTTTGTTTTTTGTTTTTGTTTTGTTTTGTTTTTAAAAAAAGTAGAGTTTAAATACATTTTTTGATAGTTAAGAGCTCTAAATATTTTCATGTAGAGATAACAGTTAAAAACTTATAACTGAGCCGGGCGTGGTGGCGCACGCCTTTAATCCCAGCACTCGGGAGGCAGAGGCAGGCGGATTTCTGAGTTCGAGGCCAGCCTGGTCTACAGAGTGAGTTCCAGGACAGCCAGGGCTACACAGAGAAACTCTGTCTCGAAAAACCAAAATTAAAAAAAAAAAAAAAAAAAAAAAAAAAAAAAAAAAAAAAAAAAAAAAAAAAACAACTTTTAACCAAGAACCAATAGTAAATAATTTTTTTTTATAATATAACATATTAGAAGAGGTACTCATTCAAGATTTAAGGGTCTTTCCTCTGCATTCTTCTAAAATTATTATGCCTAAATTTGTTACATAGGTTATTCACTTCTAATACTTACTTTGTTATGAGATGACCATAGAAATAAATAACTAATTTATTGATGGGATTGCCAAACAAATCGTTGGGAAAGCTGTTAGTCAACAGACAAAAGGGTACTGTGCCTCCCATCAATGGACCTATGAGCATCCCAACCTAAGCAAACACTAACCTGGCATGTGATGGCTGTTCTCATGAACATAAACCCTACCAGACTGATCACCTCGAGTTAACATAACCAAGTTAACTGCCATTCTGATTCCACTTAAAAGAGATTTGTTATTTGAAATAAAAAATGTGCATTTCTTGGAGTTATTTGGTATTCACAGGTTTGGATTTTTGTTTTTGTTTGTTTGTTGTTTCTTTGTTTTGGAATGTGTAGAAATAGACAATATCCAAAAACAATTTAAAACTTCAATTGATTGTAGACATCAGTGCTGTAGCAAGTACATATTTCCTGTTCTTTGTAAATCATAAACACGTAAATATTTATTATATTTACATGTAACACACATCATAGATATATTTTTTCAAGAAATTTTCATTGTACTTTATGAAAAAATAATAATTATGGTTGTCATTATTTACCATTTATAAAGAAATTTAATAGTAATGATTTACTGGATAGATATTTGTATATACTTGAAGAAAGAAACAAATATCCCAAGTTATTTATATAATATAAATAAGCTTCTCTTCATCGAATTAACATTGGAAAGGTACCATAAATAAATGTTGTTCACATTACATTTATTTGTCTTTTATTTTTTATGTTTATTTTTTGGGGGGAGAGTTCTCTGGTATCTTCTAGAACTGACACGATTTCTGCACCTATGTAAACTAAACAATATGGTTCCCCAAACAAAACCTGCATAATGACAACACCAGTCTATATACCAGTGTTAATGGGGGATATTTCACAGAATCCTGATGCTAGACAAAGAAATAGCTGCAGGCAATCAATGGTGGCTAACTGAAGGGGAATCAATTTTCTCCATAAGCCCCTTGATAGTATATGCATCCCAAGTAGTCAGGTATAAACATATGTATAAGTTTTGGTATTCATCTTTTGAGGTAAATTGTCATGTTACCATGAATGTTCTCAATCTAGGTTTGCAGTTGAAAATGACATTGTATTATTGTTGGTTTATTTTAATATTAGCAGTAGTTTTTTTTTTTTTACAAATTTTACAAATATAATGCATATCAGAATGAAGAAATAAAAAAAACTGATAACAGAATGTCTTCTGTCATACCTCTTTACTAGAAAAGCTACAGAAAAAGTAGAAGATACATTATTTAAATATTTATGGAAAATGACCTTAACCTATTTTTATTTTCCATTTAATTGTGGTTACATTTTGTTCATGGTATTTGTTTCTTTGCTACATAGATTCAAACATTAAATTTATGTAAAGATGATTATTTAAATAGAGAATCATAATGAAAGTACTGACTGAAAATGTACATTTCCAAGTTCAGCCTTTGAGCCTTGATGAATTCAGGATGGTTATACTCTTGTCTGAGTGATACGTGTGTAATCTAAAGCTTAAGACTGCACTGGAATTGGTATTTTCCATATAGATTTATGACTGCTGAGCAGGAACTGGAAAGCCAATGACCTTTTTACCATCACTGAAAATAAATTCAAGCAAGGACAATGACCAGTCAACCGTGAAATTGTGCACTTAAGCAGACTCCACACTGACAGCAGAAATGCTGAAGGAAATTTATATACCCTTGCAGGGGCCTTCTCTGCTGTGTGTTATTCTGCACACTCTCTTCTATGATCCATCTGTAGTGAAAACAGCAGTATATCCATTTACTGTTTCAGTGTCTACTCTCAGGACATATTGACTGAGCGTACTTACTTCAGCTTGAATCATAACCCATATTTTTGCTTCAAATTTTTCTAAGGAAAAAGCCTCTTGAAAATATGAAGAGTACCCAAATCATAAGAACATGTAAGATAAAATTCATTCCTTTAGTATCACTCTATTAAATATTGATTACCAACTATTTACACTATGTCTTCATTACTTCGATGTGATTTTAAGCACAATATACTACTAGGATCATTACACTTAGCCTTTCATGTGGATCAAGACACAGAGACAGAGATGTTAAGTAAATTATCCATGGTCAAGGTCAAGCCTATTCAATCTTTGTTCACATTCTTGAGAACATTCAGTCAGTACTTTCATTATGATTCTCTCTTTAAATAATCATCATTAAATAAATTTAATGTTTGAATCTATGTAGCAAAGAAACAAATACCATGAACATATCTTACCCTAGTCATATTGACAAAGGTCAATAAAAAAAAAATCAACATTAAGTGCTAGATAGGAAGTGGGGAAAAGAGAAAACTCATTCACTATCAATAAAATTCCAGACTATTACAATCAACTTGGAAATCTATATAGAGATTTTCCAACTTGCTAAAAGTAAATTATCACAACACCCAGCTATATCATTCCTTTGTAGATCCCCTAAACTGACATCAGACCTCAAAGATGTTTGCTCGGTCATCTATGTGCATTGCTGATCAAGCCACAAGGGTCAGGATACACAAACATCTATGTCCTTCAGGTACTAATTGGACAAGGAAAATGGAGTACATCAAAACAAAGGAATATTATTAATATATGATAAATTGAAATCATGAAAATTTACAAAGAGTGAATAGAACTAGAAAATAGTACTTATCAGAAACCTAGAAAGAGAAATGCATATCCATGTTCTTTTTCTGTGATTCCCAGCTCCAAATGTTGAAATGAGGAAAGTAGACAGTTAAATAACACGAAAGGTGATATGGAGTAGGAAACACAAGAGATAGAATATTTTAACTTGGGATAAGGAAGGCAACTGAACATTGACCAATCGATGGAAGAAAAAAGAGAGAACAGCCCTAAGGCTGCTTGAAAAAGCCATCAGTAATTATGGATTTTTTTTTTTACCTAAAATTAAATATATAACATATAAGTGTATTTTGTTACCATACATATATGTTTTCAATATAATTAGTTCACTTGATCTGTTAATGTTACACCTAAGAATCATAAACTATCAAACATAAGCCATATTAGTAAGCATAATTCACCTCTTTTCAAATTGTTGTTCAGAGGAGTCCAAAAGACCGCTAACACATTATAAACAATTGTGATTTTCTTTGATTCCCCAACACCAAGACATTGAAGATAAGTCTCTGTTGTTTTTGTTGTTGTTTGTTTGTTCGTTTGTTTGTTTTCGAGACAGGGTTTCTCTGTATAGCACTGGCTGTCCAGGAACTCACTTTGTAGACCAGGCTGGCCTCGAACTCAGAAATCCGCCTGCCTCTGCCTCCCGAGTGCTGGGATTAAAGGAGTGTGCCACCAAGCCTGGCTTAAGTCTCTGTTGTTGTAGACAACATACATTTCATTTATGGAAATTAGGAAATTCTGGCTGCTTCTGATCTGCAAATCTCTTTGCTAAGGTTCAGCTTTCATAGTATAAGAAGATACTATAAAAGATGGAAGAGAAGCAACCAAAAGTCCTACCCAGTTAAGAAGCCTATGAACTACAACAATGGCTATCATGGGATGATGGCACCCAAGGTGCAATAATACCGCTTATATCTTGCTAATAGCCAATCCCTGTAATATTTGACTTTAGACCAACTCAACAGGCGGGAAAGCACTCTTTCTGTTGGAAAGCTACTTAATTTCCTAGAACTAGTGATCACATGAATCTTAGAGAAACTTCCACTGTTACTTTACTAGATATATATTGTTTACCTTCATTCAAAATGCTTTAGAATGCCATATACCCATAAGTAAACATAGCTCTTACCCCTTATCAAAAAAAGAAAGCTTCTCTTTATAGTAGAGAATGGCCACTATAGAAAACCAAAACTTGTCAAAATATAGCAATGGATCATGGCTGCCCAGATCCAATATCTATATTGCCACACCTAAGACTCAGTGAATATCAAAGAAGAGGAAGTAGAAAGAGTGTAAGAGCCAGATTGTCAGGAATTTGGTGTGATGTGAGATCATGCCTCTTAGAAATGACATGGAAGTGACATTCATGATTCCTCAAAAAAAAAAAAAAAAAAAAAAAAAGGCTTTCTGAACAGAATCTTAGAATTATCAATATCAAATATCAATAGACATGCTATTATGGAAAGGGGAAATCTTACGGGACCCCAATCTACCCAAAGAACAACAAAGAACAAAGAACTATTGAATAAAGGCAAATTACTTTTTCTTCGGAATAATTTTCCGGAATCTCAAGTGTTTAGACCTTAAATCAAATACATATGAGTAATACCAAATAGATTAAGCAAGATATATTTATATATTTCTACATTAATACATGAATATAACAATGACAAAGAAAGCCAGGTCAAGCATTTGAAGGGGATAAGGCAGGGTTTGGGTACTTGGGAGGGGTTTAAGGGAACAAAGGTAAGAGGGGAACATTTACAAGCATCTCTTAATTTTTAAAAATTTAAAAAATATATGTGAAAATTGATAAATGCACTGTCTCTCCTATTACTGATGATATTTATATGCCTCAGTGAATGTTTTATGAATATTTCTTATTATAGCAATTACAAATTGTGTAATACTTAAGGTAATAAAAGTTCTTATTAATTATATCATTGTAGTTTCTATTTCAATGATTCATTTATTTTTAATTTTTTAATTTTTGACTTTGTATTTATAACATTATTTTCTTTTTACCAAGCTTTCTCCAATCTTCTGACTCGCTTTAAATTTACAGACTCTGTACTTGTGTATCTCAAACACAAATACAGTCATGACAGAATATTATAAATTTTATGTAATGCTGGTTTTAGTTTTATGTAGTATTTACACATGGAGTTTGATTTTGATTTGTATACATTTTACTAAAATGAACATAACACCTCTGAAACCCTATGAACCCAAGTCAAATAGCAAGCTTTTCAGTTAATAACTATTGGTTACATACTGTGTAAACAAATGAGGTACTATTTGAAGCATTACTTTTTACATAAAGTTGTTTCTCAAATAACTTTACTGATCCATAAATACTTAATATTTTAGGTGTTGAATTTAACAAGGGCAAGACATTTCATAGTAAAATAGAAAAAACAATAAGTGTTATCACATGTTATGTATTTTTTTCAGAAATCTTTTTTTAATTAGATATTTTCTTTATTACATTTCAAATGATATCCCCCTGCCCCTGCTCCCCTACCCACCCACTCCCACTTCTTGGCCCTGGCATTCCCCTGTGCTGGGCCATACACAAAGCTGAGTTAAACTATAATAAAATTGAGTTTCATCCCCTAATACACAGCCATGAAAAGATACAACCACAACACTCTCTTCTTTCTACATTAACTTCATCAAGGTGATGCAGATCAAATGTCATATATATATATATATATATATATATATATATTTTTTTTTTTTTTCTGCATTTTTGTAACCACTTTCCTAGAAATTGGGAGTTTGTCAATATGGCACACAGAATAAAAATACCATAATTTGCTTATTTTATTTTGTTTTTCTAGTGCAGGGCACAAAGACAGAGAAACTAAACAGCAAGATGTTTAGCAAGACCAGGTGAAACAGTGACCTTCACATTCATCCAGTGACCTTGACTTAATATAGTGTCTAGAGCAATCCAAGAATACTCATGTTAACCTCAAGCCTTCATGTGCAGGCTCATACATAAGCTGCTACATCCACATACAGCTATGCTCACTGATAACATATGCAAAAGTCTATTTCTTAATATAATCACCTTAATTATGAACTTTCATCACATGCATGAACCAACAATAATAAATTCTACAGTATTCTTTTTTAGAGTAACCTTCAGAATAGATGATGTCATGGAGCAATCACAAGCTCAAGCATCCGATGAGATGACTTCAGAGAATGAAGGAACATTTTAGAATGCATTGAACTCTCTTTGATAGTAGACTTTCCATGTGTTCAATAGCAGTATCCTTGTGCCACTGTACTGTGGTCATGTCCAAGACATTCCCTTTGGTTCAATACTTCAACAAAAGGAAAAATATGTAGATAGTATCTGATCTGTGCTCTGCAACCAGAAAAGTATTATATGCTGATGCCCTGCTTTTGGTTATAAGGAGTTGAAGATACCCATGATACAAGTTGATTTTCTAATGTATGCTTGAGATTAAAACTTACCTTTTATGCATGACACCAGAAGACATAACTCAAAGGCAAAAAGTGAAATAGAACTTTAGCATGTCAAAAGTGCAAAGATCAACTCTCTTGTTAGTAAATGCGCCCGCATATCATGTAAAGGTGTATATATATAGATGCTCTAATCATTTTATAAGGTCAGTTTGATGTTAGGAAATTTGTTGCTACAATTCTACCATTGTCACCAATATTTTTAATACTATATTGTGTTAATTATTAAAATTTATTTTGCTATTTTACGGAAAAAATGATAAGATGAATCATTGGCCCTTAAGGTTGAAAACAATTTATTTTAGTCTTTATGATCTGTGAGTGTGCAATCATATAGACATCTCAGAAAGTGGTGTCTCATTTCACAAAGCATATGCATCTATGATAAAGAAAATGAACCTATACTTTTCAGCAGATGGCCCCATAATCTACATACCAATCCTCTCATTTCCTTGCATTTTGATGACTCATTTTACATCATAAGAAACCCCTTACTAATCTCTGATTATAACACTCTGCCTATTATAATTCTCACTTGCCTCAATCAGTCCGTTTTCTTCACCATTGCAAACTTTGCAGAAGTTGAAAATGTCTATGGGGATTAGGGCTGATGCAATCAGAGGTTGTTGTTGAGGAAACACCCATTGACTGTGCTATACTGATGCCATTTCTCTTCCCTATCTGCTTTTTATCCTCACTCTAAAACAAAACTTTCAGCACCAACTTTCTCCTCCAACATCCCTGCTGTGACATTTGAGCTCTATAAAGTATAATTTTTATATGATTTAAACCCTTCTTCATCTTTATTTTAAAATTGAATATGAGTTATGTGTACTTTACCCATCATCTTCTACTCTGTCTTTCCTTTAACCTCTCCAGTGTTACCCGTTCCCAGACTCTTTGAAATCTTTTTGATTCTTTTTTGTTTCATGTATGTGCATTGCGTTTATGTATGTATTTTTGCATAATCCATATGTGGATGTCTATATAAATACAACCTGTTGGATCCATTTGATATTCTTACTGTTCAGGAACTATCATGGAAGATGGGAAGAAGAATTGTAAGAGATAAAGCAGCAGGGCCTTAAATTAAGTTTGCATTTCCTTTACATAACAGGGAAGTTGTAACCATGAAATCTCAATTACATGGTTATTTAAACAAGACCCAAGCCACGGCAATGTCAGCTTCGTGAATTCCTATCTTGCTCACCATGAAGAGTTTGAAAACTATTACTTTAAATGTATATTTAAATATTTTCAAGCTCTGTCTCTTTATGGAACTATTGTTATATGAAAACTTGAACAAAGTCATCAGAAGGACATATGTTACCTTCTGAGATAAAAAGAGTGAAACTTAATGAAATGTATCTGGTAATGTGACTAAGAGCTGAGTCACAGTAGTTTCTAGAGGGTTGATTGCCCGTGAAAGAAGAATAAAGAAGCAACTAAAACACAATCAGGAGAGACTTCCAGCCAATTACTTCAAATATTCTAAACCTATCTGTGAACATCTGACTACTTTCTGTTTTATAATTAGATCTTGCCCATTTTGAGCATTTGGAATATGGAACAAAGAGTAACACAATGCACATTTAGACCAAAAGAGACTATTAAGTAAATAATTATATGTATATTGCTAGTTAAGAGATTAGAACTCCCTAATTATATTAAGAATATTCTCAGATATATTCAGTGAAATACATATTCTGATATATTATCACATATATATTTTCAAAGTCAACATTACTTTACATTTTTATTTAATTGGACTGGTTTATGGAATCTTTTTTACATCCATGCATCTTTGGTTCAACTAATAGAGCTATATCCAACCTCCTTCAGAAATTACTAGCCTACAGATATTAACTATATTAAGTTTTCCTACCACAAAAAGTTTTTTTTGTTTTGTTTTGTTTTGTTTTGTTTTGTTGTTGTTGTTTTGAGACAGGGTTTCTCTATGTAGCTTTGGCTGTCCTGGAACTCACTTTGTAGACCAGGCTGGCCTTGAACTCAGAAATCTGCCTCTGCCTCCTAAGTGCTGGGATTAAAGGCATGCTCTAAAACGCCCTGCCAAAGTTTTATAAACTAAATTCCATGTGTGTCCATCACATTGGAAACAAACAAACAAACAAAAACAAAACAAAACAAAACGAAACAAAAAAGACATGCCAGGTTCCTACTATTCAGATCTTTAGATGTCATTCAGTTTCTACATCAGTCCTACCCTGGGGAAACTCACATCTTAATGTGGTCGTTGGGCACCAGAGCTGCTGAAAATATTTTCCAGTTGGAGATGGTGTTTCCTTGGGATAATGCAAAGACAATGACATAAAGACCATGGTAGTACAGCTGCTTTCCCAGGAGAAAAATGCTAAGCTATGATTTTCAACACTGAGTTTCTGGAAGAGTTCAGAAAAACTTGGAATAGCATTTGAAAGCATAATGTGTTAAAGTTTTCTGCTACTCTTCCTAAATTCTCTTATAGATCCTTTTCTTACTTACTTGCACTTACGTCCAAATATTAAGCTCTTTTTCTGGAGTGTTTGACCTCAGATAAAAGCTATTGACAACTCCTTCCTGCGCTTGATATCACAGATACTACATAGATTCATATTACAAGGAATCAAGCTTCTTCCTATTGTGCTTATCTCACTATTACTTCCAGTACTTTTTTTCCTTCATCCACTAAATACCATTCACTAAGTATCACATAGTTTACAACATTTTTTTTTCTGTTTGTGCTTATTTCTAAACCTTTTCATATCTTCCTCACTTTTCAGTTCCTATAAATTTTAGATGGATCATCTATACTAGGCTAAAATATTTTGACAAAATTTGTTAAAACCAATGATTTTAAAAGCATTAGAAATAATTTTTTTTCATATCAACAAATGATATAATCTATATTCTTGAACTCTGAATTAAGACATTACTATTTGATTATTATGTGGCAGGAGGAATTTGTTTTCTGGTCCAATCTATTGGTGTTTTATAGGCTTCTTGTGTGTTTACGTGCATCTCTTTCTTTAGGTCACAGAAGTTTTCTTCTATGATTTTGTTGAAGATGTTTACTGGCCCTTTGAATTGGTAATCTAATAGGCATTGGTAATTCCTATTAATCTTAGGTTTGGTGTTAAGAGTATATATAGATGGGTCCATGGCTCCAGTTACATATGTAGCAGAGAATTGCCTTATCTGTCTTTAATGGGACAGGGGGCTTTTGGTCCTTTGGAGGCTTGTTGCCCAAAGCATCTAGGGGGATCCCAGAGGTGTGAGGAGGAAGTGGGTGGGTGGATGGTGTATCACCCTCTTAGAGGCAAAGGGGAAGAGAGGATGTGGGTTGAATGGTTTGCAGAGGGAGACTGAGAAGGGGGAAAACATTTGAAATGTAAATAAATAAAATAACCAATTAACCAAAAATTACTATTTTTTCATTCTTATAATTTTCAGGTGTCTGATTTACACCTGACGTTCTAGGCATCGATAACAATATAAACAGTGTGTTGTGAGTGAAAATTACTACAAATCTAAGCTCTAGAAAAACACTTTTGCCTGGAATTTGATGTGTGTCCAAGTCCTGTATAATTTGTAAAGATATTTCATCATGTTTGCTCCCTCAGATAACAATCTATCAGAAGAGGAAGAGCAAACTTGGAAATAAGTATCATCATCTTTAAAAAAATCTAGGCTTCACATAATTTTGGGGGAAAATAAGCTCTCGTTTCTAATGTTCTAAACTTTTATCTTAGCCTGAAAAATTACCTTTCCTCTCCTTTTTTGGTATATACATTTCTAATATAACTCCCAGCTTTTGTTTTTCTTGGGATCTCAGTATTCAGATATCTTAGTCAATGTTTTATTACGATAAAGCGATGTCATGACCATAGCAACTCTTATAAAATAGTGCCTCACTAGAGTTATGCTGAGAAGTCTAGGAATCATTATCTTCCCATCAGATTATAAAACTCAAGCTTATTTCACTTAAGTTAACATTACATTTATATATTCAATAAATTCATCAAAAGACATTATACTAAACGTGGAAACTATGACAGTAACAAATTTTAAATATTCTTCCTTGTATAATAAAACACCACAAATATTTTAATATGCATGAATTATTTAATTTCATATCTTATAGGTAAAAAAAATCCTCAAATCAGTGTTCATGCAAAGAGCCTTTTTCCAAATCTATAAAAAAATTGAACTGCAATTCATATTAATTTGATAGTGACAAATAAAACATATGTTACTCAACCTGTGACAAATGTGTATGCTTTGATCTGTCATTATCTATATGAAAGCACAATATGGCTATTTATTTTAGCCATCAATGAAAACCATAAAATGAAATACATATTTATAATATAATACAATATAATAGTCATATTCTCTAACATGGCTGAGCACCAAATAATATTATTTTTATTATTTCAAACAGAGAATGTATTTTAAAATGCAAATTATCAATTTTGGCCAAGCAATGGAAGTATGAAAACCTTTAGACCAGCTGTTAGCTAGCATTTGAAAAGCAAATTAAGCAGGATTTTAATAAAATAGAACAGATGGAGAGAATGTGATCATCCAAGGTATAACTATTTAGTTCTTTTGTTAACCTAAGCAAGCCCTTCAGCTTACAAAATGATTCTCACCACACATACTCTCCTCCAACCATAAGCTCTTTTCAGATTTTTTCTGTCTATATCTGCCCTAAATTAAGGTTACAAAATGTTAGTGTAAGAAAACTGTCGGTTCGTATTTTCTTAAATATTACAAAGATATATAATACTGTTTACTGTAAGTATAAATATAAGGTTTTAGTTGAAGTCAAGATAAAAGCTTGACAGTAGATATTTATAAGTGGACCTTTAAAAGCATTTACCTGTAGGGGCCACAGAGCAGGCCTTGTGCTTACAGATAAACCCTAGGGGAGCACCAAATTATAGAATATAGGCTTGTTCTTTCAAGGGAAGGAAAGAAGAACCTTTTATCTGTCCAGAAGTCTAGGAGTCAGAATGAATTATCCCAGAGACCTTTGAGTTACTGTGTGGCCACACTGCACTGGACAGTACCTTAGAGCTTTATCAGAAACTTGTTTTTCTCAATTTATATATCCTATCTTTATGGATGATGTCATGTGTAATGACTGAATACAATCTCATCTTTATAAAAGGTGTCACAAATAGTTTACAAAGAGTTTCAATATAGTCACATATGATCCTCGAGGAGATTTATCTATATTTTATTGTATACATGGGATTGAGTTAATTATCATAAGGAAATTTTTCATCAAATTATTTTGTGATAAAATACACCTAAAATAAGCCTTGTATTGTCAGATTCCAAAAATTCGAACCAACATGTGCTACTTAATCATGTTGTACCAAACTGCCTAACACAGATCAATAGTTTGCAAGATGTTGTCACAGAGATTCCCTCTCCTACCTGTAGACTTAGATTTGTTTTCAAAACTTACTTTAATAATGGTTCTCAAATGCTTTGTCCCCTCTTCTAGCCCACTTTTCAAAGGTAGTGAAAAAAAAAAACAAAAAGGGTAATAAGACAATAGGGATGTAGACCTGTTTAGAAGTAGTTCTTTTGTGTGATTCCAGTCTTTGTTGTCATGATACAAGCAGTCCAGATCAGCAATGTCAGGATACTTACATTCCAGTTAAAACGTGTCACCAAACACCAAATCAATGGCAGTGCTGTTCTGCAAAACAGCCAGGCCTCCACCGAATTGTTCTGAGTCAACAGGAATGAACACAAGCGGCCAGAATTCCAGGAGAAGTTCTCTGTTATGCATGTCTGCATGAAGTAAAGATAAACAAGACCAACCAAGTGTTGTACAGCTAGCCATGAAAGTCCACTGTCACTGTCTGTTGGGTCCTACTTACACATTCTCCATCCATCACCTGTCCTCTCAGAGATATGTTTCATGAAAATGTCACACAAGCCTGCTTCAGCAAAGCGTCCTATGAATCTGCATCACATGACACAAGCAAACATTTCCACTTCACTTAACAAATGCAACTTTATAAGGAAACCAGAGACTAACAGATGGTTTATCTAGAGAGGCTGAGTAAATCATAATTCTTGTCTCTGTTAAGATGGGTTAGTGATATATTATAAAATATCTTAGGGAAGTCATAACTGGATGGTGAAAATAATAAAAAAGTTATTTTACCAAAAATGTTATTTTATTTATTTCATTTTTATTTTTATTATACAAATTATTTGACATGATGTGATAGTTTTATGCTGGTATGACATATGTAAAAGTTATTGAATAACTTTTTTTACTTTATCCTGCCTTCATGAAATTCCATCTCAAGCAAGCTCATACCATTGGAGACAGACATCCAGGGGCAGAAGGCAATTCATCACCATAGTAAACATGACAACGCCTAGTAACATTTCAAACATAGTTCAGATGACTGGGGTGAGAAACTGGCACTCAAGCAAGCTGTGAAAAAAAAAAATCAAACAGAATATTCCAAAAACAGTAAAGGAATGAATTCACAGAGTAAATGATATCAATGTAATATCAAAAATATACATATACATCTTTGCAAATGTAAATCTGAGTGACATTGTTTATAAAGAAACTCTTGCAATCAGGTAAAGGAAGGGAATGTTTCCTGGCAGTAGCCAGGTATGCTCCTCCCCACAGTTACCTGGCAACAATCAGGTAGGCTCTGCCCACTATAAAAGGGGCTGCTCAACCCCTCCTCTCTCTCTTGCTCTCTTGACCCCTTAGTCCCCATTCCCTTCCCCTCTCTCTCCATGTGGCCATGGCATGGCCAGCCCCTACTTCTCTATTGTCTCCTTCTCTCTGCCTTTCTCTGCCTCTGCTACTTTATAACACCTCTCCATGCCCTAAATAAGCTCCATTATATATTTTTTTAAAAAAAAGAGGATTGTTTGCATTAAGATTTTTAGGAGTGACACAGAATGCTTATAATCCCAGTCTTGAAATATTTTTCATTGTATTATATGATCTACTATGTTTTTTAAAAAGTATATTTATTACTAACATATTATTACTATTAGGTTTATTCAACTTACAAAATATGACATGTAATATATTTAAAATATTAATTGTTGATTTTCTCACTTAAAACCTTTACACTTATTTTCATTTAGTTTGATAAGAATATGTTCTCTGACAATGAATTGTGCTAAAGTTGTGAAAATTAATGCCATTACAAGCAGATGTTTATTTCCTGCACAAATATTTAAATTACTGAATTTCATAGAGCTCTCTGATGAAAGCGTTAACTTTATGGTGGAAATTTAATTGCAGAATGGTTTATTATGGTGAATAAGGTTTGCATCTACCTCTCTTTATTTTAATAGCATCATTATTTTTAATTGCCTTAATCATAACAAGTTAAACCATTTGCATATTATCATTGTGTGTAGGTATATATTTTAGAAGCAAGTAATGTGAATCACAGACAGACATCTATAATATACAGTCTGTAGATGGTTCTGAAATAGATTTACATATTTATTTATGGAGCTGTATTGGGATCACTGGGATAGTTTCTTGAAATAGAAGAACTAATTTCTGTGGGGATATTAAGGAGACAGCTGTCATGTAATGCTTCCCAAGTACTTTTCAAAGTACATAAACAATATCCTGTAATGAACACTCAGATTAGCATATCACATGAAAGAGTGGAAATTCATCCTGAATAACTTTCTGAAAGAAAGACACTTTGAAGAATTAAAAAAACTAATTTTTTTAAATTCCCCATTTTATAGTACTGTGTTCTCTTCAATCTAAAGTTTGGAGATGAATTGTCCGTACAAGCACTTTTTAAGATGTTATTTGTTATTTCTTTCAATGTAAAGTTTTCCAGTGATATAAATATGAGACATGTTATAGTAGTACATTTAGAAACAAAGGATAAAATTAAGCTTTTGTCATTCAAAGAATATAAAAAAATTAATAAAAGATATCTAAAGATTTAATGTTTGCAATATTTAATTAGTATGCTGAAGTCATACCTCATTTTCATTAAAAATAAAAAAATTAAGAAAACCAAGAAAATTTATAATTATTTGTGTATGTGTGTGTGTGTGTGTGTGTGTGTGTACTCTTATGTGACTTTTGCTGAGGTGATGCAACTAAATATCTTCTTGCCCAACCATTATTATCAAAAAGGCTAAATATAAGTGATAATATTAAAAAAAGAGAGAGGGGGGAGAACATTTAGAGTGCATTGTTGAGATAAAGACTAGGAGAGTGATCACAGATCACAGTACAGAATTAGTACATGATCCAGCTGTACTAACTCTGTAATGATATAAAGTAAATATGTACTTCCCTGATGATTATAGCACTCACCTCAATAGGGTAATAAAAATAAGGTATCATAAGTAGCTATCATTTCCTAAATGCATTCAAAATCCATGAGATATACACATAGGAGGACAAGGACACTAGTCAGTTTTGGAAAGAATGCAATTTTATCCAGGTAGAAAAGTAAGCCATGATATTGATCAATTGTAGTCTATAAAAGTTTGATTTTACAGAAGCTGGTAGTATAACAACAGGGATCAGATGTTGGGAAGAGCAGAGATGGAGAAGCTGATGTGAAAATGTTGATCACTTGGCACTGAGATATTCATTTTAATTAGTTTATATATTTATACACTTTACATCCTGACCACAGTCTGCCCCTGCAATTCCACTCCCATATCCTCTTCCCGTTATCCTTTCTCCTTCTCCTCAGAAAAGGGGAAGCTCTTCATGTATACCAACCCACCCTGGCACATGAAGTCACAGCAGGGCTGTCATATCCTCAATTGCTGAGGCCAAAATGTACCCTAGCCGGAAATAACGGACACTGCTCAATAATGTGTCTACAAATAGTAATAATATAGAATCATTTCTAGAAGCCTGAAGAACATTTTTCAGCATAGAAAAATGTGAAATATTTGAGGAAACTGACACATTTATTCTGACATATTGGTTATATAATATAAATATTATTAAGTGTCACAGGGAATGTCGTGACAATATTTAAGGAGCTCATAAATAGATAACAAAAGATAATATAATATAAATATCAAGGAAGGATTCCTTTTAGAAACTTTGGCCCTCATTTTGTGCTTGCTATTGTGAAACTCAGTCACCTTCTCAGGGTCTTCCTTGTCTCACTTTTTAGGATCATATGATTTTCTATGTCACCAGCTTCTTGGCTATGATACCTATCATGTAGACCTATTTCTGTGTATATGCCCACATTCTCAAAACATCCTTTATATTCTGGGCAAGAGCAATTTGTCAGTATATGTATTTTTCAGTATTTCTAATTAAGATGATATGGAAATGAGGTCTGAAAACTATTAAAATAAAATATTAGCAAACTCACATGAACCTCCATTGGCTCAGAGGGATCCTCCTTACAACAGCATAAATTGGCTTCAACAATAACACTGACTGCAATAAGAATATAGGAAGACCTTGTTGCTTTATTGTTGTTGTTGTTATTATTATTATTATTTATTATTATTATCATCTCTTACAGTCCTGTCATCATGTCTTCTTGGTTAACTCTTCAAAAGTTCCTCATCACATTCCTAATTCCCTGTCTCCAAGTGGATGTCCCCAATCCACCCCCACCCTACAAGGCCTTCCTACTCCCTGAGGCCTTATGTCTCTTTAGGGTTAGGAACTCCTTCTCTCATTGAGGCCAGATCAGGAAGTCCTCGGCTGTATATGTGTCAGGGGCTTCATATCAGTTAGTATACACGCATGGGTTGGTGGTTCAGTACTCTTCCTTCAGAAAGGTGGGGCTTTTCTTATTAATTTCTTAGTTTCAAGCCACTTCAGAAATGGGACTTCATAAAATTGAAAAGCTTCTGTAAAGCAAGGAACACTATCAATAGGGCAAAATAGCAACCCAAAGATTGCGAAAAGATATTTACCAACCCGACATCTGATAGAGGGCTAATATTCAAAATAAACTAAGAACTCAAGAAGGCAGACTCCAGAGAACCAAATAACACTATTAAAAATTGGAGTACAGAGCTAAGTGTAAAATTCTCAATTGGGGAATCCTGAATGGTTGAGAAACACATAAAGAAATGTTTAACATGCTTAGTCATCAGGGAAATGCAAATCAAAATGACCCTTAGATTCCACCTCACACCAGTTAAAATGGCTAAGATAAAAAACTCAGGTGACATCAGATGTTGGCGAGGATGTAGAGATAAAGGAACACTACTCCATTGTTGATGGGATGGCAAGTTGAAACAACCACTCTGGAAATCAGTCTGGTGTTTCCTCAGAAAATTGGACATAGTATTACCTAAGGACACAGCAATACCACTCCTGGGCATATACCCAGAATATGCTCCAACATATAACAAGGACACATGCCCCACTATGTTCATAGAAGCCTTATTTATAATAGCCAGAAGCTGGAGACAACCCAGATGTCCCTCATCAGAAGAATGGATACAGAAAATGTAGTACATGTACACAATGGAGTACTTACTACACAGCGATTAAAAACAATTACTTCATGACATTTGCAAGGCAAATGGATGGAACTTGAAAATATCATCCTGAGTGAAGTAACCAAGACACCAAAGAACACACATGGTATGTACTCACTAATAAGTGGATACTAACCTCTGCATATAATACAACCTACAGAACATATGGAGCATTAAAGGAAAGAAGATCATGGTTCTTTGAAAAAATCAGCAAGATAGATAAACCCTTAGGGAGACTCACTAGAGGGCACAGAGAAAGCATCCTAATTAACAAAATCAGAAACAAAAAGGGAGACATAACAACAGACCCTGAGGAAATCCAAAACATCATCAGATCCTACTACAAAAGGCTATACTCAACAAAACTGGAAGACCTGGATGAAA
>NC_034600.1:62108898-62110376 GCF_900095145.1 Mus pahari
ACACACACACACACACACACACACACAGAGAGAGAGAGAGAGAGAGAGAGAGAGGGATTGTAAGTGATACAAGTTGTAGAAGCAGTGCTTTTCAGACCTTCAGAGCCATTGTGCATGTGATCTCATGGATTCTATGATTATTCACAAGATATGCAAAAATTCATACTAACATCATAACATGGACAATGGTGTCACTCATAAAGTTGCATCTCTATCTAAGGAGATATTAACAGTTGGTAGCTGCTGGGGAACTGGAGGACAGATTTTCAAATAGACTACACTGCTATCAAAGAGGTTCCAACACCAATGCTCATATTGGAAACATGAAATTGGCTCAGTGACCTTTACCATAAACCTCTGTGAATGCAATTATAATGTGTGACAAAAGAGCCTGTGAATATGAGGGAAACTAGCCAGAAGTAGAGGTATATATATATACATATATATATGTATATATATATATGGGTTTGGAGGAAGGAAAAAGGAGTGGAAAATGTAATGATAGATAGAATACCGAAAGACAATTAAAGAGTCCATGCCTATATGAGGCAAATGCAGTGTGGTTATATAAGGGAGGAGTTGGAAGGAAGGGAGTGAGAAATGAAAGTGTTAAAGAAAGTATGAACATGTATAACATTTTCAAGTCATATATGCATGTTCTACTTAAACAAATAAAATATAAAACAAAAATTTTGTATACAATTAGCTCCATATTCTAGAGCACAGCTGATGATGTAAACTTATCACATAAATGTATATACATATATATCATCACTTTCATAGCTTAGCAATACATATGAAAATAGGGCACTGTCATTCCCTCCAGATCCAAGCAGGGGTACTTGGGAAGAAGTATCTGTTAATGTTTGCTGGGAGGGAAACTTTAAAAGCACTATATGAAGCAGTGAAGAGGTGCCAATCTACAACCTGAGCACTTAAGGAGCTGAAGCAGGTTTACTCCAAGTTTAAGGCCAGCATCACTTCCTTATTAGTTCAAGGCTTAGCCTGTCCTATATGCTGATACTCCTTACAAATCATATAATAAATAAATAAATAAATATGTAAATAAATAAATAAATAATAAATACAGTAGATGTACTTTTATATATATGTCCACAATAACTACTAATAATGGTTTTAATATATTGATGACTACCATGTGATATATATGTATATATCAATATATCATAATATATATTATATAACCTTATCAGTTATATTAATTATATATTGATAAGGTTATATAAGATTATATATCAATATATCATAGACAAATTCATTCCAGTATTGTATTTCACACATTTTAACTTGCCAAGAGTTCCATAAGAAAATCCCTTTCATTTAGCTGTGATTTATTCTAAAGCATATTGTGAAATTAATTTTTTTTATTATTATTTTCTTTATTTACATTTCAAATGCTATCCCGAAAGTTTCCCATACCCCTCCCCCCACCTCTGTTCCCCTACCCACCCACTCCC
>NC_034600.1:62112771-62123285 GCF_900095145.1 Mus pahari
TGGTTTTTTGAGACAGGGTTTCTCTGTATAGCCCTGGCTGTCCTGGAACTCACTTTGTAGACCAGGCTGGCCTTGAACTCAGAAATCCGCCTGCCTCTGTCTCCCGAGTGCTGGGATTAAAGGTGTGTGCCACCACACCCGACTTGTAAGCCATATTTGATGAATGCTCATAGACTAAGCAGTTCCTCTTTCTAAAACTACTTTTGTTTTTCTGTAGGAAAATATTATTTTCTAAGTCTTGGATTTTGAAAGTTTCTTACCACATAGGATAGTTGTTCTTACAGTCTGGACAGCATCTGGCAAGTGTTCTGCTTGGATGAACATGGGAAATGAAATCTTAAGCAGCCAAATGAGTTCCCTAGAACTTTTGTCTGTTGGTAGATAGAATTTTAATGACAAGAAGTTTTCATTGTTAGACATAGAATTCCATTGCAAGATACTGAAACTCTTTAAAGCAATAATAATTGAAATTATGAGAAAATTGCTGCATGATTCTAAACCAGATATTTAAGAATTATAAAATTTAGTTTTATTGTATTAGAGTCAAGAAGAATAGACACATTTGCTTTGTAAGTTTGATATACAGAGAATGCTTAGCTTTTGTTTTTTGTTTATTTTTTAAACTATTGGATACTTAACTTTAGTCTTTCTTTGATGCCACAAGTAATAGTGCATCCATGATTAAAGTACTTGAGAAATGGATCTTGCTTTATAATAACGTTGAACTTGCTACTTACCAGGTATTTCTTTTTTCAAAGTACTTAGAGAATGTGTTTTTAATTATACAAGATAAAATGAACATTGTATGGTTAATTATATGGCACCATCTATTAACAGACAGAATATTGATTGTCCATGGATAGTGGTTGAGAAAGTTTGAAAACTTTACCAGTGTAGGGGCACTAGGGAGAATATTATTTCTTTTTAAGTTCATGATTCTGATTTTATTGCTATAGATTATTTAGTTACAATATTTTTTTAAATGCAGCTTTTAGATATCTTATTTTAAATTGTTACAGTAATTTATATGCATGTAGGTATTTCTGATTTTTTTTTTATTTGCTCAATGTGAATCTTGTTTAAGATGTTTTGATAACCATGAATATGACACTTAGACTCTTTATATGCATATTCCATTTGATAATGCATTTCTTGATATAATTTGTCATAAACAGTTGCTAAAATGCTAACTTGTTCCATGTCTTTCGTTAGAACATTAAAGATATTTTCTTCAATTGTAATTTGTATTATTTTTACTTATTTGGTTATTAAAAAACTAAATTGGATTAAACAAATAATATAAAATAAATATTAATTGTAAAAATAAATATGTATTACCTATGACAACTAAGGAGCAAATGCTACTATTTCTTTCTTTTATATTACATAACTATTGGCATTTTCATATAAAAATATGAAATATTAGCAAAAATATTAATTTCAGTGAGTTCCAGGACAGCCAGAGCTATACAGAGAAACCCTGTCTCAAAAAACCAAAAAAAAAAAAAAAAAAAATTTCAGTTAATAGAAACATGATAAAATGTTACATTAATTCAAATCACATTTAAAACCAGTGAAATTAATACAAGGAAGGTTTTAAAAAATACTATTAACTGTGAATTTCTATGGAATAATTTGCATAGACAATTTATTTGTGTAAAAATATCTTTGTATTGATTTTCCTGTTTTTGAATCATAAGTTCCAAAACTTAAAGTCCTACTATTGAAATGTATGAAAGAATTGACTGTGACAGTGATAACAGCATCCGTATCACTTGATATTATGTTTGTGCTTTTAAGGGACAAGCTTATTTTTCATTCATTTAGTATACTCAGTGCTTGATATTGAGCTAGGTTTTGGTGGACATTAGGAAAATCAGTCACCCTATGATACATGGGTTTCCAGTGTAGGCTTTTCTTTTGTTCATGGAAAGATTAGAAAGTCGTTCTTATGTTATTTTTCTAAAATAAAAATAAAAAGTACATGTTTTAGCTGTGCTTCACTTCTAAAATACACTAATAAAAATGTGTCTCCTATGCACTTTTTATTTATTTTGGTATAATTTATTGCTATTATAGCTTTCATGTAGTTTTACACTCTCAACCAAGGTTGAACATGGAAAGCTACAAAAGTAAGGACTATTCTCAAAGTATTTTTAGTTCACAAATGAGACTGTGGTTTATAAAGAAAACACTTATTATGTTCATTGTTGCCTTATTTGTGATAGCCAGAAGCTGGAAAAAAAAAACAGATATTCCATGACAGAAGAATGGATATAGAAAATGTGGTTCATTTACTTAGCTATTAAGAACTAGGACATCCTGAGTTTTGCAGGCAAATGGATGTAACTAGAAAATATCATCCTGAGTGAGGTAACGCAGACCCAAAAGGACTTGGATGCTATGTACTCAATGATAAGTGGATGTTAGCCAAAAATAAGTTTTGAATACCCAAGATACAGCCCACAGAAATAAAAAAGGTCAACAAGCTGAAGTGCCCAAGTGAGGATGCCTCAGTCCCACTTGAGAGGGAGAAGAAAGTAATCACAAATGGGGAGGAAGGGAGTCTGGAGTAGCAGGGAACCTGATCTGGTACTGGGTGAGGAAAAGGACTGAAGCCCTTAGGGCCAGCAGAAAGAATGGCAAGGTTTCTTTATATATAATGCAGTTTCAAACTTTTCAATGATTTTGATGAAGATTTGTGCTGTGAGATCATCTTGACTTTAATTTTAGTTTTAGATAATACCTCAATTTGTACATACTCATAGATAATTTGCAAAAGAATATAAATATATGTACTGATTTTTTTAGAAATATGTATTTTCATACACACACACACACACAGAGCTCTTAAATGGGCATTTTTTTCATAATCCATACCAAGGAAATAGTAAAATACAAGGGAGTTACAGGACACTTGTTTTTGTACATGTATATTAATATTTTGGTATCTTTCTTAATTTTTTAAATTATAATGCAATTGGGCTGGTGAGATGGCTCAGTGGGTAAGAGCACCCGACTGATCTTCCAAAGGTCCAGAGTTCAAATCCCAGCAACCACATGGTGGCTCACAACCATCCGTAACAAGATCTGATGCCCTCTTCTGGAGTGTCTGAAGACAGCTACAGTGTACTTACATATAGTAAATAAATAAATCTTTTAAAAAAAAATTATAATGCAGTTATGTAATTATCCTTTCACTTTCCTTCCTCTAGTCGTTTTAATTTCTCTTTTATTAAGCGTGGATCCTTTTCTTGTACATTGAAGAGTTTCTCTTTCTTCTTTTTCGCCCGGTACCTCCCCATTCCCACTCCAGTATGGATCTAATACATCCACCAACCTCTCCTCAGAAAGTAAAGGCTTCTATAATAACAAAATATAACAAGATAAAATAAAAATCATAGTATTGAAGTTAGACAAGCAAGGCAAAAGAAAATTAAGAATAGACACCCAAATGAAACACAAGAATCAGACACACACTTGTATAAAAGTGAGGAGTCCTGTAAAAGTACTAAGGTGAAAGCTATAGTGTATATGCAGAGGACCTGATTAGACCCTTGTGGGCCCTGTGGTTGCTGCTTCAGTCTCTGTGAGTTCAAATGATCTTCGCTTGATTCTTTTAGAGGACCCTGTCCTCCATGAATCCTGCCACCCCTTCATCTTTTTTTTAAAAAAATTATTTATTTATTTTATCTATATGAGTACACTGTAGCTGTCTTCAGATGCACAAGAAGAGGGCATTGGGTCCCATTACAGATGGTTGATAGCCACATTGCAAATTAAATTCAGTACCTTTGGAAGAACAGTCACAGTGCTCTTAACCAATAAGCCATCTTTCCAGTCCCTGCCACCTCTTCGGCAGGGTTCACTGATCTCCGAGGATAGAGATTTGATGTAATGTCTCCTTTAGAGCAATGTATTCTGGGATCTCTCACACTGTCTAACATCCGCCTGTTGACCTTTGCATTTCTCATTTTCTTATCTCATTTCATTTGTTTTGTTGTGTTTTGTTGTGTTGTGTTGTGTTGTGCTAAGAATCAGTAAGCAGTATCTGATTTTATCCCTTTTCTCTTTCCTGTCTAGTCTCTGGTTCTTGCTCATCCAAGCCATGTTAACTATGGGCTCCATCTCTAGGAATGGGCCTTAAGTCAAATTAAACATTGATTGTCTGGATACTCAAGTCTTGGGTTACCATTGACATAGCAAATTTAAAGGGCAGGACAACAGTGTAGATCAAAGGTTTTGTGTTTGGGTTCAATAAAACAGTATACTTTCAAATTTATTTCTACCAATAGATCTTTAATATACATGTTTTTGTTGTTGTTGTTTTGTTTTGTTTTGTTTTTTGTTTTTTTTTTTTTTTGAGACAGGGTTTCTCTGTGTAGCCCTGGCTATCCTGGAACTCACTCTGTAGACCAGGCTGGCCTTAAACACAGAAANCCGCCTGCCTCTGCCTCCCAAGTGCTGGGATTAAAGGCGTGCTCCATCACCGCCTGGCGACGTTTTTGTTTTGTTTTGTTTTTTTCTTTTCTTTTCCTTATTAAGGACAACATTAAATTGGGTCTGACTTACAGGTTAGTCCATTATCATCAAGGTGGGAGCATGGCAGCATCTAGGCAGGCATGGTGCAAGCAGAGCTGAGAGTTCTAAATCTTCATCTGAAGGCTGCTAGTAGAAGACTGACTTCCAGGCAGCTAGAACTAGGATATTAAAGCCCACACCCACAGTGACACACCTACTCCAACAAGTCCATACTTACTCCAACAGGGCCATACCCTGTAATAGTGCCACTCCCTAAGCAGATACAAACCATCATATTCCACTCCTTTGCCGCCATAGGCTTTCCAAGCATAGACATCTATAGGGGTCACACCTAAACATAGCACAATAAAAAATATGTTTTGTCCAACTGTCAAAGCCCCCATAGTCTATAGCATGCTCAACGATGTTAAAAGTCCAAAATTCAATTCTCTTCTGAGAATTATCCAATCACTTAACTATATTTCCCAAAGCAAGACGTGAAACCACCTTGCCAAACTCCAAACTCTACATCTCCATGGCTGATGTCAAAGCAGTTTTCAGAGCTCCAATTTATTTTTCAACTTCATTGAGTCCAACAAACTTCTTTCTCCTGGGTTTGTTCCACTCTAGATTAGCAGCTTTCCTCAGCAGATATCCCATGGCTCTGCCATCTTGAACATCTTGGGGTCTCCAATGCAACTTCAGTGTTACCGCTTCATATTTCAATGTCTAGGATCCATACATTATCTTCTGGGCTCCTTCAAAAGGCTTGCTTCACTTTTCCAGCTCTGCCTTCTGTAGCACTCAAAGTTCAGGTTGGTCCACTTTACTGCTGCTGCTATTCTTGGGGATCATCCCATGGTACTGGCATCTCCAATATACTGGGGTCTTCTGTTGTTAATAGGCTTCTCCAATAGTCTCTCAAAGGCTCTCTTCATGGTGCCAAGCCTCAGCTGTTCTTCATGACACCTTCATGCCTTCAGAACCAGTACCACCTGAGTGACTCTTGCACATTACCATGTACAGCTGCAGAATGAAGTACAAACTTAACGAGCTCTGGAAACCAGTCTCTTAGTGCTCTCAGAAAATACTTCCCAGAAGATTTCATCTCAGTGATGCTGGTCTCTTCTAATTGCCACTAATTTCTTAGCTCCAGGTAACCAGAATCAATTGTCCCAGTACCCCTTTCTATTTTTGACTCTAAAGAGCCATATGGTCAAAGCTTCTGAGTTCTGCTGCTTGTATCTACTACATTATCACCAACTTTCTGTTTCTTCAATTCCTTCTTTGCCTAAACTTGGCTGTCGTGGATCTTGCTTTGTAGATTGACTTTGAACTCTGAGATTTCCTGGGAATAAAGGTATGTTCTAACATGCTGGATCTAAATTAATCTGGGTGGGATCTTTCTCCAAGATCACTACTTCTTTAATTCAATTTTTTATCCTTGAACACAGAATTAATTTTCATTTCCTTCTTGGTGCTCCTTTAAAATGCAAACAATATATTTTATATTTTTCTACTCTCAGCTTGCTATGCTTGTTTAAAATACTCTTCATGAGATTTAACCAGGAAATAAAGGCTATAATGGACATTTCTGAGACTTCTTTTGTCAATGCAATTAATTGTGTCTCTTAACCTTAGCCTCAGGCAGGCTCTTTTAGACAAGGGCAAAAAGTAGCCACATTCTTCACCAAAATACCACAAGATGTGTCTACAGGCCACATTTTGAAATTCTTCACTGAAACTTATTATGCACAGGTCCACAGAATTCAAATCACACTCAGTTATAAAATCTTCCATATTCCTATTAGGGTATCCCATTAAACTCCATTCCATGGCTTTCCAAATCCGAATTGCCAAAATCTACATTCTTCTAAATAAATGCATGGTCAGGCCTATCACAGCAATACCCTAATCCCTGGTACCAACTTCTGCCTTAGTTAGGGTTTTACTGCTGTGAACAGACACCATGTCCAAGGCCAGTCTTTTTTTTTTTTTTTTAAATTGGATATTTTCTTTATTTATACTTCAAACGTTAACCCCTTTCCCAGTTTCACCCCCAGAAACCCTCTATATCTCCCCCTCCTCCTGCTTCTATTCCCCCCACCTACCCACCCAAGTCCCCTACACTGGGGCATTGAGCCTTCATAGGACCAAGGGCCTCTCCTCCCTTTGATGCCTGACAAGGTCATCCTCTGCTACATATGCAGCTGGAAACATGGGTCCCTCCATGTGTACTTCTTGGTTGGTGGTTTAGTCCCTGGGAGCTCTGGGGGGTCTGGTTGTTGATATTGTTGTTCTTCCTATGGGGTTGCAAACTCCATCAGTTCCTTCAATCCTTTCTCTAACTCTTCCATTGGGGACCCTGTACTCAGTCCAATGGTTTGCTATGAGCATCCACCTCTGTGTGTGTCAGGCTCTGGCAGAGCCTCTCAGGAGACAGCTAATCATAGTAACAATCATTTGTGAGGTATTTATTGAGCATTAGACACTATTTTGTAAAGTATTTATGTGCAATTATAAATTATACTTTCATTGATTAACTGCCTCAGTGGATTACAAAATAAAACTCTAAGGTGGTTTTATATTCTAGGTATGAATATCTTTGGTTGGACTAGTTCTCATTTCTTTGACATCCTTTTCAAAGAAACCTAGTGTCATTATGGGGCAATTATTTAGAGATTAGGTTTTATATATTAGTATTTGATGTATTCAGTTGATTTCACAATACCTGTAAATTGAATTGAGGGAAAACTTTCTATTATCCTGGTCACTGCATTTCAGGAATTTCATAAATTACTTGATTATTACTTATGTGACATTTATTTAAATAAACACATAGCTAAATTGCCTTACTTATTTTTCTTCAAGATGACATTCTAGAAGTGATCAATTTCTATGTATTACATTGGTATTGTGAAGACCACTTTTTAAGCATCTGCTGTTATTTTAAAAGCCAAAGCAAAACCAATAATCCAAATAAAAAAAAAATTCTCCCATGGGAGTAGTATGTCAATGCCCACAGTGAACATTAAATGTACAAATGTAAAAGCTTTGAGAAACTGAGATGGGTGGTTTTTCAACAGTTGTGCTTTGATTTCAACAATGAAAATTTAGAAATATATCATGGAATATAAATACTTCGAGGCACAGAATAACCCATTTTACCCAATCATCTGTAGTTACCAATATGATGGGGGGGGAGTATTTGCTCCTCCTTAATGTGGAAACTTATAAACACATGCAAATATTTTAGCCTCATTCTGCTCAAATACTATACTGATGCTTGGGTTTCTTTTTATGAGTATATTAACAAAGTTATAGTTATCCTCAGGAAGAAGTTGCAATGAGTTTTCAGTTGTGAAGTTTGATCAGACAGCTTAGTTAACAATTTTTGTCCTAGATGAATCACTACAGTAATGCTACAAATTTAAAATTCACAGATAAACTCACATATTCTTTTATATTAGCATCGAAGTTCATGTTGCATTCATTAATAAACTACAAATTCCATTTCTACATGTTATTTATGGCTTTCCTTTCAATTATAACCATTTGCTGAAAATATTCTCTACGGAATAGCTATTCTTCTAATGCTGATTTACTCAATTATTCTTAAACTTATTTCCTAACAACTATAGATGTCTGCATTATTTATGTTCCATTGCATTCTAGAAGAGATGCTTTGAAATATGCTGAACTATTACCCATATGATTATAAACCAAATATTCCATGCAAATATTATAAAGTCACTGGGTGATGCATTCCTTCAAATACGACCTTCATTTCACCATTGGCCGTATCATAGCTTACCATATTTAAAGAATGTAGTAACAACATATTTTGGCTGCTTAGATTTATTTTATTATGTATAAACGTTAATAAAGAAGATTTACTTTGGAAAAAAGGTTCACAGATATAAAATGTATTTTCCTGAATGCCATATGCTTGATGTCTAGGGACTTGACCTTTTTCATCTACTATATTTTACATAAACAAAGTTTTAGAAACAAAAATTATCTATCAAAATTACCTTTATATTGTAATAAACACTACTAAAATGTTTAAAACATGTAAAATTAAAGGCATATATAATATGTATATGTATATGTTGGTTCTAATATTTTGAATTAAATCAAGCTCCCCAATTCAGAAAAACTGACATATATATATATATATATATATATATATATATATGCATATATATATGCTAATTGATTGAATTTAAGAGATTATATAGACTTATTTATTGAATCCATTTGAATTTGGGATTACTAATTTCCCTTTGAATACTCTCAGTCAAAGCTTTCAAACACTGAGTGAAACCACATTGTAAAATATCACAATTTGCCACTCATTCTGATGATTTTGTCTACTAATACACCCCTATATCCAACTATTGTCATAATTATGTTCGTATGTTTGTTGCTGCATGTTTGGGTTACACTGAGGTTATATGTTGATAGTGGAGTGTGTGGGTGGTCTGTGTTTGAGTTATATGTTTAGTCTGTGTGTATTTGGTATATATGTGTTTTGTGGGCTTTAGATGTGTTAGCAAGAAACAGAAAATCATCTAAATAATTTCAATTATACACACACACACACACACACACAAGCAATTGACTATATACAGTTGTGATATGTCTATGTGATATGTGATACTTAGAATGACCACTCAGTAGTTGATAAAGAAGTAGAAAACTCTTCCCAGTGGAAAACCAGTTTTTATACACTCAGAATTATCCAGTTGCTTGAAGTTTCTTGTCAAGTCTTGAGGCAATGCAGGTGTTATAGTTTCAGGTTAATGCGTCCATTGCTAACTATTTTTCAGATATAGTTTAGTCAGCCATGAGACTTCATGGGGATAGGATTTCTGATATTTTTATAATATACATTTTCACAACAAACTTCCTGTTCCTCTGGCTCATACAGTCTTTATTCCTTCTTTTCAGCAATAATCCCTGAGTCTTAGATTCAGGAATAACATCACAGATCTATCCATTTGGCTTCACACCCAGCTGTTCTCTATGATGTGTTGGTATCAGAAGACACTGAGCTAGTTCAAAGACTGGGAAACAAAGCAGCGCAACCTATGACATCAACAAACAATGACTAAGTCATTAATATGTGTATGTGCTCTAACTATATCTGTGGCCTAGAACTAGATCTAGATCTATCTGGATCTGT
Organism: Mus pahari; assembly: GCF_900095145.1. Classification (NCBI taxonomy): domain Eukaryota; kingdom Metazoa; phylum Chordata; class Mammalia; order Rodentia; family Muridae; genus Mus; species Mus pahari. The sequence goes on from NC_034600.1 coordinate 62,122,481, forward strand.
GATCTAGAACTGTGTTTGAAATACATCATGTCCCTGATAGATGGTGAGCTAACTTCTCCATATTTCTCAGATGACTCCATTCCTCAATATGGTCAACTTCATTATAAGGAAATAACTGAAAGCCAGGTAATTTTTGTAAATGACAATGATTAGCTCAGAAGTTTTAAGGTTTGTTTGATTAACCCACCAAAAGTTTACATAGCTGTTGCTTAAATAGTGCATGGCAAACATGGCAGCTCCCAGTCTGGTCTTGTTATCTCCACTTCCCTGTACCTTGCTAAATGAGTAGATTCTCTTATTGAGGCAGTTCTTCATACCTAAATTCAGCCTCAAAAATCTCCTCCCTTATTTCTTCACTTTCTTATGCCTGGCTCATTTCTGAGGTTAGTCACTCAGGTCCGACTGTCAAACATTAAGGTCCAGCAATCAATAATCCCTATTTGGTTACTCTTATTACCATACCAGTTAGAATTTACCAACTTATCTTAGATCATTTTAACAAATGCTTTCCCCTCAGTGTCTCTGGTTTTATGTGGAGGTCTTTGATCCACTTAGACTTGAGCTTTGTACAAGGAGATAAGAATGGATCAATTCTCATTATTCCACATGATAACTGCCAGTTGTGCCAGCACCATTTGTTGAAAATGCTGTCTTTTTTCCACTGGATGATTTTAGCTCCCTTGTCAAAAATCAAGTGACCATAGGTGTGTGGATTCATTTCTGGATATTCAATTATATTCCATTGATCTACATGTCTGTTGCTGTACCAGTACCATGAAGTTTTCATCAAAATTGCTCTGTAGTA
>NC_034600.1:62123891-62129426 GCF_900095145.1 Mus pahari
TCCATTTACTTTGATATTAGCTACTGGTTTGCTGTAGATTGCTTCTATTATGTTTAGGTAGGGGCCTTGAATTCCTAATTTTTCCAAGACTTTTATCATGAAGGGGTGCTGGATTTTGTGAAATGCTTTCTCAGGATCTAACGAGATGATCATGTGCTTTTTGTCTTTGAGTTTGTTTATGTAGTAGATTACGTTGATGGATTTACTTATGTTAAACCATCCCTGCATCCCTGGGATGAATCCTACTTGGTCATGGTGGATGATCATTTTGATGTGTTCTTGGATTCAGACCTGGGGGTCTCTCTTCCCATTGATGGCCAACTAGGCCATCTTCTGCTACATATACAGCTAAAGACACAAGCTCTGGGGGTAGTGGTTAGTTCATATTGTTGTTCCACCTAAAGGGTTGCAGACCCCTTCAGCATCTTGGGTACTTTCTCTAGCTCCTCCATTGGGGGCCCTTTGTTCCATCCTATAGATGACTATGAGCATCCATTCTATATTTGCTAGGCACTGGCATAGCCTCACAAGAGAGAGCTATACCAGGCTCCTTTCAGCAAAGTCTTTCTAGCATATGCAATAGTGTCTGGGTTTGGTGATTGCATATGGGATGTATCCTCAGGTCGGGCAGTCTCTGGATGGTCTTTCCTTCATGTAGATGATGATCTTCTGGATTTTTCCAAGTATTTTTGGAGAGGGGGGCAATTTCAATCTCTACTCTCTGGATATCAGCTTTCCAGTACAATCTACAAACACCAAATATGAATCAGTAGCAGTGGCTCAAGCCAGAAGAAATCACAAGGCTCCACCTAGTCTGCATGAGTCCATGAAATGTGGCAAGAAGGAGCACCAAGATGAGTTCTTTGGCAGGTCTCTCTCTATGAAGTCACAATAAGCAGAAATCAGTGAAGACCAACAAAGCATCACAAAGCAAACCAGTGCAAGAGGGTCCTCTCAGTATATCGTTATATACTTTCTGAACATCATGTGCCCTCTCAAGCATCTGCTCTGGCAAAATATCATATGCCCTCTCAGAAGACACCTTCCACAAAAAACACCACATGTCTGTTCTCTGTAAAACATCCTCTCACAAGACAGCTTCCAGTAAAAATATTACATGACACAATAGAGTCATTAAAGAAAAACAGAAATTTTAACTCTAATTGTTTATTATTATTATTATTATTATTATTATTATTATTATTTTGATTTTGTGGGGACAGGAATCGATGCTAGTTAGGTCCATTCAAACTTGTTATATAATTGTGAATAACCCCAAATTCGTCATCCTCAGGAATTTCTGCTTCCTGTGCCCAAATTCCAGGCATGTGCTCCCTGTCTTGCTTACTGATTAGAGATTTTATTCATTCTACTGCTGAAAAAGACAAGAGTAATTTTTAAGTGAGACCTGTAAAAAAAAATCAGTGAGTGCTAGGTATTAGAACAAATACATAATTGATTTGAACATTCATTTCTATATATCTCTTTTATTTAACCTCAACCAAGAGAGTGTATGTGATTCAAATCTATGCACAAAAGATGAACTACTTTGTGGTATGCATGTTGGGGCTCCAGCTGATTCCTGGTCTTCCACTTCTTCCCATTCTTGAATGATGAAGTAGAGTCCAGAATGGTTAGGGTTCTACAGTATTCTCACTGGGCAGGAAGTAAATACAGGAGAGGGGAAGTAGAGATGAGGGTTTGAGGGCCTTCTCCGAAGATCTTAGTGTTGCAGCTCTTGTAGATTATCTTCTCTGATTATCTCCAATGAAACAGCTATATTAAACAATCTTAGCTTGTGTGCATAATTTCATTTGGATAGGCTTTTACTCATATACTTTATTTAGAGTAAATATATGGACTTTGGAGAGTAGGAAAGAGTTTTTAGGGCTGATTAAAATCAGTGGCTAGAGTTTTAAAGTTCTGTGAGCTTCTCATTTGCATCAAGAGGTAATTCAGGAATCCCAGGGGATTGTTGGGTTGGCTCTTACTGAGACAAGGACAGGGTTGGGTCTTGAGTTAAACTTGTAGGTCTACAAACGACCACTCAAACTTTCCCAGGTAGAACATACAGGGTTTGGGATGCCCAGACTAGGTCCGAGAAAGGAAAGCCTGGCCAGTAAAATGGCATCCTCCATTTTCTCCTCAAGCTCAGATGAACTATACAGTACCTTAATTGGTACGGTTTCTCACATACTGTCTGCAAGAAACTTGCTATAGGAGCCATGAAAATTCTTAGTAGATAATGTACAGTTTAGAAGTCAGCATTATGAGAGGGTTAGTGCTATCTGTGTGACAGAATAAAGAATACCATGGAGGTGGCTCTCTCTGGCGTATGTAACCGGTTTTCAATTGGTTGTATTAAATAACGTGAGAGCCAGGCAGTAGTGACACATGCCTTTAATCCCATCACTTGGGAGGCAGAAGCAGGCAGACTTCTGAGTTCGAGGCCAGCCAGGTCTACAGAGTGAGTTCCAGGACAGCCAAGGCTATACAGAGAAACCCTGTCTCAAAAAAACAAAACAAAGCAAAACAAAAAAAAAACAATAAATGAATGAATGAATGAATGAATGAATAAATAACATGAAAATATCCAGTCACTATGGATGGCACCAATCCATGAATGGGATATTCTACTTTGCAATGAGAGAATGAGTGTTGAACTATAGTGTTTATCAATCATGTCCTGCTTCAATAGGGTAGCTGTAATATGACCACCAAGATCCAACAGACTATACTTAGAACTATGAGGCAGTTTTGGGTAGGAATAGGTTTATTTCATCTTCCAAGTTTTAGATTACTGTCCAAGGAGGTCAAGGGAAGTCAGGATAGATTCCTGAAGACCTGAATTAATGAAAGGACCACAGAGTGCAACTGCGTACTGATTTTCTTTTCATGGGTTGTTTAATCTGCTTTCTAATATCACTCAGAAGAAATCGCCCATGCACAGTGATTTGTACCTTTCTACATCAAATCCTGGTTAAGAAAATTTACCACAGGTCTTTTATAAAATCAAGTCCGGTGGGATCTGATTATCAAATAGGTTCCTTCTTTCAAAGTGTATCTAGCTTATGCCAAGTAGATATAAAATTAAACCAGCAATGATGGGATGAATAGTGCAGTTAAAATAGTACTTGAAAAATAACTTTGTTGAAGTTAAATAGTGTGAAGATTACATGATGCTCTTACAGTAAAATGCAAAGAATACATGCATTCACATGGGGTGATTAGCAAGACTCAAGTGTAGGCAGATTCTCACAGAATGAGTTCCAGAGCAGTCTGCACATCTTAGTAAGACTGACAGAAAAAGTAAAAGGAAGACTGAGGTATAGCACATTGGTAAAATATGTGTAAAGCCATAGGCCAGTATCTGCTGTGACTAGATACAAATTAACACTGAAATGGTATGAACTAAAAAGTTAACTTTCCTTTAAATATAGATGCCACAATGGGTTTTATCAACTCTTGCATGTTGTTTTATACAATTCTTTTACAGATAATGGATGTAAAAATATCAGTTAACTCTCCTGGCTTCCTTTGCCTTAAGAAGTTATTTAATCACTCTACAATTAGTCTGTGTAATAGATAATATATCAGAAGTTCTACAGTTGTGTTGGAATTACATGACACAATTATAGTAAAATATAAAGTATGCCTCCTGATGATTAGAGTAAATTGTAGTCCTTATTATATTGTATTTTGTTGTGGTTGCCCTTAAATATGCTGCCATTTAAATCTGTAGCTATCAAAAAGGATTATAAAACATTAAAATTTAAAAATAGATGGGTTATTTCACAAAGAGTGTTCTATCCAGCAGGCAAATTATGAGTCATTTTAAGATTTTCTTACTCCTGGCTTGCTAAAATGCATGTACTTAACATAGTTCAATGGTAAATTATTGCAAGTAAAAGAAAACAAATAATAACTAAATTATTCACTTTTTTACTAGACTGGCAATAATAATTCATTCTAGCTTGCAGATCAGTAACTGGAAAGGAAAGGGACAGAAATGCATCACTTGCTGAATATTTTACAATTCATTTACATAAATATTGGTGAAATAAATGATATTTTAAAAGAACACAGAACCCTACATCTGATAAAATATGCCACTCACACTATTATCCACATGATAGGTTTTAAAACGTTGGCAGATCTATATAGTTATATTTGCAGTATTCACTCATTCATTTTTATCATTTCATGAATATATGAAGGTTAAAAATTCTCAGTTGTGAAATGTTGTAGCTTATTTTTAAAACCATGTATTAAGAAAAGGAATGAATTTTGCACCACTGCAAAAAGTACAAAAACAAACACTATTTACCTGATTGCATATTTATGTAACTGATTATTAACATTCAAAAGAGCTAATTCTTCAAAAATCCACTTTAATCTGTAATGGAGTTATATAGGAATAGTTTTACTTTGTCCATAGATCACAAGAACTAACCTGAAGTCCTACAGTTTCTATATGTAGTGTAATTTCTAGTGACTCTTTCTAAAGCTGCTAAATATAACCAGGTAATATAATAAAGAAACCACTAAATTAAATTTGATAGAATAGTCAAACCTTTTGTTTCTCAGTATACATCACCAGGGAAGACTTTTTTTTTTTAATGAAGATATTTTAAATTTTTAATTATTATTATTTGTTTTGTTTTGTTTTTGTTTGTTTTTTTTAGAGTAGCACTTGATAAGACACTTATAGTACATGATGTATTAGAGAACATAAGTTGAAAAAATGTAGAAGTTAAAGCAAAATGAAAAGTAAATTAACAGAGAAGTTGCTGTCGTTTATCATACCTTAATAGAAAAATCCCCTCTCCTGCAGATTTAGCAGTCCATCATCGGCCATAATCACCTTTGTAGTTTTGAATGCTGGTAGCTGCTTCATTTCAGAGTCCTCACATCAATCACCTCTTAAAGATTTCTAGTCAGAAAGTTAATAAGAATTGTGTGCATCATCCTGTGATTTAGGGGAGAAGAAAGAGAACCCACTGATAACACAGCTGTCAGAGACATCACTGGCAAATCATAATTTTGAAGAAAAATTCATAAAAAAGTTACCAAAACTGATAATTTTCAACTGAAGCATTAGTTTCTGTAGCTGCATATAAACGATTACAAATTAAGCTTCTGGGTGTAGCTAAAGCTAACTCCAGGAAAGTAGAAATATTTGGGGCAGGTATAATTTAGGTGAATAAAACTGCCTGAAAGTTTCAAAAGGTGTAAAACAATCCATCCCCGAATACTTTCCTTTTTCCATTTTATTAGCATTTATTTGTACAAATTAGTATGTTTTCTATTATAACTATAACACATACATCATTGCATGTACATAATTATCTGATAGTCTTCAAGGTCCTATTAACATAACCTGCTCATTCTCACAGTTTCTCTCTGCCTATGTCAAATTCCTCCTCCTAAGTTCCTGTATTACTGCAATTATTTATATATATTATTGCTATTGTTTACATATATATGTGTGCGTATGTGTGTGTGCGAGAGAGAGAGAAAGTGTGTGTGTGTGTG
>NC_034600.1:62129496-62131889 GCF_900095145.1 Mus pahari
GAGAGAGAGAGAGAGAGAGAGAGAGAGAGAGAGAGAGAGAGAGAGAGAATGTGTGTAACTTGCTGCATGTGTTTAGTCTTGCTTATATGTATCTTGGAAGCTTCTCTGTACTTTGAAGCCTTTTCTCATGGAGAAGACCTCATGTAAAATCAGACCTTGATTGGCTACTCCCAGAAGTTTTGTGTCACCATTTCCCTAGCTTGTCTTGCAGGCAAGACAGACTGTAAGTCAAAGGTTTTGTGACTGGGTTGTTGTGAACATTTCTCTTTTGGTAGCCCATGAAGTGCCCACAAGAAGGGCACGAGAAAACTGGGATGAATTTTTTATGTAGACATCAGGTGGTGAAAATCTTTGCAAGTTTTTGAGTTGAGGATTTAACTAAATAACAGTGTCCTTCTCGTTACAGAAGCCTTTCAGTTTCATGAGGTAGCATTTATTAATTATTAATTTTATTCCCTGTGTTACTGATGCTATCTTTAGAAGGCTTGTCCTAAGTCATTGAGTTCATGGCTATTCTCCATTTTTCTCTTCTGTCATTTTCAATGTATGTAGTTTTCATTAGGATTTTTTTAAATCTGTTTTGAGTTGTGTTTTGTGCAGCTCAGTAAATATGGGTTTATTTTTATCTGTCTACATGCAGACACCCATTTAGAACAAAGCCATTTGTTGGAGATATTGGGTCTTTTTCCCCAGTATTTCTCACATCTTTATATACGTAAAAATATCAGTTATCTGAAAGTATGTGAATTTATATCTATAGCTTTAATTTGATTCCATTGATCCATGTGTCAGGGTTTTTTCTTAATGCCAATACCATGTTGTTGTAACTGCTACAGCTCTCAAGTACGACTTGAAATCAGGAATGGTGAGACATCCAGGGGCTATTTTATTGCTCAGAATTGTTCTAACTATCCTGTTTTTTCTTCTTTTTATGTATGAAGTTGAAAATTGTCCTTTCAAGGTCTTTGAGGAGTTGTTTTTGAATTCTGAGCATGGCTTCGCCGGATCTATAAAATGCTTTCTCAACAGATATCAGTTACTAATAGCCCCTCAGCTAACACTGAGAATTCATGCCCACCTCTTTTTTTACATGTTGGAATTTCATATGATTTTTAACTTACGTACATGTATAACAATTGTGTTTATTTTATATATACAGCAACCCTAGTATGTCAGAAAAATAGTGTTTCTTGGAATATCTACCATATCCTCCAACATTTGTATCAGGACCTTAAACAGTATGAAGTAACTCACCTTGCAGGTCAAGACACTGGCAGTTCTAAAGGATTTTGAACCCAATGAGCAAAGTCAATTTAAAAATTAAGAAATGGGTTTAGTGAGCTCATATGTATAGGATTAATTTACGTGATGTTGAAAATATTTCAAATTTGATTCTGATGATGCTTATATACCTCTTTGAAAATACTGAAAGCACTGACTTGTATTCTTCCGTGTATAAGTTGTATTCAATATAATGTATTTTGATTTATCTCAATAAAATGAGTATATTTACATAAAAGAATGAATCATTATTTTAAAAACACACACACAAAAAAAAACATAGAATTCAAATTTAAATATGCCATCATTTTGACACGAATCCTAGCTGCCTGGAAGTCAGTCTTCTACTAGGAAGTTTCAGATGAAGATTTAGAACTCTCAGCTCTACCTGCACCATGGCTGCCTAGATGCAGTCATGCTTCCACCTTGATGATAATGGACTGAACCTCTGAACCTGTGAGCCATCCCCAATTAAATGCTGCCCCTTATAAGACTAGCTTTGGTATAACAAGGATACATGCTCCACTATGTTCATGACAGCCTTCTTTATAATAGCCAGAAGCTGAAAAGAACCCAGATGTCCTTCAACAGAGGAATGGATACAGAAAAGGTGGCACATTTACGCAATGAAGTACTACTTAGTTATTAAAACAATGACTTCATGAAATTCTTGGATAAATAGATGGAACTAGAAAGTATCATTCTGAGTGAAGTAACCCAATCACAAAAGAACACACATGGTATGCATTCATTGATAAGTGGATATTAGCCCAAAAGCTTGGAATACCCAAGATACAATTCACAGACCACATGAAGCTCAAGAAGAAGGAAGAACAAAGTATTTGTCTTTTGGTCCTTCTTATAAGGTATAACAAAATAGTCACAGGGTTAAGTACTCAGACAAAATGTGGAGCAGGTACTGAAAGAAAGGCCATCCAGAGACCTGAGAACACATCCTATACACAGTGACCAAATGCAAGCACTATTGTGGATGGCAAGAAGTACATGCTGACAGGAGCCTGATATATATCATCTGATTTCTCATGTGTACATGGGGTATGTGAGTGTGCATGCATGGTGTGTGTGTGTGTGTGTGTGTGTGTGTGTGTGTG
>NC_034600.1:62131961-62142514 GCF_900095145.1 Mus pahari
GAGAGAGAGAGAGAGAGAGAGAGAGAGAGAGAGAGAGAGAGAGAGAGAGAGAGAGAGAGAGAAAGAGTGTGGAGGCAGGAGGCTTTCAAAAGTCTTCACTGATAACTCTTAATCCACCAAGGCAGAGGTGGCAAATGAGTGATACTCTATTTTTGTTCCTGGGAACTCCGTGTCTGCGTTTCTTCTGAGTACTGAAATTATAGGCAGTTGTCATTGATCATTTAGCCTATACATGTGTTTGGTGGGTTTCAATTCTAGTCCTCTTGCTTTTAACCACTGAGACATATCCCCAACCCAGGTGTGCATTCTTGTAAACACATAAAATGGCTCTGCACTCCTCAATCTCCTTGTCACTAACAGCCCCCACCCCAGTTATTAATATTTTTCTCTGTGCCCTCATTTTCTTCTCCTTTCCTACAAAGGCAGATACTGTTGTTTCTTCTTACTGTGTCTTCTATTCGTGTTTCTCTACAGTTGCCAAGTTTCCACCCATCCTTCTAAAACAAGTTATTGAGAATTGATAGAAAGGTTTCTATCTTGCGCCCTATGCAGAAAACCCTCTACTTTAAGGAACATACTTAAAAAAATTACTTCTCCTTAGATTTTTCATCTCTCATAGAATTGCACTATTAGTGCCATTTTCTCTTCTTCAACCGAGTGTTTTATAGGCTATGGAGTTCTATTACTCTAGCAGTCAATTGATTAAACAGATCAGAAGCTCATTTTGTAAAAGATTACTACTATATGCTTCAAGACTGCTGGTTCTTCTATTCCCCCGAGAACTGTATCTGGGAAATTGTTTAATTCTATTTTCACTGCAGAAATCCCAAGCAGGACAGTTTGTATGCACAGAGATATAAATTGCTACTCCCAGTAGCTCCCTGATACCTCTACCTGGATGAACACAGTTCTCATGAATCCAGATAATTCTAAATCCATATTCTTCACTCTGTCGTTGAATTTTTCTTCTTCAATTTTCTTCACGGATAACCAGTAGAACAACCTTGTAACAGTTATCAGAAATACCTAAATATAATTGTTTTCTATCCTTCTTTTAATAGTTTCCCTCTAAACGTGTAATGGGGTGCTTATTCTGAAATAGTAATGAAGTAGAGATGGCTTGTTTCTTTTGAAATTTATAACACAATTTAATAATCAGTAATTCATTGCACATAATCAAAACCATAGTTTTATCTGTGCAGAATTATATAAATTCTGATAAGATCCATGCTTTGAGTAAATTGAAATAAAAGTGATATATTCTGGACCTATTCTGGGCCTAAGCTCCAGCTTCATAAGCCAAATTCACAGCATTATCATGGTATTTTGCAGTGATTGAGAGTATATAACTACTTTCCCTTTCTCATCAAATAGAGTGGCTGTCTTTATTCACAATTTTCATTGCTTTAAAGATTATACTTTGGGAAATATTGACACACATGAACTTAATTAAAAACATGAAATGAATAATTCTTTCATTCCTGTTAAAGCCCAAGTTTTATTGTATTAACTACTGCAGTTTCCAAGGCAATTTATGTCTCTATGCTTGTTTGATTGGCATGATCTGACTTTAAATGAGAAGAGTATATTTTTTTTTTCTGAACAGAACAGCACATTAGGGTTGCTCAAAGAAAATAGATGATATTAGTAGATAAAGTACTAAATTTTCACAAATCAATTTTGCATTTACCATCACCTTTGACTGTATGAAAAAAATGCCTGCTTTCCTCTGAATATTTTCTTCAGTTTGAAAACACTGATTAAGAACAAAGCACTTATATAAGGATATATTGCATTTTTTCAGTATAAATAAGAGGATTACTTCAGAATTGAGTTCATAATTTTCTTGAGTGTTTAATAATTTTTCCCAGTATACCAATTCTTTCAGGGAATAGGCTCTAGGTACCTTTTGTCCCCTGGCTCAATAGTGAAGCATAAATGAAAGTTCAGAATTTCAATTGTCAAACAAAGCAGCCCATGAACCACTTTATATGATCAAGTGATATGTTCCTGTTTTTAGCACCTTCCTCTCTCCATGTTAGGAAAGATATAAAGAACAAATGACATATTCTGCTAAGTTGTCTTCCTCTTAAAATAGTGAATCCTAATCACCCAGAGTATGTGAATATCAAACTCTATACAATGAATAGATATTAATGTGGTTATGTTAAAGATGTACATATATTAGAGCATCCTGGGCTTTATCCATATTTTCTAGAAGTTCTACACAATGAGGAGTATCAGAGCTCATTTAGTAGGAGATATAAGGACAGAGGAATACGTTGGAATGATGAAAGAAGTAGTCTACAGTCAAGAATTTTAAGTAACCTCAAGGAAATGGAAAAGGGAAAGAACAAGACTTCTCCTTTGAGATTCAAGGAGGGTCCCAAAGCATCACGAACAATGACACGTTGCTTGATGAGGTTGAGATCATATCTTTTGATCTGTAGGAGTTTGCAATAATGTATTCATGTTGTTGTATATTATTCAATGTGTATTTCTTGTCACACCAGCATTTGTATAATAATCCATGGAATATAGAGGAAGGTCATTAGTAGAGTGTCGTAGATATATGAAGTTCTAGGTTCAATTCTCAATATTGAAAATAAACAAATAAATTAAAAGAAACTAGTTCCACTTGGTAATGATGTATTTAGAATCATAGTAGATGATCATTGCCCGTGCACACTTAATGGATTAATTTCCCTTCTCAAAAAGAAAAAGATTTTCAGCAACTAAGCCCTTAGATATTTAATTCATGCCATTGGTGGTATTGTACTTAAGTTTTAGTTCTCTTCTTTTTTTATGGTAGAAATATATTATGTCATTATTATAAATACATTCTTGTAATGAAATAAGTTGAAATGATTGAAAAAAAATCATACACTTTCAATCTTTCACCAGCTTGTAAGTTTAGTGTAATAAATATTAGGATTAAAAGTGGTGAATTTTCAGGTAATGTTCTCTCTTGTGACAGTTAATCAATCCTGTCGCTTTCTAAATAGCAAAGACACTGTCATAAAATGTGATAATGTAAATTCCTCAAGAAGAAGAAGTTGTCAAGGCATGATTTAAAAACTTTCAAGAAATCTGGAAGGAGAAAGTCCTCTGGGAACAAATGATGATGTAGCAGGAAGCAGTTTGGTTGTTTACTAGCATGCAGTTCTAGCCCAGCGAAAGGAAGGAATGGCCTGGTTGGATAAAATGGTCAGTGATCTGTAATTTGGACAAAACTATTTAGGAATTTCTTGACGAGAAAGTATGAGCTTCAGGGCTTGATCCATCTATAGAAACCTTGTTCATAGATACTGTGTGCTATTTTTTGATAATTGAATATTTTAGAAATTAGTCAACTCAGGATATTTGTTGTGTATGTTAGAAGATAAACATAAACACATCTAAACACATATACATACTTGCCCTCTATAACAAACTATTAAGTAAAATTTTCTTGAAAGTACATTTTTCAGTTTTGTATCTGTTCTTCATTTTGCTCTGCTAAGTTACTTTTCATTTATTAAATAATTTATTTATTGGTAGATGTTTGCTATATAACTCTAGCTGGCTTGATAGTCAAAATGTAGACTAGGGTGCCTTCAAAGTTCCAGCAACCATCCTACCTCTGCCAAACTTGAGTGATGGTGTATAAGGAATAACCCACCATACTCTCTTGCTGTTCAGTTACTTTTAAAGAAAGACACATGCATAGCAGTTTTCAGAACACAGCAGACAGAAGAAGGCACTTAGTCTGTAAAAATATCTCTATGTGTCTTATTTTCCAAACTGAAGAATGGAACAGGGGTTTTAAATTATGGAATAGTAATAAAATAGGAACTCTGTTTCATTTTCAAAATTCTTTTATTCTGTGTGTATTTCTTTTTTAAATTAATTAATTAATTTACTTCCCCACTGGTTTCCATTCTCTCCAGCCTTTTTAATCTTCCCCTTCCCACCTCCCTCTTCCCATCTACTGCTCCTCCCTTTCAAAAAACAGAAGACACCTTATTGATATCAACCAGCCTTGCCTATCTAGTTGCAGTAAGACTAGGAGCATCTTCTGCTGTGGATAGAAGATACAATCTATTAGTGTGAAAATGTACCAAAGGCAGGTACAAGAGTTAGAGAGAGGCTTGATCCCACTTTTACATGAAGACCAAGCTGCACAACTGTTACATATGTGCAGAGGGCCTACGCCAATCCTATGCATGACAGTTCAGTCTCTGTGTATCCACTTCAGTCCGGGTTAGTTAATTCTTTATGTTTTCATGTGGTGTCCTTGACACTGTGGCTCCTACCTCCCTCCTCCATTCCTCTATAGGATTACCCAAGATTCACCAATGTTTGGCTGTGAGCCTCTGCACCTGTTTCTATCAGTTGCTTGATGAAGCCTCTCTGTTGGTGGTTATGCAAGGGTCCTGTCTGCAAGTAGCATAGAATATCAACAGCGTCAAGTGTGGGGTCTCTTTAATGGCATCAGTCTCCGCTCATCATTGGATGGTCATTTCTTCAATTTCTCTTCTATCTTTATTCTTGAACATCTCATAGACTGGCTGTGTTGGTGTTCCAATACGTCCACTGGAAGTCTTGCCTGGTACAGGAGATGGCTTGTTCAGGCTCCATATCTCCTATTGTTAGGTGTCTTATCCAGGCTTACTCTCACAGATTCCTTGGACTTTCCATCACCCTGGGTTTTCTAGCTCATCTCAGAAATGTTTCTCTCCCTAGTTGTTTCTCCCAGTATCTCTTCTTCTGACTACCCAGGGCTGATCCCTCCTGTACCCATGCTCACTTCCACACCCATCCAGTCTACTCCCACCATCCACCCATTTTATTTTTCCTTCTCAGTGAGATTCATGCATCCCCCCCCCCCTTGACCCTTTCCTGATACTTAGTCTCTTTGCTTCTGTAGATTGCAGTATGGTTATTCTCCACTTTACAACAAATATCTACTTATAAGCGAGTATACTCTTGATATACAATACCATTTTCTAAAGTTAAATTAAGATCATATAAACAATCAAAATAGACCTATAACTACTAAGAAAATAGAAGCAGTCATTAAAAGTCTCCCAAAGAAGATCACATAGTTTTAATGCAGTATTCTACCAGACTTTAAAGAAGAGCTAATGTCAATAGTCCTTAAAATAAAAATAGAAAGAACTTCCTAAATTTATTTTATGAGGCCATAATCATCTTGAGACCTAAACTACACAAAGACCCAACAAGCAATAAGAATTTCAGACCAATTTCCTTCATGAACATTCATACAAAAAATAATCAATACAATACTCACAAACTGAAATCTTTTCACAATTCTGTGAAGTACAAAAGTTGAGACCTATAACCAACAGCACTTGGGAGATAAGGAGTGGGGGAACGTGTGGCGCTCAGTGTAATCCTTTAGCATATAAAGGTTTTGAGGCCTTCCAAGGCTATATGACACCTTGTTCAAAAAAAGAAAAAAATTAAAGAAAAAATTATATAAACAAAAGATAAGCAAGTATAGTTTTGTGTAGAAACAGTTTGGGACAAATAATATATCCATATAAATTCATACTTTATAAATGATTATCTCAGTAAAATCAAGGTAAATTTGGCAAGATATTTTTCTTTAGGTTGCATTTAATTTGCCTCTTTTGCTTACACCTTTTCAATAATGTTGGCATTGATTGGTGGGTAGGGGAACAGAGGTGGGGGGAGGGGTATGGGAATCTTTCGGGATAGCATTTGAAATGTAAATAAAGAAAATAATAATAATAATAAAAAAAATAGTCAGAACGATATGGTTATCACTGATTTTAGAAAGGTAGAATTTTTAGCTGAAGAAAAAACATATTTTTCAAAGACCATACTTATCTATTTAAGTATAGTTGTTTAAATGACTGATGAATTGTCTGGGTTATATAATCTGGTTTTAAAATATTGAAGCATAAATAGTAGAGAAATTTACTTATAATACAACTATTTATTAAAAACTGTAATTCAATACAAAAGTTAATTGCTTTTATTTCTAGAATATTGAATACATAAAGTAAACATTCTATTTACATATTACAGTCAGTATGTTGTGTTTTACCCTTTTAACTTTTCTTAATTATGTAAATATTCTTCTGTATATGATAGATAGAGAAAGACAGAGAAAATATTACATTCGAGAAATTCCAGTTTAGCACTGATTATTTATTTCTAGGAATTCTGGACTTGTTACCCTGCATGTGGCTCTTCTTAAAGTCCAAAGACCCAACAGAATGTAGAAGAGAAGTTCCCTACAAACAAAAAAGCAAATGGAAAGTAGGATAGAGTAAGAACTTTTTAAGGAGAAGTTAAAAGAGACCTGTAAGACTGTCTTTCACCAAAAGCTGCAAAGAGAAGCAAATTGAGGAATGCTACATGCATTCTACACAGAAGACACACCTTTTGCTCCACATAGGGGGAGAAGGCTTCCCACTGCCTAACACATTTTCTTTTCTTTTCTTCAATATTCAAGATTACATCCATTTTTTTTTTCATTTTTCATTAGGTATTTTCTTCATTTACATTTCAAATGCTATCTTGAAAGTCCCCTATACTTCTCCCCCCCCCCCCGTTCCACAATTCAACCAACTCCCTCTTCCTGGCCCTAGCATTCTCCTATACTGGGGCATATGATCTTCCCAAGACCAAGGGTCTCTCCTCCCATTGAAGGGCTGACTACTACATCCTCTGCTACATATGTAATTAGAGACATAGTTCTGTGGGGTACTGGTAAGTTCATATTGTTGATACTCCTATAGGGTTGCTGGCCCCTTTAGCTCCTTGGGTACTTTCTCTAGCTCCTTCTTTAGGGGCCGTGTGTTCCATCCAATAGATGACTGTGAGCATCCACTTCTGTATTTGCCATGCACTGGCATAGCCTCACAATAGACAGCTACATCAGGGTTCTGTCAGCAAAATCTTGCTGGCATGTGCAATAGTGTCTGGGTTTGGTGGTTGTATCTTACTTAAGGGTTTTGAAGAAATTGAGTTCTATTATTTATGAGTTTATCAAATAACTCCTATTTATTTCTGAGATATATATGCATTCTGTCTTTATTTTTATTTTTTTACCTGTTTAGTTGGCTTTCAATGCTTTCTCCTATTAATGTTCAAAGTCCCACGCTAGGAATCCCTTGAGTTTTAAGTGATTAGAGTTTGTTGTTTTTTATCTGTGCCTGGAGGTAAGGGTTTCTTCTTACTGTCAACTGTTCTAGGATTTCATCTTAGTCTAGGTACCCTCCTTGATCTCTTCCCACACCTAGTGAAATATTGCTTAAAGAGAGTCTCTTAACAAGTCCTGGTTAAATTGCAACATTTCATTCTGCAGTGCTATGAAGTGATGCAGTAATTAAGAAGGCAGACCTTAGACTCAGATAAAATTACTATCTAATCTAAGCTTTATGCTACTTAAAGGATGTGTGACATGGGAAAAGTAATTAAGCTTCTACACCTCAATTTCAGCAAAATTTTTATCTCCTAAGAGATTGCTATGCTAGGCAATGTTCAAGTTGGAGAAGTTAGAAATAATTCTTGTAACAGTCTCTATAAAATCTCTGAAGGATACTCTATTATTGTTTACATTTTATAATAATAAGCAATTTAACTAATTCACCTGAGTTTATATACCAAAGCAAGTATAAGGAACCAGAAGACTAAAAGCCTTTCACTCCAGAGCACTGGAACTTGCTGTACAAAGTGCATTCTGTTGACCACTTTAAAGAGGTGTTACAGAAATTTTCCACATATGAGTATCATTAAATGTACTGAGAAATCTCTCTCTCTCTCTCTCTCTCTTTCTCTCTCTCACCTATCTATCACATATATATCTTAGTTTCCATAGAGTGGGTGTGCCATAATTTCTCACCTTTAGACAGTGTGACTATCTATCATACAAATATGATAAATAGATAGATAGATAGATAGATAGATAGATAGATAGATAGATAGATAGATAGATAGATATACAGAAATAGAGACAGAGTTAGAGATAGAGATATTCAAATCACTACAGGTTCAAGGATTTTTTGGCCTTATTTGAATTAACCACTCTTTTTAGCAAGAGGAGTTTATCTTTTATCTCTGGAGATAACCAAAGACAATTGCATATATGTGCATACATACATAATACATTGCATACATACATATATGTCAAAATGGTCATGAATCTGAGTGAAATCAAAATAGGGTTACATGGAAGGGAAGGCCTGGATGGAAGAAAGAAAAGAGGCAAAATTATGTAATATCATAATTAATTCATTTATTTATTTTCACTTAACTTTAAGTGGGTTTGGTTTATTTAAAATGAGTCACACTAGGTAGCTAACTTTGTCCTGAAACTCGCTGTGTAGAGTGTGTACAGTACTGGCCTCAAACACATAAAGATCTGCCTGTGTCTGATTTCAAAGTTCTGGTATTAATGACATGCCCAAGTCATTTCTTTTATTTTTTTAAAGAAAGAATATAGGCTTACCTATACAAGTTTTTCATATAGGAAAAGTAAAGATAAAGAAATATAGAGGAAGGAGACATGAATGTTAAATAGCATTAAGGTTATCTGAAAAAAAGTTACTTATCTACTTAATAACAAAATATATGTTAATCTATGCATAAATATACATATAGGCTAAATCAAAATTTTCCATCATGCATGACAATCTTCTCTCTAAGAGTCAAAATCACCAACCAAACATTGCACATGGAGCAAACCATGGCTCTATCTGCATATGTAGCAGAGGACGATCTAGTCAGACATCAGTGGGAGGAGAGGCCCTTGGTCCTGTAAAGGCTCTATGCCCCAGTATAAGGGAATGCCAAGGCTAGGAAGAGGAAGTTAGTGGGTTGGTGAGCAGGGCAAGTGGGGAAAGGATAGGGTGTTTGCGGAGGGGAAACTAAGAAAGGGGATGATAACATTTGAAATGTAAATAAAGAAAATATCTAATAAAATGGTATAAAAATAATTACAATTTATTACCATAAAAAAGAGTCAAAGGTAATCTAGCAAGAACACCAACATCTGAAATGAATTCCATATTTGAGTTGTAGTTCTGGGTTATCCCTGAAGATTCCTAAAACATGAGGAAAACTTTCTTTGCAACAGGCAGAGAACATTACAGATTATAACCGATCAAATTATGCAGGGTTGGGAAGAGAAGTCCCAAGGGTTGCATTTACAAAGGTCTCCCACAGTTATGGTTCATGGAAAACTGTAGAAAAATGAGTGGAAAATTGTGAGAGCCAGGGAATCAGGGGCTTTTTGAGACACAATGTCACTTAGTAATGTCAGAAACTATACCCATAAAGTTTTACCAACATGTCCTCCCCAAAATGAACAATAAGGACAGCATCAACAGACATGCTAAAGGGGACAAAAGAAGCCCCCAATGCCTCAACCCTGTACAAAGAACTATAGGCAACTGAAAATACAACAACAAAACAAAGCTAAACCACATCAACAACAACAACAAAAACTGGGAGCAGGAGAGGCAGTGTTCTCTAGGGAAGCACACAGTAATTGATTTTCTAGTGACAATTGTCAGTCCTAAAAACATACATACAATTATGAACAGGTTATATTTAGATATTATATATCTAAATATAATATAATATATATATATATGTATAAATATTTATGCAGTAATAATTAATGAAACAAGACATGTAGATCAATGGAATAGAATTGAAAACCCAGAAATGAACCCACCCACCTATGGTCATTTGATCTTTGACACAGGAGCTAAAACCATTCAGTGGAAAAAAGACAGCATTTTCAAAAAATGTTACTGGCTCGACTGGAAGTTAGCATGTAGAAGAATGGGAATTGATCCATTCTTATCTCCTTGTTCAAAGCTCAAGTTCAAGTGAATCAAGGAACTTCACATAAAACCAGAGACACTGAAACTTATAGAGAAGAAAGTGGGGAAGAGCCTTGAAAAAAACTATTAAGTCTTATACTGCTTAATGTTCCTATATAATCCTTCCACATATTGACAAAGGTAGATTTATATATGTCTAAGTATAATTTTAATTCCAATCTTTAATAACTTCTTCCTTGCAGAGAACCTAATAATATACAGAACCTCCTCTTTATGAAATAAAGTAAAAACTAAATATTTGTTTCACACCTAAATATTTTAGACAAATTCCCCTCAATGAGAGAAAAAAGGTGATGATCTAAATTTAAGTCAGAGAGCCAGTAATTTCTCAATGTACACATGACATTTGGAAATCAACTTGCATCACACTGTGTTGGAATGAAATCTGGAATGAAATCTAAATATTAGTACATCTGTAGGGTTTCATTATGACCTGTAACTATGGTACAGTGCTAACCACATTCAGTATTGACCTTAATTATTGAATAAATGCTTTCTAGACCACACACAGAAATGTGCATTACTAATCTGTTCTCTGCTCTGCAATCTGGTTAAGCAATCAAAATGAAAATGAAAATTATCTATCCAAACCTGTGTGTAAGTACATGAGGTTTCTCTCTCTCTCTCTCTCTCTCTCTCTCTCTCTCTCTCTCTCTCTCTCTCTCT
>NC_034600.1:62142562-62145471 GCF_900095145.1 Mus pahari
TCTCTCTCTCTCTCTCTCTTTTTCTCAGCCCCCCTGTAGAGGTTAGATGAAAATGCTTATCTCCTGCTATATTGTGGAATATATGGATAGAAACCAAGTGATCCGTGAAGCTTTCTCTCAAGAATCTCTGTATTCCCAATCTGTTAATATTTTGTCCTATTTACAGTGTCCTTTGCCTTACAGAAGTTTTGCAATTTTATGAGGTCCCATTTGTCAATTATTGATCTCAGAGCATAAGCTATTGGTGTTCAGTTCAAGAAAAATTTCCCTGTGCCCATGTGCTCAAGGCTCTTTCCCACTTTCTTTTCTATTAGTTCTAGTATATCTGGTTTTATTTGGAGGTCTTGATTTCACTTGGACTTGAGCTTTTTACAAGGAGAAAAGAATAGATTGATTTGATTCTTCTACATCATAACCACCAGTTGAACCAGCACCATTTGTTGAAAATCCTACATCATATAGAGTGCTAATATACAATATATACAAAGAACTCAGGAAGTTAGACTCCAGAGAAACAAATTACCCTATTAAAAATGGGGTACAGAGCTAAACAAATAATTCTCAACTGAAGAATACCAAATGACTGAGAGACATCTAAAGAAATGTTCAAACTCCTTAGTCATCAGGAAAATGCAAATCAAAAGAATCTTGAGATTCCACTTCATACCAGTCAGAATGGCTAAGATCAAAATCTCAGGTGGCAGAATATGCTGGTAAGGTTGTGGAGAAAGAGGAAATCTCCTCCATTGCTGGTGGGAATGCAAGGTGGTACAACCACTCTGGAAATAAGTTTGGCAGTTCTTCAGAAAATTGGATCTAATACTACCTGAGGACTCAGCAATACCACTCCTGGGCACATAGCCAGAACATACTCCAACATATAAGCGTAACACATGTTCTACTATGTTCATAGCAGCCTTCTTTATAATAGTCAGAAGCTGGAAAGAACCCAGATGTCCCTCAACAGAGGAATGGATACAGAAAATGTGGTACATTTATACAATGGAGAACTACTCAGCTATTAAAAACAATGAATTTATGAAATTCTTAGGCAAATGGATGGGACTAGAAAATATCATCCTGAGTGAGGTAACCCAGACCCAAAACACACACATGATAGGCACTCACTGATAAGTGGATATTAGCCCAGAAGCTCAGAATACCCAAGATACAATTCACAAACCTCATGAAACTCATGAAGAAGAAAATAAAACAAAACAAAAAAAAACAAAACAAAGAGTAGATACTTTGATCCTTCTTAGAAGGGGCAACAAAATACACATGGAAGGAGTTACAGAGACAAAGTGTGGAACAGACACTGAAGGAATGACTATCCAGAGTCCACCCCACCTGGGGATCCAATAAACAATCACCAAACCCAGACACTTTTGTGGATGCCAACAAGAGCTTTCTGACAGGACCTTGATATAACTGTCTCCTGAGAGGCTCTGCCACTGCCTGACAAATACAGAGGTGGATTCTCAAAGCCTGTGATTGGACTTATCACAGGATCCCCAATGAAGTAGCAAGAGAAAGGACCCAAGGATCTGAAGGTGTTTGCAGCCCCATAGGGGAAACAATAATATGAACTAACCCTTATCCCCAGAGCTCCCTGGGACTAAACCAACAATCAAAGAAAACACATGTTGGGGACTCATGGGCTAGCTGCATATGTAGCAGAGGATGGCCTAGTTGGTTATCAATGGGAGTAGAGGTCCTGAAAAGAATCTATGCCCCAGTATAGGAGAATTCCAGGCCCAGGAATCAGCAGTATGGGCTGGGGATGATGAGAAGGGGGAAGAGGAAGGGGAGGTTTAAGAGGGGAAAACTAGAAAATGGGGTAACATCCAAAGTGTAAATGAAGAAAATATCTATTAAAAAAAAAGAAAGAAAGAAAAAAGAGCCCCTAAACACACATAGAGTAGAGGACTTCTGGGTCTGTGTTCATTCAGAGATAAAGCACCTAACCCTCAAGAGACTGGAGGCCCCAGGGAGTTTAGAGGTCAGGTGGGGTTAGGGGTGGGGGCATCCACGTGGAGGTGGGGTGGTGTTAGGAAGAGGTGTGGGATGTGGAACAGTTGGAGAGTGGATGGGGAGGTGTGGTGAGTAGAATATGTAGTATAAAAAGTGAATTAAAAATAAAATAATTTTTTTTTTTAAAAAAAGAATCTCTTCTAACACACCCAACTGGCTCTTTATTCTTTTGGAACAAAAGTGTGGACAGCGAACCTAGGAGGGCTCTGAATGCAAATTCCTCCTTTGTTATATCACTAATACTAATCATAAAGGCAGTTGCCATATCATCTAGATCCATTTTCTTTCTTGAATAGGAATAAAATGTGAATTACAAATAATTCATAAATAGATAAAATTTAAAACTATCACAGATAAACTTTAAAACTAGATAACTACTTTAAATATATTGTATGAAAAAATATTGTGCCCCTTTGGACTCCTAATAATTCATTCTTTAATATAAAATCCGTCTAGTAATCCTTTTTTTAGATAGTCAAAATTAAAATTGTACTAGACTACGCGTTGTTTTAAAATACCAGGTGTAAAATATACATTGCAAGAGTGATACCATTTAAGGGAGTATAATGTGGAAATATTTAAAAATACCGTGTTAAGTATTGGGTTTTGTATTATGGAATGTGAGTTTATAAATACAACAATTCAAAACTTGACTTGTCTTATTTAATCCTTTTTTTAAAAAATTATTTATTATTATTTTCTTTATTTACATTTCAAATGCTATCCTGAAAGTTCCCTATACCCCCTCCCTGCCCCTGCTCCCCTCCCCACCCACTCCCACTACTTGGCCCTCGCCTTCCCCTGTGCTGGGTCATATTCAAACCAGTGGCTGGCAAACACAGAAGTGGATGCTCACAGCCAGCTATTGGATGGAA
>NC_034600.1:62145816-62147670 GCF_900095145.1 Mus pahari
GCAGGGAGAGGGTATAGGGAACTTTTGGGATAGCATTTGAAATGTAAATAAAGAAAATACCTAATAAAAAAAGAAAAATAAATTAAAAAATTAAAATTAAAAAAATGACAATACTAGTAATATTTACTTCTTTTTTTAAAAAAAGAGGTTTTATTTAATGACTATTGGCAATATACTCTGACAATATTCATTGTATTTGGATTATACTCTTTCTCAATCTCCAGTCTAATTTTGGAAAGAAGAGTTATGTCATTTACAAGGTAGAATACTTCTAAAGTGTGTCTTTATTTAGAATTACTATACAACTTAAATCATCATATGACCACACATCATCATTATTGTCATATATCTAAGTTTATTATCTCCTAAAACTCTGTAGATTGGTGCTATATGTGATCAGAAAGGTCACAAAAAATCATTGCAACGTTTTCCCTCTTTTTCTGATATAACCAGTGCAAACCAGATTTGGAGACAACCCTGCCTCTATTCTATATTATGACTAGCAAACCTAGTTTTCATTCATTCCACATTCTCTGCCCTCTTTCACCTCTGTTCTTTCAGTTAAATTGTCCTTGACATTTGGAGCAAAATAATCCCTGCATCTTTTTCCATTCTACAGTTTTGTCTTCTATGAGCACTCAGCTGATATTTTACTATTCAGAGAGCAGTCCCTCATTAACCCAAACCCACAAGCCTTCCACTTAGTTATCAGAGGAATAATCAATTCTAATTTACATGCAAAGGAATGTCTGGCAAGAAAAGATTTGGGCAATCTCCATTTTGTCTTCCATAGTTTTGAATCAATAGAAAATTATGTTATATACTCTAACTTTTAATTCTGCTTATTTCAGAAGGATGTGCCTGTATGTGTGTATTTAATTTTCATGTATAAAAATATATAGAAAGGTAGACATGCAGAAAAAGTTAAAAAGTAATATGTCTGTGGTCTTTAATTTCCATAATTGAATGCTTAGATCCAGAGACAATGTAATAAATAAATGACTGTGTCTGTGTTTCTAAAATATGTTATTCACTAAAATAGGCAAATATGCTATGTGAGCCTAGTCTGCTTATGCTAGTCCTCATTTTTCCAACTTATCTCTTCATGGGATCACATTAATATGTTATTCTTATTCAACAGATTAAATGTCATTTGTCATTCTGTGAAAAGAACTCATTGAACAACAATTTTTATTTGTATTTGTTTTATCTTAATTCATCTCATTCTTGGTTTAGTCAAATTATCTGTCTACTCATGTTAATATGTATTGGTTATGCTTACATGAAGGCAGACAAAATCAACTTTATTTTTATGACTAGCCACATATTAAATATGATACTGCATCAATGTCTCTGCATGCTATAAGTCACTGCTACTGATATTACTCCACTTCATTTACATGTTTATCTTAAAATCTGTTATTAAATTCCTGTATCTTCACCTTCCTTTTTCTTAACTGATGACAGTTCTTGTTACTTCACAGAGCACACTACAGCAGCTGGGACAGAAATCCCATTCATATATTAGACATGCAGAGAGATGATAAGAGTCTAGCTATGTCTCAAGCCATTTCTGTCAGAAAAAGTACTGTTTTATAATATATATCTCTTTCAACTCACTCTCCTTGCTTTCTACTCTTACATTTCTTAATATCAATGTCATGAAAAAAGGATTATACTTGTTCACCATAATTACTTTCCTTATTTTCCTGTATTCACTATTCTACTCTTCTTTTTCCAGAATATAATAAGAAACCCTTAGTTACTTTTTCTATTTCTCACTAATTTTATTTGATGGTTTCAAACACACACACACACACACACACACACACACACACACACACACACACACAC
>NC_034600.1:62147703-62153651 GCF_900095145.1 Mus pahari
ACACACACACACACACACACACACACACACACACACACACACACACACACACACTTTTTTCTTAATTTTCCCCCATCATCAAAACTTCCTTTTCCATCACATCACCCATTACTTTCTGGCCTGATCACTGCCACTCTTTTTGGTAAGACTCTTGACTATTGCTTTTATTTTGTTTTGTGACCTTATGCTAACCAGGGGCATTGGGACTTTGTAGCACTATTCTTTGGAGTCTGATTGGGGTAATAAGTACTCCAATTAGTGAGTATATGACAGAATGGAATGAGTTGCCCTTTGCAAGAATATATTGCTAGTATAAGGTTCAACATTGAGATATAAGTCCTCTTGAGAGCATTCTACATCAAGCCTGATAGATTATTCCTTATTACTGTGCAGACTAAATCCTAGCATTCACAGGTGCATGAGAATGTAAGCTAGCTCCCTCATATCTAACTAGAGATTGCTATTCCATCATCAAAACATTTGGTGTGACTTCAAGGATAGCATCAATATTTTCTCCTTTTTATCAATTTTTAAAAGAAAATTTGCTCATAATTTATTGTTCTGCATTTATAAGTCTCTAGTGACTATCTGTTTTCTATAGCATTTTAAATGTTGGGATGTTCTAGGACATAGATTCTGACCTACTTTTATAGCTGAAATAACTACACTATCGTCTCATGAACACAGATTCACAACCTTAAGCCCTCAATTTCCATTGAGTTATTGCTAGCTTAATTTCTGCCACGTCTAGCTTTCTATTTGTTCAAAAGTGATTTTTGAAGTCACTCTTTTCTGTTTTATCTTCTACAGCCCCATCTCAAATTTTTAGAAATTCTGTTCTTCACAATATTTGTCTTGAATCTGAAAAAAAAACATTCATTTTGGTTCAGTCTAAGTCCTTTCACGACCTTCACATTTCTATATTACTGCAGCATTTTGTTAATAGGGTCTCTACTCCTTATCCTGCAATGATTTCATATTTAATTTAATAAAAGTCAAAGTTCTTATGCCCATCTACAGACCCATAATGTTCTGGTTCATGATCACCAATCTGACCTCATTTCCTTCTGATTTCACTTCTGTTCACCCTCTCCATCTACCTTGGCCTTTATTACTCTGTGAGTCAGCCAAGAATATTTCTTGGTGATTTTGCAGTAGCTGTTTCATCATCCCAGAGTATTTTTCTCCAACAATATCTTTAAAACTTAATTCCCCAACCTCTCAGATATATGTAACTTTCCTTATTCTATCATAAACAATTGAGGCATTAAACCATAGGCATTCACCAGTTCATTTTCCTGTCCTTGATCACTTTTGTTCTATTTATATTACTCTTATTTATTTAATTGTATGTGTGTTTGCATGTATGATGTATATGTAAACACATAGCTAAGAGCATACTCCATGTGTGTGTACTTGTTGAAGGAAGAATTACATGAGAGGTTTCTTTCCATCAATTCTTCAAATACAAATATCCATACATACGTAAATTAAAATAAATTAAATATCTTATCTCATGTGCATCAGAAGTGGCACATATGGCATATATTTTGGATTTATTTAAAGTAGCTATCCATTGCTTGTCTCTCTGTGTATGTGTTTGTTTGTTTGCATGTATTGTGTTCATATATGCATGTACATGTACAAGCACACTAGCCTTTGTGCAGCTACACTAATGTGAGTTTGTGGATGTTCAACAAAGGCTGAGTTAAGACTATTAGGTTCCTTCTTATTTTGTGAGGAAAGGTCTCATTAAATCTGGATCATGAAATTTTGGCTTGAGTGACTGGACAGAGAGCCACAGATTCTCTTCAGTTTTGCCCACAGCATTGAGGTTAAAAATTTTCATCCATACATCCATAAATAAATGCACATACGTGTACATACACACAGACACAGACACACACACACACACACACACAGACAGACACACAAAACTTCTCTTCTCTGGAACTTATAACAATTCATATATACCCTTATATTTCAATAGAATTTTTTCTTTCTAATCAAAGTCAAATGAATTAAGTAACAGAGAAATAATTTGAAAAATAAACCACAAATTAAATGTGTTTTTCAAAAAAAATGTTATAACTATTTACAAAGATAGATTCTCCTTTCATATTAGTGATGGACATATGTTTCTATGCAAATACACCCCAAAACAAAACAAACAAAAACCAAAAAAACAAAAAACAAAACCATTATTTTAAGGAAGAAACATAGACTATTATAAAAGGTATCTAAAAGCTGAGGAAAACAGAAAGGATTAGTTAAATCACATTTGATCACAACTATTATTTTGCTGTTAGATTTAAAATCTAACAAGATTTTAACTGTAACAATAAATATAAACTAAGAAGTGGGCAATATTTTCTCCATAGTCCAGTTTTTTTTCCTTTCTACATAGCACTATACTAAATTAAAATGTTTTCCTACTCTGTATCTAGGAAGTTTGTATGAGTAAATTAAATCTGTTAACTATAATTAAACTCAGATCTTGAATGTGCCTTTATAAAACTATGATAACATTTTACAAAATATTATGGAAATGAATTAAATTGAAAAATAAGCTGTTAGTCATTCAAAACTAAGGTGAATGAAAATAAAATTATCAAGAAGTATTTTATTTGTATTTTGTAAAATAATATCCCATACTTAAAATAATAAGAAGGAGAAAGACTACTTTCTATTTTTCCATTGATCACACTGATATCAGTTCTGGTTGTACTAAGAAATTTGAAAGTAGTTTATAAAATTTCTAAAACCTAGAAAATTATAAACTGTAGTTTGTATTATTTGTCTATTAAATAGGATGTGTAGTAAATTAAAGCAAAACATTTAAAATTATTTATCAATATCATTTTCTGATCTTCATCTTTCTTTCATATATATATGTATATATGCACAAATATATATGATGTTTATCCTTCATATACACAAACATATATAAATGGTTTATGTATAAATATTTATGTATGCTTGAATAGGTCCCTAAAAATAATAAAATATATAATTGAATTATTTATTCTTTCTGTGAAAACTCAGTAATTATTAATTTATTTTAATCAATAGTTATTGATTATTAATCATATTATATGACAAAAATATCCTGAATTGTCCTCTGAAATACACAATGCTCTTTTCAAGGTGTGATGACTAAGAAAATGCTTTTGAGAATGATAATGCAAAGGTTTCAACCTTCATCACAGTGGCATAGACACATTGCAGCTGGAAACTGCTTCACTGGCAGGGGGGAACAGTGCTGTGGCTTTACCACACACTGCCTGGGTTACATGTTTGTGTCTCCTGTTCATTATTTTGTGCATCAAAAATCAATGAAAAGTGGACAAAGTTTTCCATGGATCTTCTTAACAAGCTCTCTCTTGAGGCAACAGAGATTATGCCTGTTCACATCTTACAACTATTTTTTTTTTCTAATGAAAAGAGCTGAAGCAACACATCAAGGGGATATGGCCAGGCGATAGGATGTTAGTTCAGAAAATTGATATACTGTAAAATTGAATTATACACAAAAGAGTGGTGCTGGAAGGTTTAGACTTTGAACTTTTATGGTGTATTTGTATTCATTTTATCTTTATAGCACAGTTATAAGAAATTCCCTCCACTATTGGGTTGAAATACTATTAAACTGATCTTACAACTCCTGATAGAATTCTCATTGTCCTTGAATCAGGTTTTGAGCAAGCTACATTATTCTTTTCTTGAAGTGTTAGAACGAAGGATTCTTTTAAGCCTGTGCACACTGCCTTCTTTCCAGCTTAAGATTTTCCCCTCCAACTTTTAAGCTAACAGTATGCATACACACTACCTCATTCTGATCCTGATCCTCTTTTCTTCTTCCTCATTCTTGTCCTTTGAAGGACAAATGAAAATGTATTAGGCCAACTAGAACAATTCAAGCATAACTTCCTGTTTGAAATGATCACACGAATTAAGAGATTGTTCATTTACAATGTTAATTCATCTTTGCCATTATACATGGCCAACCAACAGTTCCTATGGATGCAGATATTTTTGGAGGGCCATTACTCTTCCTATCATTACTAGCTAAATGACTTTTGATCTAAAGAGTTTTGAAATAGACTGCCCTACTAGAACTGTAAGGTCTGTGAATTTTTAATGCAAAAATATATAGCTGTGAACAAAGTTTTAAAATACATATTTAGTTTTATTTTAGTAGTTTTTCACAGCCAGATATTAGTAATTCAATTTAGTGCATTTTACTAAGTTGAA
The DNA here is from genome assembly GCF_900095145.1 of Mus pahari. NCBI lineage: Eukaryota > Metazoa > Chordata > Mammalia > Rodentia > Muridae > Mus > Mus pahari. The sequence goes on from NC_034600.1 coordinate 62,151,958, forward strand.
GTGTATTCAGGTAAACATTAATGAATCTTAAAAATGGAATCATTTCTGAGACATATTTCAGTAACAAAGAAAAATTATCTGCCCCTAAGCACAAATTCTTTTCTAATTTTTTGATACTAAAAAGGTAATACAATAGAAAGGTAAGATTATGCAATATACACTAATCATTAATGAAAAGTTATCTTAAAATGATACATATGAATATGTACACATTTATTCACACACATAAAATTTCAATCCATAGTTAATGGTGTTATAACATGTCAATTAAATGAAACAATGTATAAGAACTAAATGTACATAACTTGAAAAAACTGAACAAGAAGTTGAGAGAGAATATATTGCGTAGTGAACAGACAAACTTCTATCGAGCCGTAGGTACTTGACATACCTCTTGAGATTGAGGGAGAGAATTGTACAATACCAGGAAAAATGAAGTTCAATAGCAATCTGAAAATGTTTCAATTGCCAGCAGGACGCTTTTGACCTGAGGTTGCCACACACCGTTATGTCAAGTGAAGGGCAGATATACAAATATAAAGGCAGTACATTAAGTCTTGGAAAATGCCTATGAGGAGGTAGAAAGCCAGAGTATCAAGTGAACTTGATACAAGTAAGAAAGTTGATGTGTCTTTGTACCATGAATGAATTTGTTGTGTTATAAAACTTGGGACAGCTAGAAAGAAGTAGAGGAGAGAATGCAGAAGAAAATCATTTGAAAATTAGTTTAACTTACCTACAGACTTTAAAGATCTTCATTAAATATTATTGTCAACCTGTGAAATTCTTTTCACAATCATTTTACAAATGTATGATGGTATTTAGATACTTGTAGTCAGTATTTCTTGAATAAAATAATTACACTTTTAATTACTCCATAAGAGATTTTAAGGCAATGTTTTTATTTCTTTAATGCCTTAAGCTAGAGTCTCTGCCAGTGCCTGACAAATACAGAGGTGGATGCTCACAGCTAACCATTGGACTGAGCACAGGGTCTCCAGTGAAGGATATAGAGAAAGTACCCAAGAAGCTTAAGGGTACCCATAAGAGAAGCAACAATATGAACTAGCCAGTAACCCCAGACCTCCCTGGGACTAAACCACCAACCAAAGAAAACATGGTGGGATTCATGGCTCCACCTGCATTTGTAGAAGAGGATGGCCTAGTCTGTCATCAGTGGGAGGAGAGGCCCTTGGTCCTGTGAAGGTTCTATCCTGTGAAGGGGAGTGCCAGGGCCAGGAAGCAGGAGTGGATGGGTTGGTGAGCAGGGGGAGGGGGGAGAGGATAGGGTGGCTCTGGAGGGGAAACTTGGAAAGGGGATAACATTTGAAATGTAAATAAAGAAAATATCTAATAAAAAAAGAAAATTTCAATTTTGATAAGTCAACTCTGGTTACTCTGATGATCTATCAAGTCTTTACTATGCTGAAGTAACTTATTGCATTTTTCATGCGCACACAAGGATATTTTTTCAAATAATATTGAATGAAGAGTATATATATATATATATATATATATATATATATATATATATATATATATATATAAACTGATTATCACCTTATCACCCTAGGGAAAATGGGTGTCTCATACAATTTGTTAAAGTTAAAAATAATCTTTATTTTAAAGACCACACGTGAATCAGTTTTTCTTTTATCGTTTTTTAGGTTAATCTGATTTTTACATTCACACCT
>NC_034600.1:62153656-62183273 GCF_900095145.1 Mus pahari
TGTGTGTGTGTGTGTGTGTGTGTGTGTGTGTGTGTGTATAAATCCTTTTCTGAAAAGTATGAATGATATTTTTCAAACTCTTTTTGTCTTTATTCTTGCTTATTATTCATGGTCAATTATTTTAGAGTGTCAATGTTAAAACCTGTAAATATCTCAGGTTTTTGTATGAATAAGCCACTGCTATCCATTTCAGACTGTTGCTTAGAATTGCTTTATTTAAAACACATGCTTTTATATCAGAATAGTTGCATTTTTCTTGCACAATGAATGTACTTGTAAGAAATATGAACACCACATCTTAAAAGCCAATGGAAATCCAGAGAGACCACTGAGATTTAAGCTCACATACAATTCCTGTTTCAACAACTTAAAGTACACTATACAACATCTATACTTTGGGTTGTTCTTGAAAGCAATTTGTTTTTTTGCAAAATAGAACTTCAACCACATTATATTGTTTCAGACAATAGAGGAATAACAATTTGCATTATTATTGATACCTATTAACCTAAAACCATATATTGTCAAGAAGTGAAAATAGGCAAAGATTTTATAGTGGACAATGATAAGAAGTTGAGTTGAACCCAGTCTAAAGCTTAGAGCAGAGTCACAGTAAATGGAAGGAATGAACTGGAGTTTACAATTGTTCTTCCTGTAGTCCCTTTTTATTATTATTTTTTCTCTCAGTGACCCAGGTGAACAACATCTCCAAAGTAACTAATAATCTTCTGAAAGGAGGAAACCTGTGCCCTTTATGCTATGATATCAGCAACGCTCATTCATGGCTCACATTATTGTTTCTGTTTCTTGGGTCTAAATATAACATTGTGTTACCCACATCCCTAAATAATCTAAATAGTGCTTCTATTTTTAGCTATTCCATTTCATTTTATAAAAATCTGTAAGAGAGACCTTTCATAAAGTGTAATGTACTTCACATACTCCCAGGTGCTCTTGTTTGATACTCATGTTATATTACATATGACACTGGGCACCATCACAAAATAGAGGAAATTTTCAATTCATTATCAGAAAAAAAAAAAAGAAAAATTCAAACATCACAGTATCCTGATTCAAGAAATAGGAGAGTTGAATGTTACTGGGGATGAGAAGCAGGCACTCATGGCAGGGAAACAAACCAAGCTCAGAATCCTGAACTTTTTGCTATAGAAACCCTTCAGCCCCAAGGTAAGGAAACTGTAAGCCATCTGGAGCTGCACTTTGGGGATACTGATGATAAAATACAAAGTGAAATAAACATGATCTCTAGGTGCATGTGTTTGAGGAACTCCAAGAAGTAGTGGATGAAAACTGATATGAGAATTATCAGGAATCCAGTTTAGGGTGAATGTTCCCTGGGCAAGGGTGGTAGAAAGTTTCTATAATCCCAGCAGTTTCCTGATAAGGCAAGAAAACTCTCACAGGATTGATATTATTCTCAGCTGCATAATGAAATAATGCCTCAAAAAAGCAAATGTAAAGCATCTAGAGTGTTTAAGTTTTCAGATTTACTGTTACAGGTCCTTTGCAGCTCTTTAAATAACTGACTTTTTTATTGGATATTTTCTTTATTTACATTTCAAATGTTATCCCCCCTTCCCTGAAACCTCCTATCCCATCCTCCCTCCCCCTGCTTCTATGAGGGTATTTCTCCACACACCCACCCACTCCCACCTCCCTGCCCTCAATTCTCCTACACTTGGGACATCTATTGAGCCTTCATAGGACTAAGGACCTCTCCTCCCACTGATGCATGACAAGGCCATCCTCTGCTACATATGCAGCTGGAGCCATGTGTACTTTGTTGATGGCTTAGTCGCAGAGAGCTCTGGGGCGGGGATGGGGGTGAGAATCTGGTTGGTTGATATTGTTGTTCTTCATTTGGGGTTGCACACCCCTTCAACTGGTTTTCTTAACAAGTATTCTTTCCAATAATTGAAATGTATTCATGCTGAGTGTTATGAGAGATATTAAAAAATTTCTATGCACCCAATGTAGTGAACCAATGATAGACCAAAGGATGCATGGCATCAAAATCCAACAATATGAACCCATAAATTTAGTAGCATTACTTAAGAAATTAGGAGGGGGATCAGTTACTTACAGAGTCTGAAAGCACTCGAAGCCACCTCTATCAACAAAAGTCTACCACAGTGCATATGACAGCTTATGAAAAACAAATCTAAAATTCAGTGTTCATCCTGAAGGCAGCTCCAGATAGTACGAGACTTTTCTAGACAGCTTTCTGGTCTCTGCTTCTTCTAGGTTGCTCAGTGTCTGTGAGAGAATCTCTCAGTGGTGTTTGTTATTTACATAGTCTAAGGGGAAGAAAAGGTATAGAGAGTGTGGTCAGTTTTAGTGACTTCCTGGAGATACTTCTGGGTCATTTAATTACTGGGCTTAGTGATTTTTCCAGTAGGAAAGATGATTTAAAAACCAAAGGAAACCACTGTACAACAACTGAACACTTCAATAGCTGTGATTCCCAACTGCCTTCAAGAACGAACATTTTAGTATTAGTTCCAAACTCTATTGAATCAAGTACTGAAAAATATATGAAGGATGCATTTCCATATATGTTTATATAATCTCTAACTTTTTTATTTATAAATATATAGATGATATAGATAGATGAAAAGATAGATGATAGATAGATAGATAGATACATACATACATACATACATACATAGACACATAGGTACATAGATATATAGACAGAAACATAGATACATAAATAAGCATATATAAAGAGGGTGGATCTATGTTAGCATGTATATTGCCTTATTACAAAGTATTTCATGGATAAAAATATTTCTCTAACTCATTTGTAACAGGAAGAAAAAGAATTTACATTTGACATCAAGTTTTAAAAACAAATCCACATTTCTGCTTAAGAGGCATCACCTTCTGACATGTATTGTTCCATTGTATGCATGTACCAAAGAGGCTGATGGCAAACTACGAGGGTAAGTACTTCAGATGTGTAGTTGTTTAATCTAAATTGTAAGACAATCTTCAAAAGTGATGTTTGCAGACATTTGAGGTAGGTACCTAAGATACTCCTCTTCCTTTGATACTGTATCTTAAAATACCTGTCTCTAATTTCTCCATCCATTTATCTCTTATTTCTTTCTTCAATAAATTGAATTTAGAAAAAATACATGATTCAACTATTTAATATTTTTATTAGATATTTTCTTTATTTACATTTCAAATGCTATCCCAACAGTCCCCTATACCCTCCTCCCATCATGCTCCCCAACCCATCCACCCCAGCTACCAATTTTTATGTTTATCACCAAAGGTCTTGTTCAATTCAAACAAAATTAATGAATTATCTTCATCTTAGAAGGGGAGTCACCATTATTTTCCACCTCCAAATATTTAGAAAACAAAAGAAGTGTAACTTTGTTATTTGTAATCCTACAATCTAGGATTAAAATTAAGATGACAGAAAATACCAGTGATGAAATGCTTCCCCTTAAAGCTATAATTCACAATCTGTCTGAAATCAAGGTTGCTATTTGACTTGTGTCTACCTACATGTTGAAATTTAAAAAAGAAAAATCACGATTAATGACAAAAAAACAAACGTATTCATCAAAGTGATTGGCTTGGTAAAGGTCACTGCATTTTTATTCCACAGTATTTATATCTTATATCCAACCTCATTCCTTTAATTCTTAAACATTGTTTCAAAACATAGGCAAAATGTTTCCTGTTGAAGAAACTACTATGCTTTTCAAGGCATCCAAGTGAGTATCCTGTATAGCAGAGTTCTCCTGGCAACCGTACCTCAAGGAAAAACTTTTCCCAGAATCAATAGAAAACACTGTTAATAACCATTTTTTTTGTGACTCAGCATCTATTTTGTTTTAAGATGCTAAGATTTCAATTTGAATTGTAACATTATTTGTCAACTTTTATTTCTTATTGTTTTCTTTCATCTGAAGGACTATCATACCATATGCAGAATAAAGAAAGAAAGGCGCTTCATGTAATGATTTGATTGTGGCTTGTTAAGAATAGACTTGCTTTCCCCTCATCATACCCTCTTCAATTTTTCACTGAGCTGTGCTCTTTTAGAAATGTTGTTGAGTGGGAAGATGTGAGCTTATGTAAACATGCATTGAACAGCTGAACAGCAATGTGGATAGCCCCAAACAGGAGATTACTCATTGGCACTCATACAATGCACAGACATTTTCATGCTTGGCTGGTAATTGCAATATTGTATTTGAGGGAAAATGTGTTTGATAAAGAGAGAAAACAATTCTACACTGCTCAGAAAGATAATACTGTTTGTGTTCACCAAATCAATTTTGTGTCTCCTGATTTAGATCTCAATAGATTTGGGAAGCATGATGTTGTAAGGTATGGTAAAATATTACATTATTAAGTATTACATAGACTTGGTAAAATTAATTATAATGTATTAATGGCTGCAAATAAGGCTCATACAAATTGAATAATCCAAAATAATATTTATTCAAGCAATTGTAAACTTGAATCTTATTAACTTATCCAGTATGAAAAATTCATAAACTTTAATACCATTTTTAAATACATGCATCAAATGTTTGATTTAGCTTAAAAACTATTTTCTTACACTTTGTGTTTTCTTTAAGAGTCCTTTAAAATTGATCATCCAAGTAAAATTGTAGAAAAAATACAAACTGACCAATTTGATGGATTTATTTGCTAAGCATTAACGAAGTATTTGGGGTAGGTTACACTAAGATCATTGGTGAAAGCTGCTAAGTATTATATTTCTACTTCAAAATTTCTTGGTAACTCTTTTTTTCCTTGTTATAAGAATAGGAGTAGAATGTTTTCCAGTTCTTACAACTTTAACCAGTAATCACTTTCACTTTTCAAATCAGAGTTTGAAAGATTGGCAAAGAATGATGCTCTCAATTTTAGAACAAGCCTTTTATACATTAAGTAAAATTTCATTAAACTATTTTTGAATTATCAGAAAACAGAAGGTTGCTTGCCTGGAAATTGAAAAAGAAAGGGGGATAAGTCATGTCTGTTTTGAATTCTCGTTCTTGATTTATGTTGGACATGTATTTCTGAAAATGTTCTTGTCCAGTAGGTTCACATAGAAAGCTAAAATATGTGAAGCCTAAATGTGTGTGATGGTGCAATGAAAGAAGGAGAGCGATCAAGCTACTATCAGGACAGGGAAATGGGGGCAAGAGAGAAAGAGAGAGACCCAGATAATCAGACATAAATTGGGAAGTAATGACTTATGTTGGAGGGTGTTGCTTCTAAAAGCCTACCAGGAACCACCATGAAAAACCAGTGAGAACACTAAGGAAGATTATTCTCAAGTGTTGCCTACTAATATACAAGACAGAAGGCTTCTCAGAAGTACAAAAGTCTAAGTGTAATGATACCAGCCTTTGGAACACAATATGTTATGCACACATTAGTCAAAGTTCACTTCACAGTGGGCATAGATGGGTGAGAAATAGCAAATGAGTACAGTCCTGAGATGTGAGATGATGCAGAAGAGAAAAACAGTGAGTACACTAATAAGGAGATGAAGATGATAGAAAAAACAGTCTGGCAATATGATGTCTGAAATCTAGAAACTCCCAAAAGTAAGCAATAAATAAGGATAGAAAAGGTAGCCTTCAGGGATCATATCACCGGGACCATCGTGAACCTAAAAGAGAAGAAAGCAATGAGGTAAAAGTAAGCACAAAGAGAAATTTGTGATATATGATACACGTGAAACTTATGGAAACCTGGAATTTTTGTGATATATGATACATGTGAAAGTTATGGAAACTTGGAATTTTTGTGATATATGATACATGTGAAACTTATGGAAACCTGGAATTTTTTATGATACATGTGAAACTTATGGAAACCTGGAGAAAAGGATAATCCAGAGTGAATTGCAAAATAGGTAGTAGTAAATACAAAATTGCAAAGGAGGTTAGAATTTCATTGACAGAAAAAAAGCACTGGAAAATTGTGCAACTACAGAAAAAGACACCTAGACTACAGCAAAAAGCAATAGAAATAACAGCAAATTCCTTTTCAGAAGCCATGGTGATGAGCAGAAGATGGCACAATATGCTGTGAGTGATGAAAGACTATAAATGTTAGCTCAGCATTTTAAATCAGTCCAAAAATAGAGATCCTTTAAAAATGAAAGCAAATAGGGATAATCGGAAAATGTAAATGCAGAGACTTGTGATCAATTCAAATATATTCATCTGTCAATTAAAATCGATTTGCTTAAACATACACACAAACACACAAATAGAAAGCCACAACTATAAAGCCACCCTTCTTATAGAAGAATTTTGATTCCTTCATATAAACTGAATGAACCAGGTAAAATGCCAGCAATCAAACATCACATTCAAAATTTCAAAAGATTGATAAATGCTAAAATTAGGGCTCAGGAATCTTCAAGGAAAAGCAAATTTAATCTTCTAGCTTCCAACAGTCTCAAAATAAAGAGTCTCACACTTACTTCGTAATATTATAAACCAGGACCTGAACTTACTGAGTAGATTCAATACAAAGAGATTAGAAAGTGACAAGCTTTCAAAGATCACTTTAAGTGGTGCAAAGTACCAGTATTGAGTCGTATAGATATTAAGTACCTTCTCATACATTGGGATGAGAAGGCACACCCACTGTGTTTTAAGCACGTGTCCCAGTGAGGACAACATTGTGTATAGATGTAACTAGTAGATTTTCAAAGGATTATGATTATTAAGAAAGAAGGCAGTAGAAATCATATGAGATTTAACTGATATGAAGTACAATGCAGTTTAATTTCCTAACTGTAACCAAAGACCACGAAGCACAAGCACATTTATTGGAAATGAATACAGAGTTTGCAGCTTAGCTATTGCTTTTATATAAAATGTTAGTAACTAAATTAATTTGTTACTAAATATGTTTTTATAACTAAGGGTTGGGCAATGTCCCAATGATGGTAAAGTGTGAAGTGCACAGTAGTGTTTAATGAAAAGTATGAGAACCTGAGTCAGATCCTCCGTATGCACACACAAGTTGTGTGCTATAGTCCGGTGTCTGGGACCCTACCCTTCTGATAGTGGAGAGAGATGATTCTTGGGACCCACTGGCCAATAAGTTCAGTAGCAACAGAGATCTCTGGGCTTAGTGACAGATGCCCTCTCTGACATTAGTTGGAGCGATAGATAACAACACTCAAGTTTAGGTTCTCATCTCTTTATGTGCCCATACAGAGGCATATACCCAAACATATGTACATGTTATGGCAATTGATAAAATGTGTAAACTCACAAGAGTCAAGAAATTAATTGGAATCCATACCAAATGAACCTAAAGAAATATCTTTCAAAACTCATACAATTTTACAATAAAAATATTTGGAAACTCTCCTCTCTGTTCTGTTCTGTAACATGGTGCCATTATTTATTTATCATTACTGCTTACTTGTAAGTTTGATAGGTGTCAAGTTTCCACCTACCTGAATTGTGCCTGTGGATGTCTTCTATTCGATCTTTGCTTTTTGTTTGTTTGTTTGATTCTTTTTATGACATTGCTATTTATATCCGAATTATTTTGTGACATGTGTGAGAAATATCTCAAATGTGAATGTAAAAGGTGACTATGCTGTTAAAATAGAGTCTTAATGGCAAAGCACATTTATCAATGTAAATACTTGAATACCGTGCTCCATCTGATTCTGAATTAACTAAATCAAGAGTGCTAACAAGCCGCATCATCAGAAATTTGATGCTGAGGGCATGCGTCTCTCATCTTCAATAGTGTCTTCATGCACATGGAGCTGATGGTTAAGTGAGACAGTTACGGATTTCTGCAATAGTTGTGTCTGTCTTTAATCAAGTGGTGTCTAGATATCCTCCCTCACATGTTCAACAACTCCTCTTTCCTTTTTGAGAAAGCAGTGGCTTACATAGGACTTTAGATTCCTGATTTCTATTATTTCAAATTGCATAAAACAATCTAAGAAGTTAAATAAGATTTATTTCCTATGTCTAGCCATTTTGATAAAGAAACTTTCATCTATTTATTGAAGTGTCTTTACAAACTTTACATAGTCATACATTCTAGCTCACAGTAATTCATTTCCTTTGCAGACTCCATATAGAAATATGGATATTGGAATTCACTATAAGGAACTTGGATTCCTAGATACAGCATCTCTAAGTCAATATAAGCTGAAAATCTTCAACATTTCAGGAAGTTTTAACTTTACTGTGAGAACAGCTAACTGAGTCATGCCTGCTGTGCCAGAAAAAAATCAGTTAATCCATATTCCTTTAATATACAAAAGGACATAAAAATCATTCAATTCAGGTAATTAGATCTTTTCCTGCTTTTATTCACACTAACTACCATGCTCACCAGTTTCATAATTACCTACATCTTACTTTAAAAAATAATGTAGAGTCAGTTCTTAAAAGAATTTTCTGGTGGAGATTAAAGCTTTTATCAATCCATTTTCAATTGCAAGACTAAAACTAAGTACAAAAAAGTAAGAAAGGAATGTTACTTGTTTTATGCAAAATGTTTTAATTTTTATCTTATTCATTTTGTCATATGCATAATATTAATTCTACATTGAAGGAAAAGCTTAAATTCTATAAGATTTCTGGATCTTGTGTTCTTTTTAATTACTAATTTTTGCAGACAACGTGATGTCCACTTTCTGAAAATTATTTTTTCTCTCTTAGGGAACAGACAGAGTGAACCTAAAGTAGATCAGCCTGTAAGCTTCCAGTCACACCTGCAGTGATATTTTTCCTTCAGCACATTCATGTCACAGTCCCTCGGTGACTGGTGCTGAAGAACTAAAGTCCCATTAGAGATTTAGCAGAAACAGGGGACTCAAAGCTGTAGTGCAGGAGAATCCCTGTTATGGCCTTCTGTAGTGCTTCTGTGTTGTCAGTACAGAGTTCACATCAGGAAAGAGAAACCATGGAAAATACACAGGGGACTGAAGTTCTCACTGAAGGATGAGGCTATTGGCATAATGTGATGGAACTCAACAAGCTGCACTGCTGAGGCAGAAAAAGGGAACAACTTCCTTGCTGTATTTATTGAGCAGGTACAGGTATTCTTCCAGAAGTGCATTCTATTTTCTACAGGAAGAGTTCACACAGCAGGATAATATGTAAAAGCCTATTATGTACATACTACATAAATGTGGGCAGTGTATTCAATACATCATGCCATTGGGAACATTTCACTCTAAACAACTACATCTATGCTGAATTTTTAGAATACTATAGCAAACTGGAAATCTTTTAAAATCCAGACATTGATGTACAAGGAATTTGACATCTGTGCATATTCTGAACACATGTATAATTGTACTTCACTTGAGCATTCCTGTGTGTTTTTCATACACAATCATATTTCTGTTTAAATGTACAAAATGAATTTATAGGAAAAGTGTGGGTATTCCAATCTAGGCTGTCTTAATGAATTTTATCACTTTCTGATTATTATTATTATTATTATTATTATTACTGAAAATAAGGGCATGGAATAAAATAATTATCTCAAAAGTAAAGAAATGAATGGGATTTTAAAATTCATTTTTGAGACAGGATTTTCCTGTGGCACTGCTTCTTACTTGCTCTGTAGATCAGACTGGCCTCAGGGCCCCCTGCCTCTGAGTCCCTAGTGCTACAATTAAAAGTGTGCACTTCCATGGATGAGTGATTTTATGCATATTTAAAGAACCATTAGGAATGATATTGTACCAAGGAAACCTTCACAGTTTCCTGGCACCACTTCTATTTAGAAATTTGAAGAGTTTTAATTCTTCAACATACTATTCCAGCTGTCAAATAGACTAGAGTCTATCCCAAATGGTAATCTGTTCACTTGATTTATTACCTTTTATTCTGTCAATGTAAGATATCAAAGAAATCTGCATCTTTAGCATTTCCATAGGGTAACATATTTTGAAATGTTATTTGTAGATTTCTAGTTTTTTTGCTTAAAATTTCCAATTCATTCGATTTTGAAAGCTTCATTATAAAAGAAATGAGTGAGATTATAATGAAACATGATATCCTCCAGATACATCCATTTGCCCAAGAATTTCATAAATTCATTGTTTTTAATAGCTGAGTAGTACTCCATTGTGTAAATGCACCACATTTTCTGTATCCATTCCTCTGTTGAGGGACATCTAGGTTCTTTCCAGCTTCTGGCTATTATAAATAAGGCTGCTATGAACATAGTGGAGCATGTGTCCTTATTACCAGTTGAAAGATCTTCTGTGTATATGCCCAGAAGAGGTATTACTGGATCTTCTGGTAGTACTATGTCCAATTTTCTGAGGAACCGCCAGACTGATATCTAGAGTGGTTGTACAAGCTTGCAATCCCATCAGCAATGGAGGAGTGTAACATGAAAAATAAGGAAATGAAGACTATGAGGGATATGGGTCCATGACAGAATCACATTACAAGAAGTTGTTAATAGATGATGGTAACACATTTAATAATTATTATTCTATTCTTATAATTTAAAGGTATAGGGCTTCAAAATACAATTAAATATGAAGACTAAAACCATTTCTCTTCCTCCTCTTTGTCTTCCTGATTACTCTTCTTGTTCTTGTAATTCTTGTTCTTGTTTTTTTGAGTAATGGTTGTTGTGTAATTCTTTTCACACGGGGTTTCTCTGTGTAGACCTGGCTATCCCAGAACTCACACTTTAAATTAAGTTGGTCTCAAATTCAGAGATTTGTCTGCCTCTGCCTCCTGAGTGCTAAGAAAATGGCATGTGCCTAGAAAAACTATTGGTTCTTGAAATGGGATTTGGAATTTGAATTTGGGAAAAGAAACTCTATTTTTGATAATAAACCAGACTGTACAATGTACTTTTATATGAATAAAATTTCCACTGTATAGGTATAAAACTTTTAAAATCTTTTGGAAATTATGTGCTCTTATATTTTCTAGATCTCTTTTACATTTTCTAGATCTGATATTTGTCCACATTCTTACTTCTGTATCAACCAGTGTTTCCTTAGACTATGAGTTTAAAAATGCATGGCATCACCAATTTTATATTGAAGAAAATAATAAATATAATAAGAAATAAGAATAAGGTAAATGTGTCACAAATCACTGAGGGATGAACTCAAGAAAAGTGTTTAAAGATTAACAACAAAGTCATAGACAACCAACAAAAGTAGAGGCCAATGTTCTAGGGCACAGAGACAAATAGAAATAATATGAATCAAAGAATGAGGGAAAACATGAGTATATCAGACTGAGATTTGCAGGGGAATCTCATTTTGCCAATATACCAATATGTAAATATACTATATCCTTCCAGGTGTTAATAGAGTTTCAAATGAGTGATGTATATAACTATATATTTGAAACAAAGTCTAAGTTAATATGTTACATTGATAATAAAAAGGGATTTAACGAATATTATTAAAGTTTTATTTGGAGAAATTATAGATAGATAATTATGTATGCAGAGATTACAATGGTGTAAAATATGAGAAGTATATTAAGAATTTTAAAAATCTATATATGTGAATATAGATATTTATATAATATAACAAATGAATACAATGTAATGAATAAATCTGAAATTTTAAAGAAAGCTGAATACATGACTATTATAGCTTAAAGAATATAGAACCTTTTCTAAGTTATAGGAAGATTCATATGCAAATGAAAAAGTAAGGTTATGAATTGAAAGGATTCCAGAAAGGCAGTCATGTCAGTTGAATTGCTAATCTTAAGTCCAAATGCAAGTCAACATATTTGAACAAAAACAGTATCTCCATATTTACTTTCTATGCATTAAAAAATATAGTTGATAAATTATAACTCAATTTAGGTTAAATGTTGAATATTATGGTTATCCCTAATGTAGTCATGTTCTGTGATTTAGTGAAGTCAGTGAATCGAACAGATGTATTAGATGCATGGTGAGAGAGAATAAACAGCAAGACAAGTGATGTCCCTCCACTTTCCTGTTCTCAGTGAGAACTGGCATCAGGTGAAATGTAGCTAAATGCTTTCCTTCAGTATACCTTTCCACATTCCACAGACTCAAGGATGAGAATTTTCAAATTTTTTCATGACAATGATGATTTAACTCAGTACATTGACAAGCCCAAAGATGATGTATGAGATGATATTAGCTGAATATATATATATATATATATATATATATATATATATATATATGTGTGTGTGTGTGTGTGTGTGTGTGTGTATGTGTGTGTGTATATATATATATATATATATATATGTAACTCATATATATTATTAGTTTCATAGTGTCTGAAGCTATTCTAAAAATTCTCAAATGGTTATCTCTTCAAAGAACAGGCTAACTTAAGGACTCAAAACTCAGTTAGCCTAGATATCTAATCGATGGTTGGCATTGAAGAAAATCCAGCAAATATTCTGTAAACTGCCATGAGATATTGATATTTGACTCTCCGTGATACAGTTCAGTAAAGGCCATTCATGATAAAAATGTGTTATTCAATCAGATTTATATTTCTCAATTTCCTCTCTTGTATAGATTAGGAATGTTTTGGGAAAGTACGGTGACCTACAATTTTAATCCCTCTGCTTAAAGTCAGAAGCAGTTAGAAGTCTGTGAGCTGGAGGCCAGCCAATTTCAGCCTTGCCAGAAGTACACAGTGAGACCCCTGTATTTATCCTCAGAAAAACTAAAATTAAATAAGGTGTTCTTACTTTAAAAATAGTGGATTTATTTTTTCCCTTTATAGAAATGGTACAAGGGATAAGTTACTGATTTGGCTTAAGAAAAAGCTATTTCAAAGGATTAACCTTAGAAAATTAATCTTTCCAAATATTCTGTTTATAGGTTGTAGCTCTTTGTCTTTCTAAATTTGTAAAACTGAATGATGTTTCATAGAAAAAAACAATAAAGAAACCTTATGTTTTAAGACAAGTAATATTAATGTAATGCTATGATTTAGAAAACTGGAAGAAATACACATAAAATTTACAAGGAGAATGGGGACAAACCCAGGGAAATGAAATGATTAAATTAAACAATATTTCTGTCTACAGGTATTTGAATTTTATGGCTTATTTAGTATGAAAGCCCAAAGTAAAAATGAGATATTTTTCTTCTCAGCATTCAAATTTTCTTTCAGGGGTTATTTTATGTTGCTCTCTTCTGACTTTAAATAGGGTAATAAACAAGAAGTAAACACACTTGTTTAGAAGGTCAAGTTTCAGTTAAGTGTAGCTCACATACACAGGGAATTCACAGGAAACTTACTAACCAAAAATCAATTGAACCTTCTCTTTATAATGTAGCCTGATGCATATATCCCAGTGTAGCCTCTAAAAGAACATTTTTTACTCCATCTTAAATCCCTATAAAATTAAGCAGCAAAGCAAAACAAAACACACACACACACACACACACACACACACACACACGTGTGTGTGTATATGCATGAATTATGTATGTAGTTTAAAACAAACACACTCACATACATATACATATAAACATATGGTTTTCTCTGGGTATAGTAAAACATCAATAGTAGGTACTAACATGTACGCACTGGGTAACAATACTTCAACCGAAGGTCACCTAGCAAAAGAAACACACTTATTAAACAGGACCTCATCTTTTATTCTAGGCAATTGTTTGATGAAATAATAGTTCACCCCATGAGCCACCTTGCAGATATGAATGAGAAGAACTCACAAGTATTTTGTAGGCTATCTTATACTGCATTTTTAAAGAATCTCCATAAAGATCATTATTATTCTCTTCATTTATTTCCTGTGTGGTATTTTCTTATCATTCACAGCAGAATAGTAGTAATTCATATGTTATAAACTTATTTAACTTTCTGTAATCCTAGAACAACAAATTCCCTCATTGTGGATCCAAGACTGAAGGAAAGACCATCCAGAGACTGCCCCACCTGGGGATACATCCCATAAAGAGTCACCAAACCCAAAGAGGATTGGGAATACCAAGAAGTGCTTGCTGACAGGAGCCTGATATAGCAGTCTCCTGAGAGGCTCTGCCAGAGTCTTACAAATACAGAGGAAGATGCTTGCAGCCCACCATTGGACTGAACACAGGGATCCCAGTGGAGGAGTCAGGGAAAGAACTGAAGGACTTGAAGGGGTTTGCAACACAATAGGAAGAAGAAGATCGATCAACCAGACACCTCAGAACTCCCCGGAACTGAAGACCACCAACTAAAGAGTACACCTGGAGGGAGCCATGGTTCCAGCTGCATATGTAGCAGAGGATGGCCTTATCTGGCATCAGTGGGAAGAGAGGCCCTTGGTTCTATGAATGGTCCCCATGTAGGGGAATGCCAGAGTAGTGAGGAGGGAGTGGGTTAGGGAGCATCCTCATAGAAGAAGGGGGAGGGGGATGAGTTAGAGCATTTCCTGAGAGGAAATAGGGAAAGGGTATAACGTATGAAATGTAAATAAATACAATATTAAAAATACTGCTTATTTGACAAATTATTTGGTAAAAGTATATTAAAATTATAAACACAATAAATAGAATTCTTTCTGACTCAGTGAGATTTGGCAGATAATTAAAACTGATTCAAGAAAATACAACTCAAGAAAATCCTCATCATGTTTGCTTGATGAGAAAGACATTGAATGTAAAAATATCAGCCATGTGTGTTGCCCTGCCTTTCTTTCACATCTAGGAACTTAATTGTCCCTCACCTGGTTCCATTGTTTATATTAAACATGGAATTTTATCCCAGTTGATAAAAATCCTTCTGTCTTTAGAAGAAGTTGGAGAGAGTGACTGTCATAATCCAACTTGTTTTATATATTCAAGTAGCAAGTTGAGACCTAACTTGGCAATAAAATTTGAATGTGAATGTAGAAATGATTGAGGTGCCCAGACAACTGTTGTGTTAAAGCAGCTGTTGCATAGGTAGGTTTGCTAGAGGAAACTGTCCAACATGAAGTTTAATTTTAGTGTTGGTGTGTGGAAACACTACCTACATATGTCACAGAATCATAACAGAATCAGAGATTTATTTCCATTATCTCCACTATTTATTGTAATACAATTTACTATGAAGCAATAAGTTGTGCTTTAAACATCATTTAAAATAAATCCAGTATGCATATATGATATATACACACATGTACATAAAAATATACTTTATTAAAACAATAAAAAAATCTAAAGTATACAGTACTCATCAATTAAAACATGAATTAGAAATGATCTAATTGAAAATAATGTGTGTAAAATTATCAATAGTATTCTCATTTTATCTAACCCTAAAAAAATAAAAGTAACCATAGTATTTAAATTCTCCCCAGAAATACAGGTTATCATTTTCTCTAGGAAGCACACCACCATATAATTTTGTAAGATGTAGTAGTTAGAGAAAATAGAATATTGATCTGAATTTAGCACTCTTTCTAACTATAGTAATCCGGGTATCATCACACACACACACACACACACACACACACACACACACACACACACATCAAAGCTTTAGAAATTTTCAGATGAATATTCTGCTTTTGTGGGATGGCAGAGGCTAAAAAGAAGTCCATTCTCCCAAAGCACTGGGATTAAGCTCCCAAGATGAGCAATAGCTACCTACAACTCCAGATGCAGGAGACACAGTATCTTCTTGTGGCCTGCTTATGTATAATATTCAACACTCATGACACACAGAAAGACATACACACAGACCCTTACAAATAAAAACATAAAGATATATATTTTTAAGACTGTAGAAGTCAAATTTCTAAGTTATATGAATATGGAAAGTGTGATAGTAAGTGAAGTTACTCATACTCAGAGAAGAATTTCATGTTTTGCTTCATATGTGGGTTCTAACTTTTAAAAATTGGTATGAATATAAAAGACAAAGTGAAAAATGTAGTGATAAATTATGAAAAATAGTAAAAACACATAAGACGCAGCACTACATCTCATAGATCACATCGATCATGAAAGCATAAGCATGTCACTGGGGCTAGCAGGGCTTTTATGTAAGGAAGAGTAGATGTATGAGTGAAGGAAGAGGGACAACTGTGTCAAACTTCGTTCAAAAAGGTCCATTGTTGCCCAGTAGAACGTAATTCTTTGTATTCTAATTTCAGAAATGATAGAAAGTTCAAATAAACAGGGAGACTGAAAGATTGAAAAGCAAGCCACCATTAAGTGAAATAATCCCAGCACTTGGGAGGCAGAGGCAGAGGCAGGCGGATTTCAATGTTTTATAGATAGATAGATAGATAGATAGATAGATAGATAGATAGATAGATAGATAGATAGATAGATAGAGATAGAGATAGAGATAGATGTAGATATATAGATATAGATATAGATATAGATATAGATATAGATAAAACATTGTTTAATCTTATGTGTGTTCTAGCTAATTTGATTCAAAAGCATGTAATATCTGTAAAAGGAAGCTGCTAATAAATGATCAGGGTGTGGCATGGGACTGTATTAGGCTTACAAACCAAAGTATCTTTCCCTAGAATAGGCCTGAACTGCAGGCAGTACCCTTATTCCTGGCTAGCCCTCCATTTTCTCAATGCACTTGTAACCAGCCTCACAGGATTGATGATATCCTACAGAACTTATTTCTCTGACTGTCCAATACTGAAACAAAGGACCACAAAGCATGAGCATTTCCAGGCAGTCTTTTTCGCGGAGAGGAAAATGGTCTCAGCAAAAGAAACTTGTCTTTCTGAATGGGATTTCCCATTGTACTATTGGTTGATACTGACATCCAAGATCGTTCAAGGGTGAGTCAGACCATTGCTTGGTGGGTGCTTGAATATATAAATCCTTGGCTCAGCTTAAACACTGATCTCCCTTCTACAATGGTACTAAACGAGGAACATCTTTTCTCAATGTTATCATTTAAAATGAGTCTTCTTTTTCTGTTTTTCTGTGACTTTGACTTTTCTTTTTGGCTTACTGAGAATGGGGGTCCCGACTTTACTTGGGCAGAAGCTTCATTCCCCAAATTCAATAGCATCGGCCTTCAATAACTAGTCCTTCATGCTATCGTCTGAGTGTGAATTATTACATCGCTTACCAGTCTTTTCCAGTTCCTCCCTCATTTTTAATCACTTGCAGCGTCAGTGTTTTGTTACAGTATGAAGTACTTTGATTATCAAAATAAATAGTTAGTATAACTGGTTCTACTAACAGGAAGCTATGCAAATTATATGATGTATCCCCTTGACTGATCTACAATTTGCTCAGCGATTTAGTCAGACATTCTTCTGCATGAATCAGTGTGAGAGACTCTGGATGAGCTTAGCCTTTAAAAGGCTAACATTCAAAGAAGATAGAGATTTGAGTCCTCTACTCCCTCACAAACCCTTTATACTTTACATGTTGCTGTCTCTCATATCACAGAACCTACAGCCTCCTCTCATCTCTGTTGCCACAGAGACTTGACAAGTTGACAAGTACATACTGTATCAGAATTCTCTAGAGGATCAGAAATGATAGAACACACAAACATATATACACACACACCATGTAATATATATATATATATATATATATATATATATATATATATATATATATATATACACATACATACATGTTCTCTCTTGAACTAGAAATGTCTACTTTCTTTGGATACATATTTGTGTATTGTGATTTTTTTTTTCTGCGAACTCTCTTATGAGAGGAATTCTGCAGAGGCAGACACATGGGAGAATGTTTTGCTGAGAACAGACCCATGGTATTTTTCTGTAAACTACCTGGGAAAAGGGCAAGGATGTTTTCCTAGAGTAGATGCTTGAGAGAACATGAGATCTTTAGGTATAATCCGATAGACAGTGAACAACAACTCTGTGACATTGGTTTGCTTAGCATTCTTCACTGATCATCATTTATTACTTCCTAGAGAGAAATGCACCAAAGAAGTTCTCCTGATATTCTAGAAGCTTCTTGCTGCTTCCACAGACTTTGGCCAATTGACAGCCTAGTGGTTTCTTCTGGATTAAACTGATAAGCTCCTCTTAACTACCCAATTTTGCTTACATACTGACAAGGCCATGTGTAACTCTCACATCTGTCCTCCTCTGCCTTTGCTTGCTGGATCCCCTCCCTCAGACTTCTGATTTTTCTCCCATAATGTCTTTCTCTCTACCAGGGAGTCCCACCTTATACTTCCTGCCCAAGCTATTGGCAATCAGCCCTTCCTTAAAGCCGATCAGAGAATGCTTAGATAGATGAGCAAGGACAGAGACTCACCTTCACACAGTGCACCCCAACAATTTATTAGAATGCTGTACAGGATGTTATTTAGTTATTACAACAATTTTGTCTACCAATGCAAGGTGCATGAATCCAGTATTCCAGAATCTCAATCCAAGTAAATAGGTTCTCTTGACAGTGAAGAAGTGGACTTGAGGGCAAGAGGAAAAGCAATGGCAAACAGGCAGAGCAAGAGCTAGAGCAAGAGTGAGCCAGTGAGAAAGAAGAGAGAGGTAGGGAGGGAGCTACGGAGGGAGGGAGAGAGAGAGAGAGAGAGAGAGAGAGAGAGAGAGAGAGAGAGAGAGAGAGAACTTCCGTTTCCCAAGTCCTTCATTTAGGCTGCCACTAAAATTTGTGTCCCAGGTAATAGGTGGATCTTCCTACCTCAAAAGATGTAAAGGTATATCTTTCCACCTAAACAGATTTGGATTAACGATGACTTTTCCCACTTCCAATGACTGAATTAAGAAAAACCGTATCACAGTTATTTTATTAAAACACAACTATTTGGGGTTTAGGTATTCTAATTGTAGTCAAGTTGACTACTAAAAATAGCCAAACACAATAACCTACTTGTGTGCTCTTCTTTAGAAGAGACATTTTAATCTGTGAACAGGCTGCTGTGTTGTTGTTGTTGTTCAATTTTCTGTTCTTCTTAAGCCCAAAGTGAGATCTGGCTCAAGGTGAAGCCCCAAGGCCTGACACTATTACTGAGGCTATAAAGTGCTCACAAAAAGGAGCCTATCATGACTGCCCTCTGAAAGATCCAACAAGCAGCTGAAAGAGTCATGCTGACCCTGTGGCAACTTGAAGGTCTCTTGTTTTATTAAAATGTTCCATTTTATTTCCATTTAAACAAAACTTAAAAACTTGGATTCTTCTGGTCTTTCACTTGTTGTCTTCACCCTGGAATGAGGCTATCTGTTCTTTTAGCTCTAAAGCTTGGGGACTCAGGATACAGGTTTACGTCATTGGCTTTCTGTTTGTTTCTTCACAGCTCTCAGCAATTCTTCCTCTGTCTCCCTTTTCCTTTCCCTTTCTCCCCATCCTTCTCTCTCTTATGTCTTGTGTTTATGTTTGAGTGTGTGTGTGTGCCTCACATACTTTCCTATTAAATATATCTGTAATGCTAACGTTTTTTCAGTGAACAAATTCTTACTGCATATCCTTTCATCTAAAAGATCCTGACAGAGAGTTAAAAAAAAAAAAAAAATTTGAGCCCCTAGACCTGTGTCCAAAATAGCCCCATTGTTCCAGGATGCCAGGTGTTTGTGGTTTTTGCGTTTCTATAGCCCAATGCCAGGTGTTCGTTGTTTCTGTGGCTTTATAAATCCCTTACCCCTTGAGATCCTCATTGACTCCTCTACCCCAAGATGGGATACAAGTAGTTCCCAGTGCACTGGTCTTTCCCATATAAACCTCTTGAAGTTTGCATTTCTCCTGAGTGATTTGGGGTGTCGCCTCTCCTGAGTCAGAATGTGGGGGGAGTCATCACATTGTGGGTCTTTCATCTGGTGCATGGGACAGGAATCGTGACCACCCATCCCCTCTTGAATGTGTGCACGCCAGTCAGTGTCTCTGTTCTGAGTGTCTGTTTTCTGCTTTCTGAAACGAACATGAGCTTGTTGTGTTGGTTTGTTTATCTGTGTCTCGTCCGGGATAGCACGGCCACCCTCGTCTCTGAAGACCCACTTGGAGGTGGGATTTCTTGGCTGAAACTGTTTCTGTGTACCAGCAAAGTTTGGAAGTTTCTGTTTAAAATCCCAACATCTCACAGGAAATGGAGACCCAAGTCTGGAGAAGAGAATCACTGACTGCCACTCTGGGGACACCTCGGAGCCAGGGGAAGGACTCCAGGAGTCCTACTGGGTCTGGGGTGAGGACCTTCTGCATCCTTGGATTGGTTTTGTATATTTGTCAGTCTTTGTGTGTGTATCTCTTGTGCCTGTTTTGTGTTTTTTCCTGACTTGGACGATGGGACAGACTGTGACAACCCCCCTAAGTTTGACATTAGATCACTGGACTGAAGTCAGGTCCAGGACCCACAATCTTTCAGTAGAAATCAAGAAGGTACCTTGGCAGACATTTTGTGCTTCTGAGTGGCCAACATTGGACATGGGCTGGCCACCAGACGGGACTTTTGACTTGACTGTAAACTTTAAAATTAAAGCCTTTGTCTGTCAGGACGAACCTGGGTACCACCTGGACCAGCAGCCCTACACAACTGTGTGGCAAGACCTCATCCATATTCCACCCCCATGGGTCAAACTGTGGATCCCGCAGTGGAAGCCAGGCTCCTGAGTCCTGCCTCTCCACGGACCAAAAGTGAAATCGAAGGTTCCTCCTGAAATGCAGCCTTCGCCTCAGCCCTCAACTCCCCCCAAGATCTATTCCTAGATTGAGTGGCCTCCTGAGTGGCCAGAACCTCTTTCTTCTGCTCCCTATCCCTTGCCCCCTCTGGCCCCTTCGCCTCCACTACATCTAGACGACGCACAGTGTCCCTTTGCAGATGAGGTTCCGGACACCAGACACCACGTCTGCCTTTCCTTTGTGCACAATGGGGCCACCTACAGACCCTCATTCTCTCCAGACTCTTCAGTACTGGCCATTCTGGTCAGCTGATCTCTATAACTGGAAATCTAACCATCCTACATTTTCAGAAAATCCAGCTGGACTAACCAGCCTGGTAGAATCATTAATGTTCTCTCATCAGCCCACTTGGGATGATTGCCAATAGCTTTTGCAGGTTCCTTTCACCACGGAAGAAAAGGAAAGAATTCTCTTACAGGCTCGGAAGAATGTCCCAGGGATTAACAGGGCCCCAACCAATTTGCCCAATGAGATAATCGTAGGGTTCCCTCTCAACAGACCTGACTGGAACTACAACACAGCTCAAGGTAGGGAGAAGTTGACAGTTTACCGCCAGGCTCTGGTGGCAGGTCTCAAGGGAGCGGCAAGACTCCCCACTAATTTGGCAAAGTAAGAGAAGTAATGCAGGGGCCAACTGAGCCCCCATCCGTTTTCCTAGAGAGGTTGATGGAGGCTTACAGATGCTACACTCCCTTTGACCCGACCTCTGAGGGTCAACAAGCTGTGGTAGCTATGGGTTTTATAGGGCAGTCAGCATCAGACATCAAAAGAAAGTTACAGAGACTGGAAGGGTTACATGCCATGGTTTTATAGGGTTTAGTTAGAGGCAGAGAAAGTGTATAACTGGAGAGAAACCAAGGAAGAAAGAGAGTGAAAAGCAGACACTGGGCACGAGAATGCTCTAAGAAGAAGGGGAAGGCCCCTAAATTCCTGGCTCTAGAGGATGATGTTTAGGGGAGACAGGGCTCTCTAACTCCCTCCCCGAGCCTAGGGTAACCCTAACTGTGGAGAGGACCCCTATGGACTTTCTAGTAGACACCAGGGCAGAGCACTGTGTTGAAACAACCATTGGGAAATCTCAAACACAAAAAACAAAACAAAACAAAGCATAATAATTGGAGCCAAAAGCCAGAAAAGATACCCTTGGACTACTGCACGTACTGTAAACTTAGGTAAAGGACAAGTGAGTCACTCTTTCTTGGTCATCCCTGAGTGTCCCACACCGCTTCTGGGGAGAGACCTTTTGACTAAACTGAAGGCCCAGATCAGATTCACTCAAAAGGGGCCTAGAGTAAGTTGGGAATCTCCTGCCTCCATGATCCTGGCCCTACAACCTGAGGAAGAGTATCGCCTGCATGACTGTACGAAGGGGGGGGGGGGTGCAGACCTAAGAGACAGGCTGAATGCCTTCCCTAGGGCATGGGCAGAGACTGGGGGCATGGGGATGGCTGTCAGAGTACCCCCGTGGTTGTGGGACTGAAGAAGCTTTATCTGCCAGCCCCCAGACAGATGGATGACCAATGCCCGAATGACTCACTATAAGAGTCTGTTGCTGACTGAGCCGGTAACGTTTGCTCCTCCTGCTATCCTCAACCCTGCTACCCTCCTACCTGAGACAGAAGACTCCTCCCCTGTCCACTGCTGTGCTGACATCCTTGCCGAAGAAACAGGGGTCTGGAGTGATCTGTGTGATCAGCCATGGCCAGGCGTTCCAAACTGGTATACAGATGGAAGCAGCTTTTTGGTGGCGGGTAAAAGGATGGCAGGGGTGACGGTGGTAGATGGCAAATATGTGGTGTTGGCCAGCAGCCTGCCAGAGGGTACATCGGCCCAGAAAGCCACGCTAATTGCCCTGACTGACTCAGGCCCTTAGGATGGCTGAGGGATAGCCTATTAACATCTACACCCATAGCAGGTATGCTTTTGCTACAGCTCATGTCCATGGCGCCATCTATAGGAAGATGGGGTTGTTGATGTTGGCAGGGAAGGGTATTAAAAATGAGGAGATTCTGAGTCTCCTTGAGGCTATTCACATGCCAGCCAAAGTGGCCATCATACACTGTTCAGGACATAAATGAGGCTGAGACCCTGTAGCTAGAGGTAATCAGATGGCTGACCAAGAAGCCAAAAAAGCTGCACAAGGACCTATGGTCCTCACAGTGAAAACCTGGCATAATCAGTTTGAAAACCCCTATCATTCTTTAGAAGTTAGCTTCAATTACACCCCAAAAGACTATCAACAAATTAATAAATTGGGCTTCAAGTTTGAAAATCCCTATGGCCTGAGAGAAGCTAAAGATGGAAAAGTGATTTTGCCCCCCAAAGAAGGAAAGAGATATGTTACTAATTTACATCAATTAACCTATCTAGAGGCCAAGCATCTACAGACCTTGGTTAAGTCTTCCAACTATTATGTTTTGGGACTCTCCGATGTAGTGGAGGCCGTAGTCAGAAACTGAGTACTGTGTGCCATGACTAATGCAAGACATTCAAGATATTCTCCCAGAAGACGACTATGAGGAGACCGTCCTGGAATCTATTGGGAAATATAATTTACTAAAGTAAAAACAAGCTAAATATGGTAACAAGTATCTTTTAGTTTTTATAGATACCTTTTCAGGATGGGTGGAAGCCTACCCAACTGAAAAAGAAACTGCCAATGTCGTGGTCAAGAAGATCCTAGAGGAAAATTTTCCATGATTCAGGATTCCCAAGGTAATAGGGTCTGACCACAGACCCACCTTTGTTGCCCAGGTAAGTCAGGGACTGGCCACCCAACTGGGGATTAATTCGAAATTACATTGTGCTTATAGACCCCAGAGTTCAGGACAGGTAGAGAGGATGAATAGAACCTTGAAAGTGACCTTAACTAAATTGGCAATAGAGACTGGCGGGAATGACTGGATAGCTCTCCTTCCATTCACCTTGTTCAGGAACACCCCAGGAAAGCATAAGCTGACTCCCTATGAAATCTTTTACGGGGGGCCTCCCCAACTTACGGAGGCGAAGGGAGTGTTAGAATTTAACCCTAGTCCTTCATTGTTTGCACATATTAAAGTCCCAGAATTGGTCAGAAATACAGCCTGGAAACAGTTCAAGGAGGCGTATGATCCAGGAGATTTGATGGGGTGCCATACCAGTTCCAGGTGGGAGATGCAGTTCTAGTCCAAGGACATCAAGATGGAAATCTAGAACCTCGTTGGAAGGGCCCCTACATCGTACTGCTGACCACCCCCACCTCTGTTAAAGTAGAAAGCATCGCTGCTTGGATCCACACCTCCCATGTGAATTGAGCTCCGGAGCAACCCCAAGATGATTGGAAATTGGAAAAGACTGCTGATCCTCTTAAGCTGCACCTACATTGCCAGTCCTCTTTAATAACCACCCTCATTCCACTTTGATGGGACCTAACATTTGGACAGCTGATTCTTAATAGGTTAGTGACCTTTGTAAGAGAAAGGATTAGTGCATTCCAGCTGTTGGTGCTAAGACAACAGTACCAGCCTCTGCAGAACCTTGAAGAGATTGAAGTGTAATTCTAAGGTTAGAACTAGTAACTAGAAGAAGTGGGGGAATAAAAGATCCTGACAGAGAGAAAAACAAAACAAAACAAAACAAAACAAAACAAAAACAAAAACCAAAAACATTTGAGCCCCTAGACCTGTGTCCAAAATAGCCCCATTGTTCCAGGATGCCAGGTGTTTGCGGTTTTTGCCTTTCTATAGCCCAATGCCAGGTGTTTGTGGTTTTTGTCTTTACAAACCCATCTATCTATCAATCTTTTATTGATCATTTGTCTGGCTCCATTGCTCAAGAGATTCCTGAATCATATGAATATGGTAGTCTGAAAAAATGAATCCTGTTACATATACTCTTTCCTCCCCTCAATACTCACCCAGTACCCTGTAAAGTGTCAGTAGTTGAACCCAAGTTCTAAGTGCAATGTAGTTACTTCTGATCTGATGATACAACCTGCATTTATTTAACTTATTCTCAATTACAACGAATAACATCTCTTAATCTTATATATTTTTCAAAATAGGGTTTCTCCTTGTAGCCCTGGATGTGCTAAAACAGAGTCTATATGCCAGGATGACCTCATACTCGGAGATCTACCTGCCTCTGTCTCTCCAGATACTTTTAATAAATTCTAAAACATTGCTCTAATTTTCCTATTATATTAACATATTAGCATTTACATTATAAATATATTAATGAAGGGAAATTACAGAAGTCTTTAATGTCCATAAAATTGGATGTTATTATGAAATATGTTTTCAGAAATTAAAGAACAATCATCACAACTTTTCTAGTGTTTTCACAAAGTAAAATTTGATAACCTTTAAGGAACTGAATCTTAGTGTGGACTAATTAATGTGGATTCTTATTTTTAGATTTTGTCCATATCGTAAAGTTCAGTTGTTAACCTAAACATTCTCTTTGTAATATATAGAAGTTTGTTTTATTCATAAATATGGTACATGTTTAACTATGAAGAGCAAATTTGTTGACTGAAGGATGCAGGAACTAAGGAGATGTACTGAGCAAGAGGTGGTTTCAAGTCTGCATTCAGGAGCCTTACTATTGCTTCAAAAGCTTATGTCTAGTATCTCTGAAATTACCTAAGTACCCAAACACTTGAAGATTTTTAGATGTGGTAGACAATAGCTCATATAAACCCTCATAAAAATGTGGTCCTTTTTTATATTCTATATTGTATATTATAAATTGGAAGTGAGATAATACTCTTGAGTATCATGGATGAAAATTTTAAGCTTATTTTGAGTATTAGATTTGATTTCATAAATGAATTTCCATAAAATATATTTTAAAGGAATTTATTGAAGCTGTATTTCTACAATGAATTACATATGAATCTACTTTAAACCTTTGGTCTTCATATCAAATGTATCCAGGACATTAAAATAAACAAAGCACATGGAGTATGAAGTATAGATCTTTGAAAACCATTAAGATTGTGAGACAGGAATCTAGCAGATGATATCTATGTGCCAATTGCTAGATGATCTGGTCGAATCAGATGATAGTTGGACATTGACCATCCTATGACACCAACTGAAACAGCAAAAAAGCAATCTTTATAATGCAGAGTAGAAGGAGAAGGAGTCCAGATTTCATTTTTGTGGACACATTACCTGCATATAGTACTCAGTGTCAAGTGCTGAATCATTTACTAAGCTCAATAATAAAAGACAACCAGAGAAATTATACACTGTGCTTTCAACATAAGACAATTAACGGGGCAATGAATGCAGAGAGGTGATGTGCCATCAGAGGACATGACAAGAGACCAAAGGTAATAAAAAAAAAAAAAAAAAAAACAACAGACATAATGACCGAATTTACACTCTATGAATCACCAGGCATATTTACAGTGTGATCGGACAATAATCTTATTTCTCTATTTCATATAGCTTTACAAGAAAAAACCCAGGACATTAGATGGGAATGTGGGGAAAACATAAAAAATTTAAAAAAAAATTTTTTTTTAAAAACATAATTGTCAGATGCAAGATGGCTTAGGAGAAAAGAATTGGCTCTGTAGACAGCCTTCTTTGAAATTCAAGGGAATTCATGAGCAGTAGAAACAGAATATCCTTTAAGGCCTGACCAGTAGAATCCCTTTAGGCTTGAGGATAATATTTGCAATCAGAACAACAGAGGGTTCTAAGTGTGAAAATCTGATCTGAGCCACAGGGGAGAATGAGATATAAAGTGAGCCAGGGAAAAGTTTGCTGATAGTCTTTGCATTACTCTAAAACAGGAAGGTGACCTAAGTAATAAAACCGATGTTCATGTCCTTTGACTGCAAGGCCAAGAACACAGGATCAGTGCAGAAAAGAAAATATCATAGACATTTTACTTCCACCAGAAACACCAACTCAAAATGTCTGGAAAAGAAAATCATGAAGGCATGGAGAATGCTTTATCCCTACAGTCTGTGAATGACATCATCCAGAGACTGTAGCGGTACAAACATCTGGCCACAATCCCCCCACCTCTATTCTGTACTTACTTTCTTCTTACTTTAATGAAATTCACGGTAGAAAAAGGGACCTTTTGGTTATTATTGTTGTTGTTTGCTTGTTTTTGTTTTGGTCATGGGTTTAATTATTTTTTCCCAGTACATCAGGAAATACTTTTGTCATTGGAGCCCGAGGCTTCTGGTGATATTGGATCAGTCACCATGAGTTAAGGATCAAGGACTCCTTTCTTCTTTGGATCACCCAAGGTTTTGGGGTATAGGTTCCCATCTTAATCAAGGTACATTCAGATAAGTCCTCAAAGGCTTGTCCAGAGACTTGTCTCTGAGGTGATTCTAGATTCTGCCAAGTCGAAAATCAATACCAAATATCACACTTATTTTATCTAACAGTAAGTTTTTTGGGGGCAGACTTTCCTCTCTCCTTTGTTTATTTTTCTTATTTTTTTTTTAAATACTAACCCCTCCCCCCTTTTTAATGCCAGGCCCAGGAAGCAAGAGTGGGTAGGTTGGGAAGTAGGGGAGGAGGGGAGGCTATCAGGGATTTTCGGAGGGGAAACTAGAAAAGGGGAAAATATTTGAAATGTAAATAAACAAAATATCTAATATTTTTCTTAATTTTTTAATTTTGTGAGATGGGTTCTCTCTTAAGATGTACATTAGCCATTGGCTAAGGGAAGAGGAAGTATTCCTGAATGCCTATCTATCTGTCTGTCTATCTATCTATCTATCTATCTATCTATCTATCTATCTATCTATCTATCTTATTTGAAAGAAAATTTTTTTCCATTATTATCCAAGAAACCACATTACCTCAAAGAAAATGTGAAGTTCTGTTCCAATTCTAAGAAATATATTTAATATATGTATATGTTTTATTGAGATCCAGGATTTTTAATTTTCTTTTTTGTCGTTGTTGGATATTTTCTTTATTTACATTTCAAATGTTATCTGCTTTCCCAGTTTCCCCTCTGCCAACCCCCTATCCCATCCTTCCCCATCCACCCATCTGCCCATCCCCACCTCAACCTTTCCTCTCATGGATAAGGCAATCCTCTGCTACATATGCAGATCTCAAGTGACATTTATCTCTACTCTTTATTTGAATATTTTTGGAGTTTCCCCCACCACATATTTTGTGTACATCACTCGGTTTTAGTTTAAAAGATTTCAGTGTTCTTAATAGATTTAGAATCAATCCTTATTAATGGAGCAACTCAAATGAAAATGTGTTAATAATTATAACAGATTAATATAAAAGAGGTTTCATATTTTTCATTGAGATACAAGAATTCAGTTTACCAGCAGAAAGAGGATGTTTAAATATACTTAACTAACAATAATTCTTTGAATAGCAAAAGGGAAAAAAGGAACTTGGTAAACATGGTATAGGTTAGCAGATGTTTAAAAGCCACTGAACTTGTTAAGGAATACATACTGCTAACTTTTTTCTCTTTCACAGCCATTTCCAAGGATCTTAATAGTGAAGGAAAAAAATAGAAAGACTTGAATAAATGAAAATAACAGTCTCGCAGAACAGTAAATCAGATAATGCACAGACTGAGAAAGTAGATGTTCCTAAGACACAGATGTAGGTATATAGAATTACAAATTTACGTTTGTGTAGCACATGATATTACTTAAGCAGATTTAGAAAATTTCCTAGGTTAATCAGTTACTAGAGGAGGACAATAAATCTTTCAATGGTACCGAATAACTTGACCATATCCTCCACTATTGATACATGAAGAGAATGTGAACCCTACCCTACTGAGGCAGATGATGCACATGCCATGGTAAAGAGACATTCTTCTTCTTCTTCTTCTTCTTCTTCTTCTTATTATTATTATTATTATTATTATTATTATTATTAGTTATTTTATTTTCATTTTTCAAATGTCAACCCCCTTCCTAGTTTCCTCTCCATAAACTCCCATCTCCTCCCCCTCCCCTTTGCCTTTATGATGGTGCTCCCCCACTGCTGTACCCACTCGAAGCTCAGCTCCCAAGTATTCTCCTACACTGGGTCACCCAGCTCCACAAGAACAAGGGGCCCCCTACCCAGTGATGCCTGATAAGGGAATCCTCTGCTACATATCCAGCTGGAGCCCTGGGTCCCCCCATGTGTACTCCTTGATTGGTGATATAGTCCCTGAGAGCTTTGGAAGGTCTGGTTGGTTGCTCATTTTATTTTTAAGGAAGTAATTATTGATATAGAATAAGTGTCTTATGACTACATCATCTTCTAATAAACAAAACTATCTACTTGAGTAGTTTGGAATATTTTCTTACTCAAAGCTATAAAGGTGAATGGGAGACACAGAGAAGGCACATTAGCAGGAAAATGTAGAAATTTTACTTGAAGTATTTAGAGCACAATGCACTTGGGCTGTGTTTTATAGTTGGTATGGTGTGGCCTGAACATAGTTTTAATAGAGTTGGAAATGCCAACTGCGTTTGCTATTCCAGCCCTTTGTTCACTTTTCTAGATTTATAGCCTTGATATTTTTAAAGTATAAGATCAAGAGTTGATAATAATCAGTATCATATGAATACAGTAAGATTCATATTCAGTATTTCTAAGTGCTCCATAATAGAAAGCAGAAAATGCATTAACAATATTCTGATTGTCATAAAATTCAAGACAGTAATTACACTAATATAAGAACCCATGAGAAACATACATATTTCCTATGAGATACTGAAAAATAAGAATAATGTATATTAAAATATGGGATTAAATTTATTTGACCTTCTTCCTTCTTTATGGTCTCCTTTCATAATTATTAGGATTATTGAGGGATAGAACTTGGCTTACATGAAAAAGTCCTAATTCTGAGGAGTTGAATTTGATCCTCTGAGACCTTACTTCCTTACTTCCTCCCTCCCTCCCTCCCTCCCTCCCTCTTTCTCTCTCTTCTCTTCTCTTCTCTTCTCTTCTCTTCTCTTCTCTTCTCTTCTCTTCTCTTC
>NC_034600.1:62183303-62186079 GCF_900095145.1 Mus pahari
CTTCTTCTTCTTCTCTCTCTCTCTCTCTCTCTCTCTCTCTCTCTCTCTCTCTCTCTCTCTCTTGCTCTCTCTCTTTATTAATTTTGATTTTTTGAGACAGAGTTTCTCTGTATAGCCCTGGCTGTCCAGGAACTCACTCTGTAGACCAGGCTGGCCTCAAACTCAAAAATCTGTCTGCCCCTGTCTCCCTAGTGCTGGGATTAAAAGCATGCACCACCACTGCCCAGCCCTCTGTGACTTTTAAAGGACATTGTTGATTCCTGGAAATTGCTCTGTTACCTACAAATTAATGTGATGTTCCACACACACATATACTAAAATAAATGACTTTTCTAAAAATAACAAATTTATAAAACTAGCATTGGTCATAATCCTTTGTGACTTATAAATGAAAAATCTAACATGATTTTTAAAATTAGTTAATTCAAATAACCACTGAAATGATTGGCATTAAATAATTATCCAAACTATCTGTGCTTGATTTAACTCATTGTATCAGGTCCTTTCAATGACTGTATTTCATGACACATGAAACTCATTATACTATATGGCTATAGCACTTATCTCTCCTTTTAGCTACCTCTGTCAAAATCAGATGTAATTTCACATTAGAGGAAAAAAGAATAATTACTGGATGTAAGGATAGCATGTAGAAACAGTTTGAGTATGCAAAAACTGTATTCAATAGCAAAAAGACTGTATGTACGTATGAGAATAAAATTCTTTGTTTTATTCTTTGCTACAAAATGGTGATAGTTATAATTACAGAAAATATGCACCGATTTGTCATATAAAATATGGCATTGCATAGTCTAATGTTCATGGGATATGTCATTACTCAAAGAGAAATGAATGCAGGGAGGTTATAAGAGAGCCGAGCCAGACAATGGGGAAAGTGAATGACAGCTGAGCACATTCCCTCTCACTCTGCTGGTTTAGATAAGTCTGTTCAGGACTGGATACACCAATTAGATAATTCATTAAGATGGTTGTAGTGGCTATTCCTGGTTGCTAACTTGACTGTATTCGAAATGAGCTGCAATCCAGAATTGGAAGGCTCACCAGTGAGCCTAATCTGGAGGCTGGGAGATAGAAGTTTCTGACCTGGATCTTGGTATGGAGATCTTGAGACACAGTGGCGATTGAATCCAGAAGATTAAGACAGGGAGATCTCTGAGTTCAAGGTCATCTGGGATTAAAGGTGTGGTGGTCTCCACCTTTAATCTGGGCTACACCTTCTGCTGGGGACCACAAGAGGACATTGGAAGAACAGAGTCTGGGTCTCGCTCTTTTGCCTTCTTGCCGTGTGAGACTAAGCAACTGCTAGACCCTTGGACTTCAATTCACAGCTACTACTGAACCATTGTTGGGAATTGGACTGCAGACTGTAAGTCATCAATAAATTCCTTTACTGTATAGAGAGTATCCGTAAGTTCTGTGACTCTAGAGAACCCTGACTAATACAATGGTTGTTATAAAATATCAAAATAGTCACAAAAAAACAAATTTTCCACATACCGTTATTTGTCATTTATTTTAGTGAGATGGCATACTCCTTGAAAATAGATTTTTCCCATTTATAAAATGTGAATTATGCTATTATATTTCAAAAATGAATATATTTGTTCCTGACAGTTTTCAGACAATGATCTTGGCTTAACATTACACTGTAAAAATGAAATTTTTCTTCACATTTGGAATATTATTGGACAAGATTTTAATTACTTTTTCGACCTTGTCCATTGGTTTGTCCTTGTTTTGATAGATACGCACTAAGTACCATAAGGAAGATACTAAAAATAAAAGAAACTAAAGGAACTGAGCACATAAGATTTACTGAAGCTGTATGAATGCTTCTCTATGCACTCCCCAATTCATGTTTTGAAATCCTAGAATCCATAAGATATCCACAGTGACTGAATTTGTAAAAAGAATAAATAAGTTTAATGAACTTCATGTATTTAAATGAGGTCATGATAATGGAGACTGTCTAGGTCTGTGGAAATGCCAGAGTTGCATCATTTGTTCCCAGGACCCAGCCAATTTAGTCAAGCTGGCTATCTCTTGGTTCACTGTGATACCCTTTTTCAAAATAATAAAGTAGAAAATTAAATGTCATAGACCTCTGATCACAACTGGTACCTTACATAAATGAGGGAAAACACCACCCCCTAACACACACACACACACACACACACACACACACACACACATACACGTGTGAAGACTACCAATAGATTTAGTGTATTTTTTTCTTTTTAGAAAGAAATATTGAAATATATTAAATAAATATTTAATTATAATATTTATTCTCAATGTTTCAGAACGTTGTTCATGTCCAGTTGGTTCCAATAGTTATGTCTAGGCTGTTAGGAAGGAGGAAACACCGTGGCATCAAGGAAGCTGCATTATACAGCAAAGCTGCTGTCTGCACAGTGACCACAAAAGGCACTGGGATCAGAAGGTTCCAGAGCCTCATCTTGCTTTTGGAAAACACACATCCAGAAACTTGGTTCTTTCATTTAGGCCCTATCTTGGAGTATCCATTGCCACCAAAACTTGTCAGCTTCTATAGACCAAGATTTAGACGTTGACTCTATGAAAGACATTACAGATTCAAGCTGAAATATTTCTAAAACTCTTTATTTACAACAGGGCATTTGAAATGTATGCAGTTTATCTCATTGATAATACTTGGTCATATCTTCTACTTTCTCCTGCATTTTAAGAGAAACAAAATAGTATATGGATTCTTTTTTGCTTCTTTTATGCAAGA
>NC_034600.1:62186260-62202306 GCF_900095145.1 Mus pahari
AAGGGAAGGGAAGGGAAGGGAAGGGAAGGGAAGGGAAGGGAAGGGAAGGGAAGGGAAGGGAATGTCAGAGTGGAGAAGATAAGAGTATTAATATGATAAGTTATTCTCCACCAGTGAAATTATTCAATTCAACCTAGATTAGAGTATATAATGGCAGGTTTACTGGAAAACCAATCTCCCAAAGAAGGAGGCCAGGGACGTAAGCTTGTGGAGGGAGACAAGGTAGGGAGAGAGGGAGAGAAAATGAATTAGAGAAAAAGAGGGGGGAAAATTGTCTGGATTATATATGGAAGAGCTTCTGGAGGAGGGTATGCCCAGGCCCTTAGCTGTAAAGTTCCCTGATAGGATCTGGGGGATACTTGAAAAATGGGAGGCCAGGTCTCAAGTCCACTTTGGTAATTAAAATATGCACCTCAGCTACCTATGCTAGCTATGAATCTTGCACTCCTCTAAAAAAAAAAAAAAATCAAGATATATGTAAAAATGGGTGATTCAGCTCTGGCCCCAGAAACAGGATGTAAAGACAATAAGTGATGTTTAGAATATGGTCAAGTATTGGATATAGTAGCAATGCGTGTCCTTAATTTTGTCATAAAGAGTACCCACAGTCAATGTAAAGAGCAAGAGATGATAATGGTCCACCACTCAGAGCCTCTTATTTTTGTTTATTTGTTTATTTTTGTTTTTGTTTTTGTTTTTGTTTTTGTTTTGAGACAGGGTTTCTTTGTGTAGCCCTGGCTGTTCTGGCACTCACTTTGTAGACCAGGCTGGCCTGGAACTAAGAAATCCTCCTGCCTCTGCCTCCTGAGTGCTGGGATTAATGGCATGCACCAATATGCTCAGCTTCACTTGGAGCCTCTTAATTCAGCCTCAGAGATTATATGCTGTAGATGGTCCCTTGTACACAGAAAAACATGAAGAAACCATAATTGTTAAAAAAAAAAAAACACACCAGCTTTTTTCTTTAGTGAAAGAAATGGATGCATGTTCATCCAGAAGGCTGAACAGGATGTTGTTCAGCCTTCTGGATTTGGTCAACTTTTGCCAGTCTATGGAGCCATCCTATGACCAAATCGTCCAGAATCTAGAACATTGCTCCTCTTTTGATAGAATCCATCCATCCATATGATGATTACCATCCCTTCCTTCCTAGGCTCAGACTGCTGAGCACTGTTTCCTCAGTTAATAGGACCAAGTTTCTTTCTTATATCACCCAGATTGTTGTTCTGCCACCTACCTGTGACCCTTGAAGTAAACCTCTGGTCCTTACAATGCTGCTTAACAAAACAAATGTCTGGACATTCTCTTCCAATAATGATGATTTTACTGTCACTGAAAAAAATGATTAGGTTTCTTGTACCAGGGATAATATCTTTCTTAGTGAGGTTTTCTACTGCTCTAATGAGACAACATGGTGGAAAGCAAGTTGGGATGCAAGGATTTCTTTGCTTTACTCTTTTTTACAATCCATCACTGAACAAACTCAGGACAGGACTCAAACATGACAGGATCCTGGAAGCAAGAGTCGATGCAGCGGCTACATAAGATGCTGCTTACTGGCTTTGTCTTCAGTCTACTTCAATATAGAACCCAGGACCAGAAGACCAGAGATCTCACAAACCACAATGTGCTGGACCCTTCACTTACAACCACTAATAAAGAATATATTCTACTGCTGGATCATATGAAGTATGTAGTTTACTGCCAATGCATTGCCAGGGTAATTCTGTTGCCTTTTTTTTGACAACATACAAACCAAATAGTTTTCTGAAAACCTTGTTTCAGCTTGATGCATGGCATTAATAAAGTCCTCTAAATCCTGTAGTGTATTAACTTTCTTTTCGCTTGGGAGAAGAAAGAAATTTGCCACATTGTTTATTTGGTTAGTAGGTCAGGCTGCAAGTTGAAGGTTTTCTGGGTTAAAATCTTGGGACAAGAAAGGAACATACATGTGAAAAGGAAAATACCAATGCCCTTGTGCCTGACCTTCAAGTAAGCATGGCCAGTCAGCATACACAAGTTTAAAAAAATCTGTGTTCATCACCATGACCTTAGAAATAAGAGCCCATGTGGTAGAGGTCAGGATAAGTATTGTCCAGTCTGCAGTCAGGAATGTATTTATAGTATAAACTGCACAGTGGTAAACCTATAGGCTATGGCACTTGAGGAGCAGTGACCTTAGAAGTTGTTATTACAGATTGGAACAAAGAAGAAATTTTTGTATGTGGTCCTCAAAATATCAAACTTTAAAGACAAGAATCAATATGATTTGTGATTTTTTTTAACTTGAAAATTAGAAAGCATGGTGACACAAATCTATAATTCTAGCACTTTGGAGGTAAATACAGTGAAATTCAAAATCATTTTTGCTGATTAAAAACTTGGCTCCAGACTATACTTCAGCTGCAGCTGCTACTCCTGCTAGTGATGGTTATATGACTGATAGTGACCAAATAAATATAAAACAAGGTTTAAAAATCAAAAATATACCTAAACTTTGAAGGCTAAAAAATGTTTTATGGTTCCTTGTGGAGTAGTTTTAAAGTTCTTGTTGCTTTTAAAAATATGTATAGAACTCTGTGTAAGTTTTTCTCCACTTAGGACGATGTTGGACATAAGTATCCCATCTAGTTTTAGATTTTCTAGATTTATATATTTTTTTTGAGGTTATGTTGAATTTTGTACAAAACTTTTTCTCCATTTGTTGTGCTTGTCAAGTAATTGTTTTTCAATCCACTTACGAAGTTTATAACATACCTTGACATATGTATGTTAAAATATCCATGTTTCTACATGGTAAAGCTAACTTGTCTGTGGTAAAATAATGGTTTTGATATATGTCTTTTAAATTTGTAAGTGTTTAAGTGAGCAGGTTTGAGTGTCTGTTCATCTGGGATACAGGCCAAAATTTTTGATGTTGCTTTTCCTGTCCTTGATACTAGAGTGATAGTGGCTTCATAGAAGTCGTTTGGAGAGTGCTCCATTTTATTTGTTCTTTTTCATTGTTGTTATTGTTGCTGTTGTTTGTTTGTTGTTTTAATATCTTAGAAATACTTCATTAAGCATGGAGTAGTTTCACTCTTATCTAACGTGAAGAGTCACCCCTATTTTCTAGCATTCATGGCACTGCAAGGTACTTTTTATTTTCCAGGAGTAGAAAGATAATCATCACTATTTCCGCTAAAAGATCTGCTATCTATAAAGGTAACCTGCCTTTTGGTAAGCTGTTGCAATGGTGGTACAGGAATTGTGGGTGTAACCAACTACTGTCTGATTGGCTTAAAGGCCAAATCCATGTGATGCACCCCATGCTTGCCACTGATGGGCAACACACTAAGACAGGACAGGACATGAACCTAGTTGAACACCTAATATTCTGCTAAAGGAGCATGACAGCAAAATGACTCCTAATGACATACTGCTGCACTTATTGATCAGTGCCTCAATCAAGCCTAATCAGTGAAGCCTCTTAAAGTAAATGGGATTTAAAAGAAAGAGCCATGTGCGGTAAACATCCAGAGAGTAAGAGATTTTGAGTACTCAGTTCTAATGGGAGCCCATTATCAAACTCCCCACTTCACGTCTCAAGGACTTACACAGTAGAAGATACAGAAAGATTATAAGTGCTTGAAATAATGGATGACTACAATAAAGAGGTGTCTCCCAGACACAACAGGACAGATGCACATATAAACTCACAGAGGCTGTGGAGACAAATACATGTCCTGTGCAGACAGTCATGTGATTATGAAAGTGAACAAGCAAAATAACACAATATATTTGTAGCTAAATTTTGACCTAAAATATATCATTTTTACTTTGCATTTTAATTTAAAATGAGTTTTTAATGACAAATTTCTATCTTTACGTGAACCATATTTTTATATTAGTAATATAAAAACACGTAGCATATAATGCTTTTGAAAGTATCCAAATTATAGTTTTTCTTTTCTTATTAGATTCCCTTATAGTATGCATAATTATATTTTTAAATAACAATTTCATGTTACATTGTGGCAGTAACTATTTCTTTATAGCATTTGCTCATTATTAGTGTGTGAGTTCAAACATGCCATATTTGTGCCACTTGTGCAGTTAGAGATTATCTTCTTTTCATTTACTTGTGTAAAGCTTATATAATGGTGTATGTCATAACTGATAAGAATTTTATTTTTCCTAATATATATTTTGTTTGATTTACATTTATAATTATAATATACACTTGTTTCTTCTCAGTATAAAAGGGAGTAGACTATCATATGCATCAAAAATATTTGCTTTGTACATTTTGCTCTTTAGGATGTCTGTGGAAAATAATTTTATGCGGTCTTTCATGTGTTTTTGGATTCAGTTTGAGAGTATTTTATTAAGTATTTTTCCACTAATGTTCATAACGGAAATGGGCCTGAAATTCTCTTTCTTTGTTGAGTTTCTTGCGGTATAGGTATCATGGTGACTATGGCCTCATACAACGAATGTGACAATGTTCATTGTGCTTCTATTTCTAGATATTTTGAGGAATATTGTTATTAGTTCTTTTTTGAAAGTCTGGAGAATTCTGTGCTGAAACTATCTGATGTTAGGCTTCTTTTGCTTGAAAGTCTTATTTATTTATTTATTTATCCATCTATTTATTTATTTATTTATTTATTTATTTATTTTAGATATTTCCTTTATTTACATTTCAATTACCCCCTTTCCTGGTTTCCCCTCTGAAAACCCCTTATCCCATCATTCCTCCCCCTGCTCACCAACCCACTTACTCCTGCTTCTTTGTCCTGGCATTTCCCTACACTGGAGTATTGAGCATTCACAAGACAAGGACCTTTCCTCCCATTGATGTTCAACAAAGCCATCCTTTGCTACATATGCAGCTGAAGCTATGGGTCCCTCTATGTGTACTCTTTGGTTGGTGGCTCAGTCCTCAGGAGCTCTGGGAGTACTGGTTGGTTCATACTGTTGTTCCTCCTATGGGACTGCAAGTTCCTTCAGCTCTTTGGTCCTTTCTCTAGCTCCCCCATTGGGGGATCTTGTGCTAAATCAAATAGTTGGCTGAGAGCATCCACCTCTATTTTTGTCAGGCACTGGCAGAGCGTCTTTGGAAACAGTTATATCATGCTCCTGTGAGCAAGCACTTGTTGGCATCCACAATAGTGTCTGGGTTTTGTGTCTGGGGAATGGATCCTCAGGTAGATTTCCTCCAGTCTCTGCTCCACACTTTGTCTCAGTATTTCCTCCCATGGGTATTTTGTTCTCCCTTCTAAGAAGGACCGAAATATCCATATGTTGGTCTTCCTTATTCCTGAGATTTGTTTGGTCTGTGAATTGTATCTTGGGTATTCCAGCTTCTAGGCTAATATCCACTTATCAGTGAATGTATTCCATATGTGTTCTTTTGTGATTGGGTTCCCTCACTTGAGATGATATTTTCTAGTTCCATCCATACTGATGGCATTTATTTCTTTAGGTGCTATATGACTATTAAGAGAGTTTACCTGATTTTGATTTAACTTTGCTAATTTGTATCTGTCTATACAATCATCCGTTTCATGGATTTTCAAATTTTGTTGAGTATAGGCTTTTGATAAGACCTAATATCCTTTGAATTTCCTCAGTATATTTTGTTATGTCTTCATTTTAATTTTTGATTTTTTTTTAATTTGGGTACTGTCTCTCTGCCTTTGATATGGTTCAGGTAAGAGTTTGTCTATCTTGTTGATTTTTATCAAAGAATCGTTGCTTAGTTTCATTAATTATTTGCATTGTTTTATTTCTTCCTAATTCATTAATTTTAGCCCTGAGTATGACTATTTCCTGTCTTTACTTGTCTTGAGTTCTTCCTCCTCCTCCTCCTCCTCCTCCTCNCTTCTTCTTCTCCTTCTCCTTCTCCTTCTCCTTCTCCTTCTCCTTCTCCTTCTCCTTCTCCTTCTCCTTCTCCTTCTCCTTCTCCTTCTCCTTCAGAATGCATTCAGAATGCAGAGGTGGTTCAATATACGAAAGTCCATCAATGGAATATATCAGATAAGCAAACTGACAGAAAAAAAAAATGATTATCTCATTAGATGTTGAAAAAGCCTTTGAAAAAATCCAGCAACCCTTCATGATAAAAGTCTTGAAAAATAAAGGATATAAGGCACATAAGTAAACACAATAAAGACAACATAAAGCAAGTGACTAGCCAACATCAAATTAAATGGAGAGAAACTTAAAACAATTCCACTGAACCAGGGACAACACAGGCTAGCCACTCTCTCTTTACCTATTCAATATAGTGCCTGAAGCTCTAACTAAAAAAATAAGACACTTAAAGAAAATCAAGGAGACACAAATTGGAATGGAAGAAGTCACATTATCACTACCTGTGGATAATGTCTACATGACACCCAGATACCTAGAAACACTGAAATATATTCAACACCTTATTAGTCATGAGAGAGAGAGAGAGAGAGAGAGAGAGAGAGAGAGAGAGAGAGAGAGAGAGAGAGAGAGAACCTCTGAGGTTCCATATTACACACATCAGAATGTCTAAGATCAAAGACTCAAGCAACAATACCTGTTAGCAAGGATGTGGAGCAAGAGGAATATCCTTCCATTGCTCTTGGGAGTGCAAACTTGTACAGTCACCTTGAAAATCATTTGGCAGTTTCTCGCATAATTTGGAATACCTCTATCTCCAGATTCAGCTGTTCTCTCCCAGGCATAAAGATGCCCCACCATCCCATAGTATACTTGCTCAACTACATTTATAGCAGTTTTATTCACAATAGTCAGAAACAACCTATATGTCCCTGAACTGAAGAATGTATAAAGAAAATGTGGGTCCGCTAGATGATTGAATACTAAACAGCTATTAAATCAAGGTGTCATTAATTTTTCAGGCAAATGGATGGAACTAGAAAATATCTTTCTGGTAACCCAGATCCAAATGACATGCATGTATGTCAATGAATGCTATGAACCAATTTATATGTGAATATTAACAATCAAGTACAAAATAACCATGGTATAGTCCACAAACTCGAAGAAGCCAAATAACAAGAAGGGACCAAAGGAGGATGATTGAATCTTTCTCAGAAAGGGGAAGATAGTAGATAACAGAAATAGATGGAGGGAGGGTAATTTGTGGGAGAGGGGATAAGAAGGGGAGGAGGACAGGGAACATCAGGTGTAGAGAGAGCAGGTGAGAGAGAATGGAAATCAACAGTAGTGGGTGGTGGCAACCCATGTCTCTAGGACATGTTAGAGATATGGGATAGGGAGAAGCCCTGAGGTGTTTATGGGAACAACTAAATGAGACTCCTACCAGTGACAGATATAGATCCTCAAGTGGCCACTTTCTGTAGTCAAGCAGGACACTCAGTGGAGGAATAAGGACAACAAACTATGCAGAAAAATATTGACTGAAAAAGTTTCCTGCCTACAAGATATCAGAAGATAAAGTTAGAGCCTTGGTGGAAGAATTGGCCAACTAGTGGCTTGCCCAAATTGAGACATATCAAATGGGCAAGCACCAATCTATGACACTATTAATATTTGTCTGTTGTGGTTGCAGACATGAACCTAGCTTTACTCTATTCTGAGAAGCTCCAACCAAAAGTCAATGGAAAGAGAAGCAGAGCCCACAGCCAAACATTAGAATAAGCTTGGAGAGTCTTATGGAATAATTAGGGGAATAACTGAGAGACCCAAAAAAGACAGGGACTCTACAGGAAAACCAACGTAGTCAACTGTTGCGACCACCTTGACCATCAAGGAAGACGCAACACAGGAACTCTTCTTTAAGCAGTTTATTCGGGACCCTTGAACAGTCTTCTGACCCCGGGACACACCCAGCCTGCACTTATAAGCACTCTGGTCCACCAACCCTGGAATGCCACATGGGCAATGTGGATAGGCACACGCATGAGGAAGCAAGCTCAGACCTCAACCTTAGCCATATATGGAGTCATTTATCACAGAGAGCCCTCACCCTCGGGATGGTGGAAGGTGGAAGCCAGCACCATCTTTAAGGTGCGGCAGACGAAGCTCTCTACAGTCAACTAACCTGAACCCTTGTGCACCCAGAGACAGAACCAATAATTAAAGAGAATACAATGATGGACTTAGCTCTCTGCTCCCCCTCCCCATACACAGATGTATCAGATGAGCAGCTTATTCATGAAGGTCTCCCAACAACTATAACAGGGTCTGTCCCTGGTTCTGTTGCCTCCCTGTTGAT
Source organism: Mus pahari (assembly GCF_900095145.1). Classification (NCBI taxonomy): domain Eukaryota; kingdom Metazoa; phylum Chordata; class Mammalia; order Rodentia; family Muridae; genus Mus; species Mus pahari. The sequence continues at coordinate 62,194,479 of NC_034600.1, forward strand.
GCCATTCCTCTAACTGAGCTGCCTTTTATTTGGCCTCAATGAGAAAGAATGTGCCTAGTCCTGCAGTGACTTGATGTGCACAGAGAGGGGGGTCATGTGATACCCAGGGTGGGTACTTGGAAGGAAGGGGCACTGATAATGGTAATAAAGTGAATAAATGAATTTACAAAATAAATAATAATAGTTGTATGCCAAATATAAAAAGTAGAAAACTATTTTCCACAACTTTGATCAAACATATAAAAACTGTTCATTACATAGAATAGTCAAAATTATCTTGCTGAGAACTATAATACACTGTGAATAGTGTTTGCCTATGATTCATAATGTGTTTCAAAATAAATTTATACACAGTAATGTAAAATAAATTCTATTTAATCAAATATTAAAATCCTTATGAAAAGATAAAATAATAAGAATTATATATGTTTTAGCTATAATTTTTGAGCCTATATTATTGGACAAATGTCTTTTAAATCCTAAACTGAGTTTTACAAGTAAAAGTATTTTCAACCAAACACTGGTTCAAAAGAAAATCTGGGGGCAGATTCAGTTATTATTGAGTTACATAAAGTGATGCTTGAAATCTGGCAGATGACTAACTGTATGAAGCTGATAAGATTTCCATTGTAAAGCAGCATCTCAGAGACTGGTGACAATTTTCATCTTTGGCCAAGTTTTCATTCTACAAAGAGTATCAAGGTAGAAAAAAACAGCCTTTGGCTGTTATTCCCACAAACACCTGTTCTTGGAAAGACATAGCATGCAGATTGCTTCTTACATTTAACTTAAAATTAAATTCACTTTTCATCTTAACCTCTATACTGAAAATATGTATATATTAAATATTCATATGCCAATACACATGATAATTTAGTAAAATAGTAATCTAGTTTAAATTGTCAATTCCCCATTTTGGATGGTAGAGGACATAAGAAATAATAATAAGAGGAAACACTGGGACATCATTTGAGGAAAAGAAGAATCACAAGTTCATTTGTTTTTAATAACATATAAGATAAAGTAGTATTGCATTTTGGACAGTAAGATTATGAAAACATAATTCACAAACAGTCATAGATATCAAAATATAACTCAGTTTCTCATGTGGTTAGCTCTGCAACTGTGAGTTAGCTCTGCAAATGTCCATGAAGGACTTCCACATTTAGCATTGCCCCTCCACTCAAACCGTCTCAAAATTCTCTCACACTATTTTAAACTGTCACTGAGAACAAATCATAATTGTATTTTGTACATGCCTAGGAATCATACAAGTCAATTGACTCATAGGTTAAGTACTGTTCTCACTTATGTTTAGGCCTGTCATTGTAGTGGACATTGGGTTGGTGACGTGGTTATTTTATAATCTGTCATGATATCCACAGTTTCAGTAGTTCCTTTCCTATGATATTGCTGTGTAATATTCAATCACCTGTACAGGTGTTCAAGGGTGCTTCTCTGTAAGACAATTCTGGTAAACTTACGATTTGCAATTTATGATAAGTTTGAATAAAGCTATTATGAATCCAAATACAGATATTTACATGGACATATATTTTGGGTCTAAAGTAAATTAGGAGAAAGAAAAGCATACAGGCTAATAAGGAAAGGCTTATAATTTATAAGATACTTACAATTTTAAAATCATACATCTGATTTGAGGTTACTATAAGCAACACCAGATGGTACCATAAACGTTAAACCATTTGCTAGCTAGTATTTACAATTATCAACTTTGTTTCTTAAAGACATTATGGCAGTATTAGTAGTGTCATAAGTGGATTTTAGTTTAATCATAATGACTAATACTGTCAATTGTGTATTCCTTCATTGTTGTGAAGTGTTTTCCTTCTAAGAAGATTGATTTACATTATATGACGTATCTCATTTTAAATTGGTTATTCATTATTTTTGAGATTACAATTACAACAGATCACTTCCTTGACTCCTCCAAACCCTCCTATATAACTTTCCTTTCTTTAAATTTCTTTACATTTTTCCTTCTGTATATTTACCACGATTTCTCACTGAAGTTAAATTAAAATGCATTATCTATTATAAAATATGAGTAACTGTGTATTTATTACCAGAACACAGTGTCACGCCACTCCTGGTGTGCCACTTCTTATGCTCATTTATTGCAATATCACACAAATAGCACCAAAACAGAGAAGACTCTGTCACTAACCTAAGCTGCACATTGAGGATATTACTGAACATGTGACTGCCAGACATAGAGTTACAGAAAGACTTGTTTATTCAAAAATCACAGTCCCTAATTGTAAAGGTATTTATGTAACTTATATATATAATAAATACAATTTTAAAAATTCAAATTTTTTGGAGCAAGGCCAGAGAATTGTTCATTTGGAGTGTCAAATAATAATTGATTCAAGGGTTCTATATTGAAAAGAATTTTTAAGGAATGGGATCTTTTGTAAGAACAGGTGTATGAATCCATGGAATATATGGCTTAAATATTAGAAAGAGTATGGAATAAAAACTTTAAAGATATATAAAATTTGATGATGAAACATTTTAAGGCTTAACATACAGAAATTAAATGATTATATTAATACAGCATGTAGTTTAATACTGAATATTTATAAAACACTATACTTTTAAGTCTTTTGCATAGAGTGAAAAGAATTAGAAAAGTTATATAGGTCTTTGAGATGAGAGACACTTCTCTTTTCCATAGAAAATAATAAAACGTATATTAAGCCATAGTTCAGATCTCCTTGCCTATACTGTACTGGCAATTACCATAAAACTGTGCAGTGCCTAATAAAAATGAGTCCACTATTTGGAAAAAAAAACTTGCATTTTTACTGAAGTCAGAGCCATCACATTTCCTCCGTCTAACTTCGTGAATAATAAGAGTTTCTACTTTCTTTAATGTTCTGGGAATTTTCTTTGTACAAATCATAAAGGCTTAGTTTAGCATGCAGAGGAAGAGACACAGCCTTCTACTGTGTGCTTGCAGCAATATTTCACTTAAATAGAGTTGATTCAGCACAAGTTCTCAGGGCCATAGTCATGTTATAGTTGAATGGGTATAGGATACTTGTCTGGATTAACTTTTTATTATATATAGGCTTTCAACCCAGAGAGACTTAGGTTCTTTCTTCATTTGCCTTTTAAAAAAATACAGTAATATATATAATTGCATTGTTTCGGCTTTTGAGAAAGCACACAAAATATATATGTACTGATATTCAATGGTAAGTATGTTTTTATATTCATATATACATAATTATATGAAAGACATATTTAATTTTAACATGGGTATTAAAAGACAATAGTAATGAAGTTCACAGATTCATACATTTTCTACTTAACTAAGACTATGAGTTTTAAACAGAACTAAAGGTTTGAAATATATCCTTATGAATAGTCTAAATTATTTTTATAGCTATTATATTCTAGTTTTATTATTGAATGCTAATGGAATCATTAATATAATACCATAACTATATTTGTAATTTTATTTTAAAAAGTTTCTAGATAATAACATATAGCTAAATCATAAGGTAATACTAGATACTAGAAAATATCAATATTTAGGATATGCTGCTAATATGAATACAACTTAACTGAAAAATCAAAAGAACATAATATTTTCCAAATGATTCATTAAAAATCCAATTCAGGACAACAACTTATTTCTGTTTTTTAAATTTAATTTTATTTGTAATTCATTTTTTACTCTCCGTATTCCATCCCCTGTCCTCATCCACCCTCCAACTGCCCCACATCCTACACCTCCTCACTTCCCCACCCACTTGCCTCCACATGGATGCCTCCATCCCCCACCCCACCTGACCTCTAAATTTCCCGGGGCCTCCAGCCTCTTGAGGGTTAGGTATATCATCTCTGAATTAATAGAGAGCCAGAAGTCCTCTACTGTAGGTGTGTTGGGGGCCTCATATTAGCTGGTGTATGCTGTCTGTTTGCTGGTCCAGTGTTTGAAAGATTTTAGGGGTCCAGATTAATTAAGACTGCTGGTCCTTCTACAGGGTCTCCTCTCTGGTTATTTCAGCCTTCCCTAATTCAAAAGGGTTCAGCAGCTTCTGTCCATTGGTTGGGTACAAATATCTGCATCTGACTCTTTCAGCTGCGTATCGGGTCTTTCAGAGGGCAGTCATGATACATCAGTTTTTGTGAGTGCTCAATAGCCTCAGTAATAGTGTCAGGCCTTGAGACCTACCCTTGAGCTAGATTCCACTTTGGGTCTATAGCCAGGACCTTCTTCTCCTCAGGCACCTTTCTGCCATCCCTGTAATTCTTCCAGATAGAAACAATTATGGTTCAGAGGTGTGACTGTGGGATGGCAACTCCATCCCTCACTTGATGTCCTGTCTTCCTGTTAGAGGTGGGCTCTATAAGTTCCCTCTCCATAATGTTGTGCATTCATCAAATGTCCCTCCCTGTGAGTCCTGTGAGTCTTTTACCTCCCAGGTCTCTGGTGCATTCTGGGGGTTCCCATCAACCTCCCATTTCCTGATTTTGCCTGTTTACATTATTCCTGCTGGCCCTCAGAACTTCAGTCCTTTTCCCCTTACCCAATACCAGATCAGGTTCCCCTACCCACTTCACTCCCCCTCCCCGTTGGTGTCCACTTTCCTTCCCAAGTCTTTTCCTCCTTCCCAACTTGTGATTGCTTTCTTCTTTCTCCCAAGTGGAACTGAGGGGTCCTCACTTGGGCACTTCATCTTATTGAGCCGTTTGAATTCTGTGGATTCTATCTTTTGTATTCTGTATGGTTTTTTGTTTGTTTGTTTGTTTGTTTTTGGCTAATATCCACTTATTAGTAAGTTCATATCATGCATGTCCTTTTGGGTCTGAGTTACCTCACTCAGGATGACATTTTCTAGTTCCATTCATTCGAAAAGTAAGGATGTCCTTGTTCTTAATAGCTGAGTAGTAATTCATTGTGTAAATGAACCACATTTTCTGTGTGTATTTTTCTGTTGACAAGGATGCCAAATATATACAATGGAAAAAAGAAAGCATCTTTAATAAATGGTGCTGTTCTAACTGGCTGTCTGTATGTAGAAGAATGAAAATAGACCCATATTTGTCAACTTGTACTAAGCACAAGTTCAAGTGGATCGAGGACTTCAACATAAAACCAGATATACTGAATCTAATAGAATAGAAAGTGGGAAAGAGCCTTGAACTCATTGGCACAAGGGGAAATTTCCTAAACAGAACTCCAATGGCTCATGCTTTAAGATCAACAATTAATAAATGGGACCTTATAAAACTGGAAAGATTCTGCAAGGCAAAGGACATAGTCGATAAGACAAATCAGCAACCTACAGTTTGGAAAAAATTCTTCACTAACTCCACATTTGATGGAGGGCTAATATCCAAAATATATAAAGATATCAAGAAGTTAATCACTAAAAAACAAAACAACTCAATCAAAAAATGGGGTATAGAATTAAACCAAAAATTCGCAACTGAGGAATCTCGAGTGGCTGAGAAGCACCTAAAAAAATGTTCAAAGTCCTTAGTGATCAGAGAAATGCAAATAAAAATGAGCTTTAGATTCTACCTTTTACCAGTAAGAATGGCTAAGATCAAAACTTCAGGTGACAACACATGTTGGGGAGGATATGGAGAAAAAGGAACATTCTTCCATTGCTGGTAGGATTGCAAACTGGTACACCCACTCTGGAAATTAATCTGGAGCTTCCTCAGAAAATTGGAAATAGATATACCTGAAGACCCAGCTATACCACTCTTGGGAATATTCCTAAAAGATGCCCCACCATGCCACAGGGACACGTGTCCCACTATGTTCATAATGTCCATATTTGTGATAGCCAGAAGCTGGAAACAACCTAGGTATCCAAAAACTTTTTTCTGTACTGCAAAAACTGTCTTAAAACAACAGTATTAATTTAATTATTTGAACACAATATTCATTTATCATATGTATTTGTCTTCTTAAATTATAAATATTTTAAATTACCTAATACACAAGTAATAAAAGATGCACATATTTGTGGATTCCAATATTATATTTTAAAACCTGTACTTACTATATAGTTTTACAGTAAATAGAACTATGTTTTATATATCAGATTATGTAATATTTGTGGTTTAAGTTTTGCAAATCCTCTTTTCTAGCTCATGAAAATATATCTTAAATAATTTTACTCTAGAATCACTCTACAGTGCAAGTATATGACAGAAGTTTCTATTCCCAAATAACTAAACATTAGATTTTCTCAGTGTCTTCTGTCATGTCTCAAAACATTTTCTAATTTTGTTAATCTGAGTATTCTTTTTATCTCTTTTATTTAGTTAAAATAATGGTCTGTCTGACTTGCTGATTTTCTAAAAAGACCAATTCTTCCTTCCATTGATTTTTTGTATAATTCTATGTTTCTATTTCATTTAATTCAGTCTTCAGTTGGATTATTTCCTGCTGTTTACTCCTCTTTGGTGTGTTTGCTTTTTGTTGTTGTTGTTGTTGTTGTTCAAGAGCTTTGAAGCTGACCGGTTAAGTTGGTAAGACTCACTTTAATTTCTTTACGGAGGCACTTAGTGCTCTGTACTTGACTCTTAGCACTGTTTTCAGTGTTTACCATAAGATTGGTTTTATTGTGCCTTCATTTTCATTGAATGCTAGGAAGTCTTTAATTTATTTCTACCTTGACCCAGTGATCATTCAGTAAAGAGTTGTTCAATTTCCATGAGTTTGTTGGATTTCTATTGTGTCTATTGTTGCTGAAATCCAGCTTTAATGCATGAGGTTCTGACAGAATACAGAGGGTTATTTCAATTTTCTTGAATCTATTGAGACTTAGTTTTGTGAACAGTATATCCTCAAATTTGGAGAAAGTTCCATGAGGTGCTGAGAATAAGGTATATTCAATTGTGTTTGAGTGAAATATTCTGAGATATATGTTAAGTCCATTTGAGTCATATTGTCTGTTCTATCAATTCCTTCCTATATAATGTGGATATGATATTGAATATTCTCACTATGAACAATTATTACTCATTAGAGAAAAGTGCCAAAAATAAAGACACCTGCAGTGTGTCAGGGGAATACAGCAGCCATACTTATCATAAAGATGAAATAATGTATTTTTCAATAGAGAGGTGTAAGAAGTTATAAAGTTTTGCATAGTTTGTATACCAGTTTTTGTTTTCCATTAAAAATGCTTACTTTGTCATTTGCACTAAATAATGAAGGCATGTGTTATAAAATAATAGTATGCTTCTCTCTTTATTGAGTTTATTTAGTCATCTTCATCCCCTTGGGAAATTATAAATTAGAAATGACAAGATAATAAATGTATCCGACGAAATTAAACAGAAAATACTTCCTTGGAGACATAGAGGAGGAAAGAAATTGACTCACACTCTGTTCAAATGAAAGAGAGTTGCTAAGAAAAGGGTGAGATGGTGAGACTGTTCCTTGGTATTTTAGGAAACTGGAATATAATGGCTCCATTTTTGTTGAGAAAGGAATGCACAGACTACAAAACCAGAAAAATTGGATAATATTTATATATCAAACAGTCGTAGCTATATTTAGTTAAAAACGTTTCTTAATTAAATATTCTAAGAAAACTGTTAAAAATGTATAACTATAGAAACCAATTTAGAGGTTCATCAAAATGCTGAAAACAAGCCTGCTATGTGATGCACCCATACTACTGCTTGATGTAAGTCCAAAGGACTCTACATATGACTAGAGACTATTCACATTTATTCCTACCCTATACCCAGTGTCCTAAGTATCCTGGGGAATAGAAACTTTTGAGATGTTCATCAACTGCTGAATCACTAATGGAAATTATGT
>NC_034600.1:62202541-62264943 GCF_900095145.1 Mus pahari
ACACACACACACACACACACACACACACACACAGAGAGAGAGAGAGAGAGAGAGAGAGAGAGAGAGAGAGAGAGAGGATGAAGTTGAGTTGACAGAGATTTAGAGCAGTCTTAGAAGAGTTTAAATAAAGGTCAAAGGTCAAATATATTGTATGAAAATGTAAATTAGCTCTGAATACTCAATATACAATTCATAGACCACATAAAGCTCAAGAAGAAGGAAGACCAAAGTGTGGGTGCTTCGGTCCTTCTGAGAAGGGGGAAAAATACTCACAGGAACAAATAAAGAAGTGAAATGTAGATCAGAGACTGAAGGAAAGGCCATCCAGAGACTGCCCCAAGTGGGGATCCATCCCATATATAGTCACCAAACCCTGACAATATTGTGGATGCCAAGAAATGCTTGCTGAAGTGAGCCTGATATAGCTATCTTCTGAGATGCTTGGCTAGAGCCTTACAAACACAGAGGCAGATGCTTGAAGTCAACCATTGGACTGAGCACAGGGTCCCCAAGAGAGAAGTTAGATGAAGGACTGAAAGAGCTGAAGGGGTTTGCAACCTCATAGGAAGAACAACAATATCAACCAACTAGACTCTCCAGAGCTCTGAGGGACTAAGTCACCAACCAAGGAGTACACATGGAGTAACACATGGCTCCAGCTGCATATGTAGCAGAGGATGACAAAAAAAGAAAGGTTGGTAATTAATTATCCATTATGAATATATTACATATAACATTATATATTACATAAATGTAAAACATTTTCATTAGACATTTATCAATTGATGAATATCTTAGAAGTTTCCATTCCCTGTATATTGGGAATAGATAAATAATCATGGACGATAGATTTCAAAAAGAAAAGAGAGAATGTATTAGTACGAAGGATAAAAGGGAATTATGGAGACTGGAGAGATGGCCCAGCAGTTGGGAGCACTGACTCCTTTTCCAGATGTCCTGAGTTCAATTCCCAGCAGCCACATGGTGGTTCATAATCATTTTTAATGGGATCTGACACACTATTCTGGTGAGTCTGAAGACAGCAAAAGTGACAGTGCACTCACATATATAAGAGGGGTTTATGGAACAGGAAGGGATAAATATATATATATATATATATATATATATATATATATATATATATAATTTACATAATATATACATATATATGTATATATAATAAAATATATATGTATATATAAAATATAAAATAAAACAGAGTTACCCTTAATGGATTAACTAGACACAAACAAATAATGAACAGAAAACGAAATCCAATGAGTGAGTTACTTCTTTTTTAATTGTGCAATGGGAGCATTCTACAGACACCAAAACATAATAGGCTATTGCTAATGGTCTGTATTTCATTCCAAAATAATTGACTGATGTGACACCATGTATTGAATAAAATAACAAATAAATAAATATGATGTTGATCTGGAAGATTCACCATAAAGGCTAGTTTTCATAGAGTAGAAATGGTAATCACTAGTCTTATCCACCCCTGAATTCTGGTAACTACAGTAAGGTTTGACATAACAAGACATGCCCACTGGTGTATCAGTAGCTTGAATATACTTGAAAAAAACAAAACAAAACAAAACAAAAAATAACTTCTTTCCTGTTAGATTCAAGGTTCACTCCAAAGTACAAATGTCATAGATGACACCATTACTAGTTCAAGAACCAATGACTAGATAGATCAGAAACCCTGGTAAAGAAGCTACTAATATTATTGTGCTAAATGAGAATAATATTAAACTACATCCTACATTTATATACATAGATTAAGACACCTCTTATTCCCTCGTCAGAGAACTTTGTTTTCAGCAGATAATCACCATAGAGATGTACAACTGGGCAACATGCAGAAAACAAAAGACTTCACAATTTTCTTCCCTGAATGGAACATATACATATTACTTCATCCTCTAAAAATTCAAGGATCATTGTGAAAGTGCAGGCATGAAAAGGACAAGATCGAAGCCAGGCGTGGTGGCACACACCTTTAATCCCAGCACTCGGGAGGCAGAGGCAGGCCTATTTCTGAGTTCGAGGCCAGCCTGGTCTACGAAGTGAGTTCCAGGACAGCCAGAGAAACCCTGTTTTGAAAAAAAAAAAAAAAAAAAAAAAAAAAAAAAAAAAAAGGAAAAGACAAGATCCACTGGCATTGAGTGACTCATAGCAGTTAAGATAACATGCACATGATATGTGCAGGGTCAAGCCAGACTAAATCTCAGCATAAAGAGGATGACGTGGGCATGAAGCTTTATCCTTGAATAGTGAGATAGTGAGAATTCTTAGCTGCTAGAAGAGGAATGGTCAGTTCTCTTTAATAGTCTATTTCTTAAACTACCAACCAAAGAGAATACATGGAGGAACCCATGGCATATGTAGCAGAGAATGGCCTTATCTGGCATCAATGATAGAGGAAGCCATTGGTCCTATGAAGGCACAATTCCCCAGTGTAGGGGAATGTTAGGGTGGTGAGGTGGGAATGAATGGGTGGGGGAGGAGCACCCACATAGGAGCAGGAGGAAGGGAGTGGGATAGGAGTTTGCAGAGGGGAAAACAGGAAAGGGGTTAACATTTAAAATGTAAATAAATAAAATAACTAATAAAAATGATTTAATTTTAATTGTGAAAGTGCAGGCAGGAAAAGGACAAGATTCACTGGCAGTGAGTGACTGTAAGAAAACCATGTCCTCTGGATGTGGCAGAACAAGCTGTTATTATAGTGTGAAAATTGAGTCATTTACATTCTCTCTTGTGTCCTGATGTGAAATCGTTATGATTTCTAGACCATTGCCTGTTAAAATAAAAAATAATTTTGTAAAATAGTCTAGTCCTGAATCAATCAATTACTTTCCCATAGAAAATCATGGGACAAAGATATTTGTTTTGTACAAAATGAACTTGATGAAAAAAATAAATGATAGATAGATAGATAGATAGATAGATAGATAGATAGATAGATAGATAGATAGATAGATAGATAGGAAAAAAATGATACCACAAATTTGAGAATAAAGGGAAATAGGTGGATCTGGGAAGTATTGTGTAATAGGAAAGTGAATATGATCAAAACACAATGTATGCTGTTGTTGGTGTTCTAATAAAAATAGTAGAGTCAGAAGCCAGAATCTAGAAGAAGGCTCTATAGACCCTAAGAAAGCTAATGAAAGTGGGAGAATCAACTTTCCCAAAATATGAATGAAGTACTGCCAAGTGGTTTCATCTGCAGTCTCCTAGTGTAGGGCATATGGCGCATGCTTATAAATGTTCTGTATTTTAATTCTGGCAGACAATTAATTTTTATGTTGCTATGTTTGTTGCTTGCTTCTTTATTCTTTTATTTCTTGTGAAAGTTTTAAATACCTATCCCCAGGTTCTTACACTTAATCATCTATCGTTTTCCTGTTCTGATAAAGAAAGGCATCTCTTGCCAAGTATTTATCAACAGAAGTTAACTTTGAAGTTCATAAAGCTTTACTTCCTCACCATAGTGTAGAAATCTTTTTATCAGGTCATCATGATGGTCTATCTATAGTACTGAGAACCATATATAGTAGAAATAGTTTGAATATTACTGACTGAAATAGCAGTTCATTTATACATGATTTAGTTTAATGTTAGCCAAGCACAGAGTTAACAGCTTGAAAAAGTCTTCAAGTTCCCTAAAAACTTAATTCTTAAAGTATTTATTCTTTCCCTTTGAGCACCAAGGCAGACCTTATTAGAGAGCATTAGAAATGAAAATTATGCACATATTTAAAAATAGCCATTTTAATGTGGATTATAACAAAATCTAATATGAATTTAACTTTGAATTTCTTGGCTTTTATGTTTCAAGTTAAATCCATAGCACCATTTGAAAATATCTTTTTGGAATGCAAATTCACAGTACTATTGCTGAGCATAGTAAAAATGAAACTAATAAGAGAAAAGATCTTATAAAATCTACATAATTTTAAGTAGGTTGTATTAATTCATTGATTACAGACAAACAACACTTTNCCTATTTAATTTAAATTAACTTTAAAGATACTAGAAGATGTGAAAATTCTGATTAGAATGTATATAGACTATAGTGTTGATATAAAACAAAATTACCATATTTTATTCTTAAGACAACAAGCACAAATAACAATAGTGGATGGGATTTTTTTCTGAATTAATGTTTAAGAAGTAAATGCTACATTTGGTTTTGTATATTATGTAAGTAGACAATGTTCTATCAATTTTGAATCATTAACTTAATTGCTAATAATGCACTCCAATAAAAACATACATTTTATTGGACTCTAGTGGAGTTACACTCTTTATCTTGCAAATATATGAACTGTTCTTTTATGCATTTTGAAAAAACCAAAAACAGTGGGATAAGGAATCCCCTATGATGATCAAAATGGAAAATTATATATTTACAGTTCCTCTACCATAATCTCTGCAAGTTTTTATTGGCTAAAATTGAGTTTAGTCAATGGAACTATACCTCAACATGTATTTTTTGTTGTGTTATTTTGTTTTAAAGTAAATTTTACATATGTGTGGTGTGCATATCAACTAAATAGATTTGCTATACAAAACAGCATGTTAAAGAGAAACTAGCATTCTGTAATATACATGCTTTTTCTGTAATTTTTGTGCCCTTTAAAATATATATATATATATATATATATATATATATATAGTTATACTTATAGATATTTTAGATAACAATATTATAAGAATTTCATAATATTCAATTTAAAAACTAATGACAAACCACTATGCATATTATTAGTTCATTACTGTTTATGGCAGGTTTACTGATAAAATAGTTACTAAAATACTCTGATCTCCCATAGTGTTCTGCATCACAGTCACTGAGTTCTAAAGGTTAGCAATTCCAGGCAGCTCATTCTGGATTCCCTCCCATTCATCTTCAAATGCCACATATCGTGGCATCACATGCAGATATATTCATCTACTCTAGCACAAGGAGGGAAGATTCAAATTTCATTTTTCAAAGGATAATGAAGAAGTGCAGTTAGAATTCTAGAAGATATCCTACACTTCATGGTGAAGTTTCTCACTGATTATTCACTATCTACCTTTGTTAAAGGAACAGTGACCCCACATTGACTGAGTTAACATACTAAGGTCTACAGCTGCAAATGGACAAGGACCAGGACTTACATGGGCATTAGAAGAATAGAAAACAAAATCATCTTGCTTTATATTTAGCTCATTTTAGATATTGAGGCTACTGTAATTTTGTCATCACTTTTAAGTTTCCCATAAATATAAACAGGACAAATTTAGTACATTTATGAGTGACAGGAGAAAGTTAATTATTATGTTACCAAATGAGATTTGTGAATGAGATAGAAAATAAATATTTATAAATCTTACTTAAGACTGATTAAGGACACTTTGTGGTTGGGACTATACATGTCAAAACAACTTACTCTTTGTCTCACAAAATATACTGAGTGATCACAGTCATCAATTCTTTTGAGAAGAACGTTATGCTTTTGCATTTTTGTTGAGTTCTGAATAATTTCTCTGGGTTTCACTCCTGTAATTGTAAGCCCACTACTGTCTAGGGACATGCCTATTGCATCATTTATCAGAAAGCTTGTCTAGACAATACAAGCACGGTGTTATGATAACAGCAAAATACTTAAACTACCTGTTTTGCCAAGGAAAATGAAGTCATACATAGGAAAAGTGAATTTATGTGTATGAATGTTTTTAGTATGTGAATGTGAATAAATTATAAATATGATAAGTGGGGTGCAAAATTGTTAACAAACAGTGGTCTTATAAATTTCTGAAATTGATGCTCTAAACTTACAGTAATGGAAATGTGAAGAAAATACATTTATATGAATAATTTCTGTCCTTCATAAATAACTCTCTTACATTTGTATCTGGCTACAAGGGAGAACTTTAAATTAGACTTACTCTTGAATTAGAGTGAACTGGCAATTTGGTCAAACATGGTGGAGATAAAGTCAAAATCTATTTTCACACTTTTGGAATTGCAGGGTCAGAAAAGATTTGCTGAGAGAATACAAATTTGTATGAGACCAATACCATGCTCTCCCGCATTCTGTCTTTGAGGCTCATGTAAGTAACTGTGCGAAAGGAAAGCAACCGCAGAGGTACAGGTGCATACATAGATGAGAAGACAGTTTTCAATCCCAAGCACATAGACATTTGGATATGTACTACTGAGTACAAGAGAGCAATGTAATAAGCATGAAGAAAGGACTTCTTTCATCTCTCATAGTCCTCTTAGAGAAATACAACTGCACAGAAAGCACTGAAATATCAAGCTCTCAAATCATTTCCTTTCGTGTCATAGCAACTGACAAAAATTTCAAGTTATCAGTATCTCAAAATTCTACGCATTCAGATATAAAGAGAAAACCACTGATTATCTAAATATTGAAGAGTTAGAAGGATTAGTCCTCATCAATATAAATCAATAGTGAATTAAGAAATAATACAGGTTCTCACACCTAAATAAGAAGCTACATGTGATTGGTATTCACTGATAGAAATAAAATTAGTTTTCTTCAATGCAGTGTAAATTTGTCTATCAACCATAGTGCAGGGCTGGTCCTATGCTCTATAACTGTTGGCCAACAACATAATTTTTTGTTTTTTGGTATTTTATTGATAGCCATTTTTTTCATTTTGACACTTTCATCTTGCTGTATTTTGTTGCTCTGATTTCTGATTTTTATTGTTGAAAAGAAAAGGGAAAGAGAGAGAGAGTTTGGGTATAATTGTTTGGTTTAGAGACAGAGTAGATTTGGAACCAGTTTTGGAAGTGGGAAGAGATCTTTAAAAATATTTCATTCCTCACAACATACACAATCACCATATGATTACAAAAGTTTGCTGTCATTGTCTACCGAAAAGTTTATCCAAAATCAAAAAGAACAGCCATTAAACACACCCTAGATTTCTGAACTCATATAATAATTTCAATTCCGGTGTGCATAGTAATTAATTGCAACTAACATAGTCAATCAAAAGTATAAAATGGTGTAGCTTCTAGAATGGTTTGAACCTTTCTTGTAGAGAAATTTCACATGAGCAATTTCATTATTCTATAAAATATGAAGAATTAAATGAGCAAAATTGTATGAGTATGTTGATAGAAATATTACTCATAAAATAACATTTAAGCCATTCTCAAAGGTTAATAAATAAATTGAGAGGCAAATTTTATATATGAATATATTAATGATGTATTAAATTATTAATCATAACATTTCAAGAGAAACTCAGAAAATATTCCTGAAAAATATTCTGCATAGAAAAAAAAGTCAAAACTAATTTCTAGATATGTTACCTGTGGTAGCAGCAGAGATTTATAGAATGATAGAAAACTATCGAGACAAACTTCTCTCTCTCTCTCTCTCTCTCTCTCTCTCTCTCTCTCTCTCTCTCTCTCTCTTTCTCTTTCAAATTTGGCTAGAACAAAAGACCAAGGTGAGACATTTCATCAGGAGAAATATATACACTTTATAAAATGTAATTTTTACATGGTACAGAGAAATTCTTGGAAAAGAAAGCCCTGGGGCCTGGGGAGAAGGGTTACTTAATATAACCCTTAGCACGTAAGTTGGGATCCAGAGGTTCACTCCTCAGCATACACACAATTGCCCCATGGTTATGGTTGGTCTCTTGTAATTTCAGTACTCTAAAGTAAGGGACCATGGAATCAGCGATTCATTTGACTGGCTAAACTAGCCATATCAAGGGTTTTGATTTCAAGTTAGAGATCAAATCCTGCATTCAGGGACCTATGTAAATACATAATGAAAATAGAAATGATCTAGGAAGACTCTCCACACCAGGTTTGAATGTCCATAGGCACAAGCATATATTCATACACTTCCACACACAAACATCCATGTAGATACATGCAAACAAGCACACATACATGTAACATAGACATAGGCAATACACATATATCATACATTCACAACCACATACACACACATAGTGACAAGAAAGGAGGCCTCGCAGAGTCAGTTAATGTCCAACACTTGGCTACTGGAGTACATACAGCAATATACAGTGAAGTATATTAAGACAGAAACCACAGAAATTTAATGTAGTTTTAAAAAACAGAACAAAGTGCCAGGCAGTGGTGTTGCATGCCTTTAATCCCAGTACTTGGGAGGCAGAGGCAGGAAGATTTCTGAGTTTGAGGCCAACCTGGTCTACAGAGTGAGTTAGAGGACAGCCAAGACTACCCAGAGAAACACTGTCTTGAAAACAAACAAACTAACAAAGAAACAGACGAAGGTCAAAAGGACTTTATGTCGAAAACTTTTTTATGTCTGCTTTCCTGATTTTAGTTTTTGAGTATGCTTAGTGAAAGCAATTTATGGGACACAATAGTACATTTAAGTTGCTGAATTCTTAACTCCTTGAAATATAACAAGGCATCCTCACTTAGGCCCTTTGGCTTGTTGTCCTTTTGAGTTCTGTGGGCTGTGTCTTGGGTATTTGACACTTTTTTTTTTTTTTTTTTGCTAATATTCACTTATTAGTGAGTACATACCATACATGTCCTTCATGTCCTTTTGGATGTGAGTTACCTCACCCAGGATGATATTTTCTTGCCCCATCCATTTGCTGTAAAACTCAGGATGTCCTCATTCTTAATAGCTAAGGGATATTCCCTTGTGTAAATGAACCACATTTTCTGTATCCATTGTTCTGTCTTGGGACATCTGGGTTGTTTCTAGCTTCTGGCTATCACAAGCAAGGCCACCATAAACATATTGTAATATGTGCCCTTGTAGCATGGTGGGGCATCTTTGGGTCTATTTCCAAGAGTTGTAGTTTGGTCTCCAGGTAGATCTATTTCCAAGTGAGGATGCATCAGTACCTCTTGGAGGGAGAAGAAAGCAACCACAAGGAGGGAGGGAGGGACCTGGGAAGGAAAGGGGATCTGGGAGAGTGGAGAGGGGAATACGGTCAGGTATTGGGTAGGGGAAGAGGACTGAAATCCTTAAGGGCCACCAGAAAGAATAGAAATATACAACCTCAGGACATAGGAGGTTGGGGGAACCCTCCAGAATGTACCAGAGACTTGGGAGGTGAAAGACTCTCAGGACTCGAAGAAATGGGGAAAGGGAACTTGTAGAGAGCACATCCAGCAGAAAGACAGGGCATCAAGTGAGGGATGGGGTTGCCATCCCACAGTCAAAACTCTGACCAATAATTGTTCCTGTCTGAAAGAACTGCAGGGATGGAAATGGAGAGGAGCCTGGGGAAAAGAGGTCAAGCAACAGGCCCAAAGTGGGATCCCCCATTTAAGGGGAGGTCCCAAGGCCTGACACTATTACTGAGGCTATGGAGTGCTCACAAAAAGGGACCTATCATGACTGCCCTCTGAAAGACCCAACAAGCAGCTGAGAGAGTCAGATGCAGATTATTTGCACTCAACCAATGGAAAGCAACTGCTGACCCCTGTGGTTGAATAAGGGGGAAGGCTAGAAGAAGCTGAGGAGGATGGCCACTCTTTAGGAGGACCAGCATTCTGAATTAACCTGGACCCCCACGAACTCTCAGACACTGGACCATCAACCAGGCAGCATACACCAGCTGATATGAGATCCACAACACATATACAGCAAAGAACTGTTGAATCAGGGTGTAGTCAGAGAAAATCCACCTAACCCTCAAGAGATTGGAGGCCCCAGAGAGTTTTGATGTCTTGTGGGTTGAGGTAGGGGGTGGGGACATCCTTGTGGAGACAGGGGGCCCGGAGGAGTTATGGGATGTGGATCAGTTGGACGGTGGACAATAAGATGATTCAAATCAGGAGTTTAAAATAAATAAATAAATAAATAAATAAATAAATAAATAAATAAATAAATAAACAAGGCAAAACCAGTACAGCACTGCACTTTGCCAGGAAGTATATGTTTATGTGCATCTATATATACTCATTCAAGGCCATAGCATATATAGCTTTCTTAAATATCTTATATTTCTTATAAAATTGCCTTAAAACACTTAAATTTATTAGAAAAACAAACAGAAGACATAGTAAACATTTTGATGTGGAGGGAAGTATTACATACAAATAACTATTTGATCCATAAAAAGATAGAAATCCGTGGGAACATTTCTATGGGGAAGACAGAAGAGTGTGTGTTTAGTCACTTTGCTATGTTGGAATGCTACCACAATTATGACGAGGCAGGGAAACTCTTCTCATAGAACAGTATATTTTTTCCCTGTTTTCTGCTGAGCTAGTGTGGAGTTTGTTCTTTTTCACCCAGAAATAGGTACTGACTACTGATGATGCATAAAAGACCCTAAAGGGATCTTGTCAAAATTACAATTCATAACCTTAAGGAAAATAAAACCAGGTACCTTGCTGCAGGGAACATTATTTGCCAGACAAGAAGTTTACCTCAGCAAAATTGATGATTATTAGAGTTGAGAGATCTTTAGTGTTAACTTTCTTTCAAGCTTAGCCAGTGACAGGAGGATAAGAAATCCCATTATATGTCTAGCTGTTTTGTAATTAAGGGGCAATCTCATCCATTCCTTGACAAAAGAACTTTAAACTTTGGCAACAAAAGCTAATATTTAAGTGAGCTGAAGTTTTATGCTCTTGAAAAAAATGTTGCAGCATTTTCCCCTGTAAGTAAATGGTGTCTTTCCAACAGAGAAAATAAGTCAACACTTAACATGGAATGACTGGGTGGAAAAAAAAAAAAGCATTGAGAACTAATAAATTATTTTCACAGTGTTATAACATTTTGATGGCATTAATTGAATCATTGATACTGGTTATAAATTACCTTGCAGTAACAAAACCTTATTTCTCACAGAGATGGCCTTATTAGAGATAGCTACTATGTGCGATATTAAAATCAAAATGTGGTATTCAATTTCTGGAATGGTGGACACATAATGCATAGCATGGTAATTTTTTTCCACTTATTTATTTTTGAAATAACATAAATCTAAATGAATAACTGAGAGTATTCCTGATTTAACTTTCATGGAGAAAATACTTTAATTTTGTTGTCCTGTGGCAGAAACAGTATATGTTACACTTAGTAACTTTTATTTTTAAAGATTTTTATTTTATGTACGCAAGTGTTCTGTTTGCATGTATGTCTGCATTCCAGAAGAGGACATCAGATCCCAGTATAGGTGGTTGTGAGCCACCATGTAGTTGCTGGGAATTGAACTCAGGACCTCAGGAAGAGCAGACAGTGTTCTTAATGTCTGAGTCATCTCTTCTGTTCCCTGCATATCTTCATAAATGCATACATGAATATGTTGCATCTGAAACTTTTCACTGGATTATATAACTAAACTAAGTGTGTACATTAGGCCGAATGTACATTAGAGTGTACATTCACTCTTAGTATCTTTTATTGATGCTTCCTTCTTCTTTCATGAAGGTCTTTGTATATTTTAATACAAATACCTCCAACATTGCTTCATTCTCTCATAATCTTCACACCCCTCTTTGAAGCCTTTATATATCACTTCCACGTTCAGACATAATAGGTGCCTATTAAACCTTTAGAAGGAAATCCTTTCTGTTAGTTTTAGCCTGTTGTTTTATGTACAAAGTTTTTCTTTCTCCTCCTTAAGCAGAAAGCTTCAAGGGCTTCTCTGTGGATAAAATTCTAGGAATTTCTCTAAACAAGGGAACACGAATCTAGTGAGAAGCTTTAATACTATTTATATTTTTGCTTTTGGGCAAAAGAACATGAGTAATTAAATTTTTTAATGAGTGTTGGGGAGTCCCATTACTTCCTGGAAGGTTGGTACACTTCCTTTTCAGGAGAGAATGAAACAAGTACATTGCACTGCCTCAAATTCCTCACAGAAACAGCCCCAAACCTGCAGGCCAGCAATCTGGCAAGGTGATCTGATCTACACTGAGATTCATCTATATTGTAATGTATATTAATAATTCATGAGCTGGGTGAGATGACTCAAAATCTGTAGGTCTGGCATTTAACGAGCCAAGGTGGGAGAATTACTAGTTTGTGAGCAACCTGGGATGTAGAGGCAGAACCTGGTACAAATGACAAATTCAAGGAAAAAATGGAAAAATGAGAAGACAAAATTATTTATTTCTGAGTTTGTTTATAGGTCATATTTTGATGAGCACCTGCATTTGACCATTAAAGTATAAAACTCTTCATTAGCATATTAGCATTATGTAAGTTAATAATTATGTTGTATACTTTCTGTTGGGTAAATACTTAGATATTGAGTAATTTGTTGTAAGTAAATAAATGTGTATTTCTACTCTATAATTGCAAGATTGACTTTGAGATGATTTTAATTTTTCTTCAACTGAATAAAGGAGCTGCATTCAGTTTATATTTTTACAGAGTTGTAGATAGACATGGCAGGTGCTAAATTCATCATCCTCCTGCTCTGTCTTCCTAAGTTCCATGATTATATTTTCATACTAGTATGCCTGCATATTGTAGAACTTTAATTTGCATTTTAATGGCTAAAAATGCCAGTCTTCTTTCTGTTGTTTTTGTATGTCACCTGTGTCACTCTACTGAGGAAGCATGTTTTTAAACCTGCAATATGTATTTTAAACTCTGTTGTGAGTATTCCTACATTTAAAATTACTGTGCACATACTCCATTTCCAGATATGATTTGGAAACATTCTCTCCAAATCTGTAATGTGTATTACTGTGACTATTAACCATTTTAACAGCAGATTTGAAAATCAAATGCTTTTAATCTTTGCTACTATATTATGATATTATTTTGTTTAACAGAAGTTTACAAAAACAGAAAAGTTGACTTGTCAAATTTTAACAAAAGAAAATTTCTATTACATGGTATTTATAAAATACACAGAAAGGCTAATATTCTAATCCCAGAATAAATCCAATATCTAGAATATTGATAGAAAGATTTGTATTCCTCCCATTTAAGTACAAGAGGACATATTTTCAACATCAGAAGTTGAGTAGGAAAAAAAAAAATCATCCCATCCTAAAATGTATTTTTTTTCTAAGGGGGAGAGTTTACTTCCTTCTGTTTTTCAAATGCTACTTTTTGCTTTTAGTAATGTCTATATTTCTTCACTTTTCCTACCAATCACAGATCCCCTCCCTCATGTCCTCCCAAAACAACCCCACAAACCCCGTTTTCTTTTCCTCAGAACAGCGGAAGCCCCTTTTGTGTACCACACTGTCCAAGCACATCAAGTCACAGCAGGACTAAGCATAGTTTTTCCCACTGAGGCTGAACCAAGCAGTCTGGCTAGCGCAAGGTGATCTAATGGCAGGTAACAGAGTTGGAGACAGCTTCTGCTTCATTTTTTAGGAGATGCACATGAAGAACAAGCTGTACACCTGCTACCAATGAGTAGAGTGTCTATGTCCACCCCTGCATGGTCTTTGGTTAGTGATTCAGTCTCTGTGAGCCACTATGGGCCCAGGTTAGCTGATATTGTAAGTCTTCTTGGGATGTTCTTGACCACTCCAGTTTGCTCAGTCCTATCACCTACTCTTCCACAATTCTCCCTGAGCTCCATGTGATGTTTGACTGTAGGTCTCTACATCTGTCCTCATCCACTGCTGAATGAAGCTGCTCAGGATGCAGTTATGCTAGGCTCCTATCTGCAAGAATAGCAGAATATCATTAATAATGTCAGAGGCTGTGTTTCTAACATGGGATCGGTCTGAAGTTGTGCCAATCATTGGTTGGCTATTTCCTAAATCTTTGCTTCATCATTATGTCTGCATATCTTGTAGGCAGAAAAAAATGGGGTTAAATGTATTGTGGGTGGATTGATGTATCCCTTCATTTACTGGAAGTCCCGCCTGCCAACAGGAGCTAGACACTTCAGTGTCCAGATTCCCTGCTGGTAGGAGTCTCAGATTATAGACTCCCTAGAGCTTATCCCATGCCCAGCTCTCTTCCATACCTCCCTCCCCACACATGAACCCCATCCACTCCCCTTCTCACACCCTCTCCCACAGTGTTTACTCCTTCAATCCACCTTTGAAAACTGATCTTCTGACTGAGATTCACACGTCTTTATTTGAGTCTTCCTTACTAATTTCTTTAGGTCTGTGGATTATAGCATGATTATCATTTATGAGTAATACCTACTTATAAGAGAGTACATACCATGCATTTCTTTCTAGCTCTGTGTTACTTTATTCAGGATAGTATTTTCTAGTTCCATTTATTTGCATTCTTATTACATGATGTATTTGATTTTCATAGCTGAATAGTGTTCCACTGCATAGCTATACATAGTATTCATTAAACTCAACAATTCTAACAGAGAATTTTACAACTAATAAACACCTTCAGCAAAGTGGTCAGATAGAAAATTAGCTCAAAAAATCAGTAGCCCTCTTTTATATAAACCATCAACAAAAGGGATGAGAAAGAAATTAGGGAAACAACACCCATTACAACAGCATATAAATAATATGAAATATCTTGATGTAACTCTAAGCAAGCAAGTGACAGAACTCCAGATCTCTAAAGAAGAAACTGAGGAAGATATCAGAATATGTAAAGATAGTAAAAGTGGCCTTCTTACCAAAAGCAATCAATAGATTCAAAGCAATTCCCATCAAAATTCCAACATAATTCTTTACATACCTTGAAAGAACAATTTTTAACTTCACATGGAAAAACAAAACAGACATAATAAAGTGTACAATAAAGTAACTTCTGGAGGTATCACCATCCCTGATTTAATGCTAAACTTCAGCACAAAATTAACAAAATCTGGCATAAAACTGATTGATCAATGGAGTTGAATCAAAGACTCAGAAATAAACCCACATACCTAAGGATAGTTTATATTTGACAAAGAAGCCAAAACCATGCAATGGACAAAAAGAAAGTATCTTCAACAAATGATGCTTATCTACCTGGATGTCTGAATGAGGGAGAATAAAAATAGATTCATAATTATCACCCTGAACAAAACTCAAGTCCAAAGGAATGAAAGGCCTCAACATAAAACTGTCCATACTACTAAATCTAATAGAAGAGGAAGTCAGGAATAGCCTTGCACACGATGGTAAAGGAGACAAATTCCTGAAGAGAACACCAATAACTCAGGCACTAAGATCAACAATTAATAAATGGAACATCATGAGCTGAAAAGCTTTTGCAAGGCTAAGGACACCACCCATAGGACAATAAGGCAGCCTATAGAATGTGTGGAGATCTTCATCAATGCTACATCTGTCAGAGGACCAATATCCAAAGTATATAAAGAACTCAAGAAATTAGACTGTATAAAAAACAAATCACCCATTTGAAATGGAATATAGAGCTAAACAGAGAATAAATCTCTAATTTACAAGAAACACATAAGGAAAATTATTCAACCCCCCTTGGTCATCAGGAAATTGCAAATCAAAATGACTCTGAGATTCTACCTTACACCTTTCAGAATGGCCAAAATCAAAAACATGCTGGTGAGGATACAGAGCAAGAGAACACTCCTCCATTGCTGATAGGAGTGCAAAGTAGTATATCTATTTTGGAAATTAATTTAGCAGATTCCTAGAATACTGGCAATAGTTCTACCCAAAGAACCAGCTATTCCATTTCTGGGCAATAACCCAGTAGATGCCTCACTAGACAATGAGAACACTTGCTCAGTTATGTTCATAGCAGCTTTATTCAAAATAGCAAGAAACTGGAAAAAACCTAGACATCCCTTAACTGAAGAAAAGATAAATGCTACTCTTATATGCGCAGACCCCATAAAGGGTTGAAGGGACACAAAGTTCAGTGGTCAAGGATATTACAGCCCAGCCTGAAGACATGAGTTTGCTCCCAAGGACTCATGTGATAAAGGAGAGAACTAACTATCATAGTCCTCTGATCTCCACGCATGTACTGTGGCATACAAAAGCATACAAAAGTATATAACTGAATGAAATTTTAATTTACATATTATTTTCTAAAGATGATACTAGAAACACTGTTTATTCTGGTTTCTTTTGGCCAGTTAAGTTGATACCACCACTGGACATTACACTTTTTCCTAAATAATTCAAATAATGTAATATTTGATTTATTCTATTTATAGTCTAAGAAAACTTTTGTGCAAATAATAGATTGCAACATTTTTTTTAAATAAATGAAATAGCTAATTGTCAATCTCAGTTTTTGCCAACTCTAGATTTTCTCGGCTGATAGGCTTTGTTATCTCAGGAAAATTAATCTATCAATAAATGAATAATACCTATATATTCATATATATATATATATATATATATATATACAAACACATACACACATAAATATATATGTATATACATATGAATGTTTCTATACATTTCACATGATAGCATTAAGATATGTCATAAAACAAGAAAATATGCATATGTTTATGGAATTGTCTAGGAAATAAAAAATTGAATATTTTAGAATAGTCTATAAGTATATTAACCATTTTCTTAATGAATCCATGAATGAATCTTCATATGGCTCCAATAGTATTTGATGTGCTCTTCATTGAGATTATTTCACATCTGTGTGTCTGTCCAAGAATACCTGTGTTTAGTCATTTTAGGTTCTGATCTGTGTGTATAACTTTGCATGTACTTTTAAATTTTGGTCAGTATTCTTTCATAATTTTAGTACAGAGAGCTTTTCAATACTTTCTCTGAGATCCTGCATTGAATATTAAAATGATCCATTCAATAATTATTTTATTTGATTCTAAAAATTAATTACTTATGCAAAGAGAAGGCAAGGAAGCTATTCTTATTGGTATTTTATTTCAAAAATTTAGAAAATTAAAATAAAACATTCTGTAACAGTAATGATTGGCATTGTAAGTACATTATATGTCAACAATGTTTTAGATGCATATATATTTCTCTAAATATGCTTCATATAAACATGTTTAAACAGTATTTAGTGAAGGAATGGATTATATTTGTTTACGATTATTTTGGATTTTAGTTGATTTTTAATTTTCTCTTTATTTTCATAAATCACTTATAATAAAATTAATTATTTTCTCAAATACTAAAAATAGCAATTTACTCAAATTGCTGTTATTGAATTAATATCCCTCTACTTGGCATCATTTTTAAAAATATGTCTTACTGGTCTCATTATTTGTACATGTGGCTGCTAAGAGGATATCTCTATAAATATGTAGAGAAATACATATAAAACTGAAAGGTTATAACACTGAAAGTAATAAGCCAAATTTTGTGGAAATGAGCTCTTTAATGCTAAATTTTTGCTGAGTTCCAGCTGAGGTGCAAACTGCTTTACAAAATTGGAAAGTCATCTCATGAATTGTAGTGGGAGATGAGAAGAAAGAGAATGATCCAAACATAACCAAGCATATTTCACTGGTTCAGTTTCTAGCACATTCTCCTATAATCTATATCTGAAAGCTGGGCAAAATGAATTTAAAAAAATGAGGTGACAGAAGGTGTCCATCAGAGTGACACCAAAGGCTTTCTATTGAACAGAGCAAAGGAACACAGCCATAAAGTACATCTAGATTTTGATATTTATTAGATTTTATTCTACATTTCTTCATTTTAAGGTTTATACATTTCTCATAAAAATGTCATCTTCCTAGAAATGGATTTTACACACATAAAGAAAAATATGGAAATGTGGAAAAATATACATTAGATATACATTTCATATAGTGATAAGATAAAATATTAAATGTTTTATTATAATATTCTTATTGTAAATTTCTTACTATAATATTTAAAAATATTTTGGACTACTTTTGTAATATTTAGAATTGTTTTGTAAATACCAAACATACTATGAGAACAAAAAGAATTAATATGTTGAAGATCAGAGGACTGATTTTATGTGACAGTAATTTTTAATAAATATTACTGAAATTTTATAGTATAGCATACAATATAATAAGTGATATGAAATATGAGCTTTGAAGAATGGTAATAATCAACTAGATTAAAAGTTTTTTGCTTCCTTTTCAAATACATCTTCAGCATATGATTCTAAGACATTCATCTGTCACAAATACCCAAAAGTTATTTACCTGTACAGAGGTGAGCTGACAACTCTAGCTATGTGTTTTGATTTCAATCTAAAATATACTGCCTGATCTAAAAATGTTATTTCTATAGTTTCTTTATAGTAGGCATGTTGCAGAAATTGTAGCCTACAGTTAAAAAGATGAAATAAAATGAATATGCTTAATCAAAATAGAATGTTAAATTTCAAATAATAAAGTATATCTATGAAGGGACTGTTGAACAAGGGAAGAATCATTACAAATATGATCAACACTTTCAAGAAGCTAATACGATAATTAGAAAAACAAACATGGCAGTCAATGTGATGTCCTTACGTTAATCAGGTTGGAACATTCTTTCCTTTTCTCTGCAATAATATTAAATTAATAAAGAATAAAGGAAATATATATATATATATATATATATATATATATATATATAATCCCAGGCCACCTGTATAAAAATGGCTCAAGAGGGAACTTTTAGAGCCCACCTTCAGAAGGAAGACAGGACATCAAGTGAAGGATGGGGTTGCCATCCCATAATCACATCTCTGACCCAGAATTGTTCCTGTCTGAAAGAATTACAGGGATGGAAATGGAGAGGACCCTAAAGAAAAGAAGGTCCAGTAACAGGCCCAAAGTGGGATCTAGCTCAAGGTTAGGCCCCAAAGCCTGACATTTTTACTGAGTCTATGGAGTGTTCATAAAAAGGGACCTATCATGACTGCCATCCAACAGACCCAACAAGGAGCTCAAAAAGTCAAATGCACATATTTGCACCCAGCCAATAAACAGAAGCAGCTAACCCTCTTGTTGAATTAGGGAAGTCTGAAAGAAGTTTAGGAGGAGGGCGATCCTGTAGGAGGACCAGCAGTCTTAATCTGGACCCCTGAAATCTATCAAACACTGGACCACAAAACAGGCAGCATACACCAGCTGATATGAGGCCCCCAACACACAAACAGTAGAGGACTGCCAGGTCTGTGTTCATTCAGAGATGATGCACCTAATCCACAAGAGACTGGAGGTCCCAGGAGTTTAAAAGTCAAATAGGGTGAGGGAGGAGGGCATCCATGTGGAGACAGAGTGGGGTGGGGAGGAGGTGTGGGATGTGGAGCAGTCAGAGGGTGGATGGAGGTGCAGAAAATGGAATACGGAGTGTAAAAAATAAATTTAAAATAAATTAAAAAGAGAAAGAAAAAAAAAAAGAAAAGAAATGGCTCAAAACCATAGTGGACTGAGCCATCCTATACCATTTAATGTTATCATCAGTAACCACAACAAAATAAAAAACAAACAAGCAAAAATATTATAAACAATAACATGCTTCACAGACATAAGCTAATTTGATCTTAAAAACTACTCATTTGAAAATCTTAGGCCTTGGTTTATCTTGCTTTATATTAAATTATCAAAAATCTAACCTGCATGATCTTCCTCTCATTAATTTTGGCAAAGAAATTCATCACAGTAAATCAGTATACCCACAAAATAAAGGATGGTTCATTTTTTTAATTAAAATTATATTATTTTCTCATACAATTCATCCTAAGCACTGTTTTACCTCCCTCTACTCCTCCCAGACTCCTTCCCCATCCTTATCCTCCCGTATCCACTCCCCCACTTCTCTCTGGTCAAAAAAGGACAGGTCTCCAAGAAACAACATTGAAACATTACAAAATAAACAAACAGACAAACAAAGGCACTGTGACATGCCTCATATAGAAACTGGATGAGGCAAACCATTTCCAGAGATATTGTCTCAAGTCCAAGCAAATGGCCACTCTGCTTAGTTGATTGAATGGGCTATGTTCTCCTGACAACTTTCCTGCCCTCTGAATCCAAAAGTCTTTCAGTTTCCTCTTCCAAAGGATTCCCTGAGCTACAAGGGGAAAGACCTGATGGAGATTAGACTCTCTCTCTCCAATTAGTCTCTCTGCAAAGAAAATAGTCTGTCCTAACTACAGATTCAGATACTGGACCACTAAAACAATCGTGAACAATAGTAATAATTTAAAAAGAACCTGCTAGAAGAGTCATCACCCATTATTCCACGTTGTACTATACAGTTACAGTAAAAAAAATCATATAGTATTAGCATAAAAACAGACATTGATCATAAATTCACACACCTATGAATAACTGATTATTGATAAAGAAGTCAGAAATATACACTGGAACCAGAAAGAAAGGAAAGAAAGAAAAAAGAAAAACTAACTTAATCAAAATATGCTCTGGATGTCCATATGTAGAAAAAATGATAATAGATCCACATTTATCACCCTTCTCAAAATTTATGTCCAAGAGAACCAATGACCTCCACATAAAACCAGAGACACTGAAACTTATAGATGAAAAAGTGGGGAATTCCCTTGAAGCCATTTACACAGGGGGAAGCTTCTTGAATATAACACTGATAGAATAGGTACTAAGACTGATGATTAATACATGGGACCCCATGACACACACACAAAATAATCTATAAGGTAAAGGACATGGTTAATAGGACAAAACAGCAGCTTACAGAGGGAGAAAAGGTTTTTACAATCTCCAGAGGTAGATGTACTAATCAGTTTATCAGTAGAGGACTAACATCCAAAGTCTATAAAGAACTTAAGAAACTAGATATTGGAAACAATCCAATTAAAAATGGAATACAGATCTAAACAGATAATTCGTTATAGAGGAATCTCATATGGTTGAGAATCAGAGAAATGTTTAACATCCTTAGTCAATCATAACTGATTTAGATTCCTCCTTATACCTGTGAAAGTGGCTAAGAGTGATAACACAACTGACTGCCCGTGATGAAAGTGCAAACTTGTACAAACATTATTGAAACAAACTTATAAATGTCCCTGATTTTGGAGAGCTCAACACTAATAGTTTATTATCTGTCAAAAAATAGCCAATGTCTCACCTATTATCAAAATATCAAATACAATTTGTTTGCTCTCTTAATCCACAAATGAATAACTAGGATACAATCATATTAAAAGTAAAATCTAGCAACCAGCCATGTCAAGCAATTGTTTCCTTAATGTCAAAAAGAAAGGACTCACTTACAGTCATACGTGCTCTGAACACATTGGGTATTTGTTATTGTCCAATTCTGCTATTCACTGCACACACAGCTTATTGGGTAGGAGGATGCCAGCACCCATCAGCATGTACTGTAGCATTTTGTGCCTATTCACAGACCTGATGTCTCCATTATATGGGAATCCACAACTGAAATGATGCTGAGCCTTCAATACTGGCTTGCTGGCCTCTCTGCATGAACTCCAACCCTACTGCAAGTTCCCAAGCCACAGCTACTCTCTATAATATCTTCACATCTTCAAAGCCTTCGCCTCCTGGGAGACTCTTACACATCAAGTTCAACTGTCTGCTTGAGAGGTATTCTTGACCTCTTCTGGACCACTGCTTCTGTGTGTAGGATCTGAGCAAGTATTTGCAACAAGTTTTTATCTCAATGATGCAGGTCTCTTCTAAAATAATAGCTAAATGTTAAGCTTTAGATAAAAGTGGCTGCTGTGACATCAAAGCACACATTTTTGTTAAAGTTTCACTACTACTACTTAATAGTTTTTTTTCTTTTGAGAAGTTTAAGTTATTACTGAATGGCCAAGAGAAACTTTTACTCTTATTATGCCAGATTACAAGGATAAAGATATATTAGATTTTCATTGAAAGCCAATCAAATTCTCAGTGATAAATCAAAAATTGACAGAGAAAAACAACACCTTCATTTATTTTATAAAATTCAATATTTACAACTTACCTCATTTACAGATAGGAACAACTTTGTGGGGTACTTATTGCTACTGTTAGATTTTTAAAATGAGAAATTATTTTTAACAAAGAGCTTATTATAATTCAATTTATTTTACCATTTGTATGTACATTTGTGTAACTCTATTTTATGAAAGATATAGTAACATGTTTCCAAATTCAATATTTTTTTAAGATAAAAAGGCAATCTTCAGAGAAATATGCCCTAAAGTTTTACCTTTCTCACGTGTGTGTGTGTGTGTGTGTGTGTGTGTGTGTGTGTGTGTGTGTGTAACATTCTTTTAGAATTTCATACAGGTTTTTCCCAATTTTTCTCTGATTCATCTCTCCTTTGGTTCCCAGAAGACATTGCATCCTTTTCTTTTTTGCCCCATCAAATACACCAAGTACTGCTGTGTGTGCAGCGTTTCACTGGAGTCCACTGGAGACTATTAGCCTGATGTTACAATCTTAGGGAAAACTTATGATCCTTTTCTCAGCAGGTAACAATTGCCAGCAGCCCTCTAGCTAGGAATGCATTATTTACTCATCTTCAGTTTCAATACTAGTGCTTGATCTTTGAGGTTGATCGGGTTTGGGGTAAGCTGTCACAATTGTGTCCTCCTCTGTCCAGAAAAAGTAACCCAATTAAAAGTGGAACATAGAATTTTAGGCTTGGAATAGTTTAATGCCTACTTTTAATAAAATGCTTCAAGGGCCCCTTTCCCTCCATTATAGCACACTGTTCAAATGTAGGGGAGAAAAAGAAGATAAGTCAAATTGGAAAGAGTTATCTGAATGTCCAGGATCAGCTGGGACCCCAGAAGTTTTCAGTCATGCTTCTCTCAATGAAATGAAGATAAGGACCAAGATGTTGCAATAATAGTTATTCAAGTACAAGTGCACCATTATTGCCCAGTGAGTCCAATTTATACTCTCTCCTAATATCATGTGTGCTCCCATAGGTCTTGCCTCAGCAAAACACCATTTGAGTCTGTCTTAGCAAAATACCATGTGAGGCTACATCACCTGACATATCCATAAATTTCTACCTCATAGATGTAAACAAAAAATTCTTAAAAGAACTGTAGCTTAAAAAATTATTTTTTTCCTTAGCTATCAGGGAACTGTAAATTATAAATATTTTGGAACTTGATTTCATCTCAGTCAAAATGATGAAGATTTAAAGAAAGGAAGAGAGAGGGGGGAGAGGGGGAGGGAGAAAGGGAGAGGGAGAGAGGAAGAAAGAGAGAGAGGGGGGAATATTAGTTTGGATGTGGAGATGTGGTGAGCACCTATTTAACATTTATTCCTTGATGCTAAAAGTGCAAACTGTTATAGCCTTTGTGGAAATCACTCAAAAATCTGTTAATAACCCCAAAACATGATCCAGTTGTAGCACAATTTGCTCTCTACCTATAGGAACCATAACTTACTATACATAACTTCACATCAACTCTCATTTTTCTTTCTATTCATAATAGGCAGGCAAAATTAAACATCCACCAACTAGTGAATGAAGAGTGGGAAAGTGACATTTTTCCATGATAAATTATTTCTTAGCTATTGTGAAAAATAAATTTTGTAGAAGAACACATAGAGCATCTTCAATAAATGGTGCTGGTCCAACTGGCTTTCTATATGTAGAGGAATGAAAATAGACCCATATTTGTCACCGTGTACAAAGCTCAAGTCCAAGTGGATCAAGAACCTCAACATAAAACCAGACACACTCAATCTAATAGAAGAGAAAGTGGGAAAGAGCCTTGAACTCATTAGCATAGGGGGAAATGTCCTAAACAGAACTCCAATTGCTCATGCTCTAAGAATAAGAATTGATAAATGGGACCTGGTGAAACTGGAAAACTTCTGTAAGGCAAAGGACCCCACAACATATAGAAGGCTAATATCCAAAAATAGATGAAGAACCCAAGAAGTTAATCAAAAAAAACAAAAACAAAAACAAAAACAAAAAACAACCCAATCAAAAATGGTATAGAACTAAATAGAGAATTTACAACTGAGGAATCTCAAATGGCTGAGAAGCAACTAAATAAATGTTCAAAGTCCTTAGAGATCAGGGAAATGCAAATCAAAATGACCCTGAGATTCCACCTTACACCAATGAGAATGGCTAAGATCAAAACCTCAGGTGACAAGACATGTTGGAGAGGATGTGGAGAAAAAGGAACACTCCTCCATTGCTGGTGGGATTGCAAATTAGTACAACCACTCTGGAAATCAATCTGGAGGTTCCTCAGAAAATTGAAAATAGATCTACCTGAGGACCCAGATATATCACTCTTGGGAATATACCCAAAAGATGCCCAACTATGCCACAGGGGCATGTGTCCCACTATGTTCATAGAGGCCTTATTTGTGATAGCCAGAAGTTGGAAACAAGCTATATGTCTCATGACAGAAGAGTGGATACAGAAGATGTGGTTCATTTACACAATGGAATACTACTCAGCTCTTAAGAAGGAGGACAACCTGAGTTTTTCAGGAGAACGGATTGAAATAAAAAAATATCATTCCGAGTGAGGTAACTCATACCCAAAAAGACATGCATGGTATGTACTCACTAATAAGCGGATATTATTAAAAAAAGAAAAAGAAAAGAAAAGAAAAGAAAGTACAGAATATCCAAGATACAATTCACAAAACTCACAAAAGGTCAACAAGCTGAAATGCCTAGGTGAGGACACCTCAGTCCCACTTGGGAGAGAGAAGAGATCAATCACAAGTAGGGAGGGACAGATGGATCTGGGAGGGAAAGTGGATGTTGGGGGTTAGGTGGGGAGATGGAAACCTGATATGGTACTGGCTGAGGGAAAAAATCTGAAGCCCCGAGGGCCAGCAGAAAGAATGTAAAGAGGCAACCTCAGGAAATAGAAGGTTGGAAGGACAGGCCCAGAATGCACCAGAGTCCTGGGGGGGTGAGAGACTTCCAGGATTCAAAGATAGGAACCTTAGAAGAAATGCAGGACAGTAGGAAGAGGAAACTTATTAAACCCACATCCAGCAGGAAAACAGTGAGGGATTGGGGTTGTCATCCCACAGTCACATCTCTGATCCATAACTGTTCCTGTCTGAAAGAATTACAGGGATGGAAATGGAGAGGAGCCTGAGAAAATGAGGTCCAGCAACAAGCCCTGTTGAAGCCTCCCAGACCTTTATAGCCACTATTCTACAGCACCTGGGTGATTTCCTGCCAGGCTGGTACCTTGTCTATGCCTGCCACTGTCCTGCTGAGCAATAGCCTTGGGGCAGACGCTACTCCCTGCTGATAGGTGCCTAGATTCTACAGAGACAGCATCTCCTGAAGACCTGCCTACCTGTTTGCTCCTGAACTGCAGCCTCAAGATTGGGCTGGGGGAAGGGCTTTTCCCATGCCATATAAACCCGGTTCTTCATTAAACTTTGGGCTTTGATCAGGATTTCTTGTCAAGGCCTGGTTATTTCTCCCACAGTCTTTTTCATTCCCCAGCTCACCTTCCAGGACGAACCGGTTCCAGTGTGACTGCAGACAAAAACTCTCAGGCAGACACACACAAAGCCCAATGTGGGATCCAGCTCAAGGGGAGGTTCCCAAGGCCTGACACTATTACTGAAGCTATAGATTGCTCACAAAAAGGGATCACAACTGCCCTCAAAATGACCCAGCAAGCAGCTGAAAGGGTCAGATGCAGATATTTGCACCCAACCAATGGACAGAAGCAGCTGATACCTGTTGTTAAATTAGAGAAGTCTGAAAGAAGCTGAGGAGAAGGAAGATCCTGTAGCAGGACCAGCAGTCTCAATTAATCTGGACCCTGGAGATCTATCAAACACTGGACCATCAGTCAGCATACAACAGCTGATTTGAGACCCCCAACAGACATACAGTAGAGGATTTCCTGGTTTGTGTTCATTAAGAGATGATGCACCTAATCCTCAAGAGACTGGAGGCCCCAGGGCATTTATAGGTGAGGTGGGGTGGGAGTGGGGGTGGGGGTGGGGGGCATCCACATGGAGAAAGGGTAGGGTGGGGAGGAGATGTGTGATGTGGAACAGTCAGAGTGTGGATGAGGGGGTGAGAAATGGAATATGGAGTTTAAAAATTAAATTAAAAAATAAAAAAAATATTGTGCTTAGAAAGGATGTGTGAAACAGAGGAAGTGAATGGCTACAAGAAATTTTTAAAAATTCAGAACTCCAAATTTAGTTTCCAAATGTCCATATTGCTATTCTTTCAACAGTCCCATATCCTCATAAAGAGAGAATATAATGAAATGAGTACAAGGTATATATAATTGAGAAAATACCCCACTATGATAAGTGACTATATATCTGAACACTTAATATGTCCATTGATCTTCTGTTTATGGCCCTTTAGTGTTCTTGGTAGAGTCAGGTTAATTTACTAATGAACTAGTAGTACATGATTTAAGACTATTAATCTCAGCCTATTCAAGGCATCATGATTATCTGATTTTTTTTAAATACCTAGTTAACTGCATTATACCTCAACATTATTAAATTAACATCTCAGAAAGCAGGAAACAGAACTACAAATATTATTTTAAGGTGAGGCCCATCTTGAGAATACTAAATTGATACATGTTATTATTTCTAATGTTAGTTATCATATTTAAATTTGTTTCACTCATATTTAGAGTACATACACTGGCATAACCAATTCAATTTAAAGAATAAGCCCAAATATTTGTGAAAGTAATGTATAACTTGCTGAGGGTAATTAGTCTCAATAGGCATTTCAAGTTATACTTAAACACAATACTTCTTAGTTAGTCAAATGGCATAAATTTTAGGCATAACTGTATTTTCACTCCTAAAAAAAATGGCATACTACAAGCTCTGCGGGTTAAAAAAAGTATTAATTATGCTCTTAGAAATGTACAGATTTGTCTTAGGAGGAACATTAAGTTTTGAGGCTTCTTGACTATTCTCAGACAGCAACACTGGGGCAAACACAAAATAATATAATAAAGGAATAGAGATCAAATAAGTTTCTAAATATGAATAACATAAGCGTAATACTCATGGGGCAATCAGGGCTGGAAGCAGTAACTTTTTTGGTAAGTCAAATGGCAGTGATGACAGAAGGAAGCAAAAGCAACAGAAAGTCTTAGTCTTGTTATCTATCTAAATATCTATCTATCTATCTATCTATCTATCTATCTATCTATCTATCTAAATATCTAAATATCTATCTATCTATCTATCTATCTATCTATCTATCTATCTATCTACAGATGTTGGCAAATACTGTTTTCTTTTTGAAATTGTTAAGCTTCAGTACCTAATGGCCTAATGTTAATATTTCAACAAGAAGTATTTGACAGGTTTTGCTTTGTATGTATTAAGAGATATAGAAAAGATTATGAGGGTAGCATTATTCTCCCCCTACAAGAACTGCCTGAACTGAATGGTAGCTGGAACTTAGCCTAAGTAGGACTGTAATTGTCTCCATGTTAAGAATCTCATTTGATTTGTCATCATTGTTATTATTTAACTGACTCTGTTGTGTTTTTCAAAATACCTTAGAAATGTACTTGAAAATGTACTTGTATAACCATCGTTAGTAGTCCATTTAGCAAGAACAGACAAAAGCATGTCCTTTTTATTTCATGCTGACTTGATGTGGTCTGTTTCATTTACATTTTCTCTTTTTACCCTCTGTTTTCCGAAGTATTATTTTCAATGGTTCCCTTTTCACAATATTAAATACGTAATTTTTTCTGACACAAAATCAGACATCTATGAATAAACAAACTGTCTCAAGAACACAGCAAAAATAAAGATCTTTAGGCAACACATTAAAAATGCTACACCCAAATACTAAACACTTGAGAACACTTGGATAATTGATTCTCCCTGTTTCTTTTCCTCAGCCTTAGTGTAGTGGGATGAATAACTGAAGATTGTGCTTGAATTTGAAATCATTCTGGAGTCTTATTGATGCCTGATGTGTTACGGGGCAATGCGTTTCAATAGCAAAAATATAAAACCATAACAAAATGTATTTGTTTATTAATGAGTTTTACTAGTTGTTACTAATGTATTAGAAAAATTAAAAACCTTTAAAAACTAAAATATTTGGTGCTCAGAAAGAAGAACTTTAGGAAATAGTCTATTTTAAAAATTGCCCTTAGTAAATGCATGGCAATTTAGAAAGAAAAGCTGAAAGCAATAGGAAAAGCAGCCTCAGGAGGCGTAGATTTTCCTTCCTTAACCTTGTTTAAGTCAATAGAATACAGTATCGGAAATGCCACTCACTATTTCCAAGCATCAAAAACTGCCAGAACAGACATTTGTAGTGTACCTTCAAAGGGCCGGTAGCTTCACGCCATTCACCCTGTAAGGCGAAAAGCAAGCCAGGTGGCTTATGTGTGTATTCAGAAACAAAAGTTGTTTAATCCAAACGTGATAGTAGACAGGGAGTGAAAATAGTTTGTCATCTGCAAATGAGAATTGGACTTCTTTCAAAAAGATTTGTCATGTAGGAAACAAAATTCAAATAAATTTCTGTTGACAACAAAACCAGGTTATTTGGGTAGGAAAGGAAGCTATGTGTTTCCAGAGCCATTTCCAGTGCTTGAAGTCTAACATGTAGAGAAAAAAAAAAGTAAAAAGGTAATATTTGATATAAATGCTACATGATCATATTTTTAATTAGGCCTCATATATCATTTTAAGAAAAATGGATAATCACTTCAGAATAATAAAACATGTCTTGTTACCAACTATTTATTCCACTATCTTTATAGTAGACTTATTCATAATAGCCAGGAGCTGTAAACAACCCAGATGTTTCTCAACTGAAGAATGGATACAGAAAATGTGGTTCATTTATACAATAGGATACTATTCAGCTATTTAAAAATGAGAACATCATGAATTTTGCAGACAAATGGATGTAACTAGAAAATATCACCCTGAATGAGGGTAGCCCACACCTTAAAAGACATGCATGGTATGTACTCGCTGATAAGAGTATATTAGCCAAAATGTACAGAGTACCCATGATGCCAAGAAGTGCTTGCTGACAGACACATAATATAGCTGTCTCCTGAGAGGCTCTGCCAGAGCCTGACAAATACAGAGGTGGTTGCTTGCAGCCAAACATTGAACTGAACACGGGAACCCCAATGGAGGAGATAGAGAAAGGACTGAAGGAACTGTAGGGGTTTGCAATCCCATAGAAAGAACAACAATATTAACCAACCAGGAACCCCCAGAGTTCCCAGGGATTAAACCACAACCAAAAAGTACACACGGAGGGACCCACGGCTCCAGTCAAATATGTAGCAAAGAATGTCCTTGTTGGATATCAATGGGAGGAGAGACCCTTGGTCCTGTGAAGGCTCAATGCCCCAGCATAGGGGAATGCCAGGGCGGTGAGCTGGGAGTGGGTGGGCAGGTGGGGTAGCATCCTCATGTAAGCAGGATGAGGCAGGAAGGGATAGGGGCTTTGCAGAGGGGAAACTGGGAAAGGGAATATAATTTGAAATGTAAAGAAATAAAATATCCAATAAAAAAGAAATGCAGGTAGAGACACAAGCTCAGGGGCTACTGGTTAGTTCATATTGTTGTTCCACCTACAGGGTTGCAGCCCCCTTCAGTTCCTTAGGTACTTTCTCTAGCTCCTCCATTGGGGACCCTGTGTTCCATCCAATAGCTGGCTGTGAGCATCCACTTGGATGTTTGCCAGGCACTGGCATAGCCTCACAAGAGGCCGCAATATCAGGGTCCCCTCAGCAGAATCTTGCTGGCATGAGCATTAGTATCTAGGTTTGGTGTCTCTAACTGCATATGTAGCAGAAGATGGCCTAATCGGCCATCACTGGGAATAGAGGCCCCTTGGTCTTGCAAACTTTATATGTCCCAGCACAAGGGAAGGCCTGGGCCAAATAGTGGGAGTGGGTGGGTAGGGGAGCGGGAGGGGGGGTTATAGGGAACTTTCGGGATAGCATTTGAAATGTAAATGAAGAAAATAAATTTTTTTTTCTTTTCTTGAAAATTAAAAACAGGTGAACAATAAAATATGATGAATCCCAATTTGGACAGGTTGCTGAGTGAGCAGCAAACCCTGATACTATTACTGATGCCATGTTGTACTTGCAGACATGAACCTAGCACGGCTCTCCTCTGAGAGACTCTACCAGCAGCTGACAGCAACAGATACTTAACAGCCAACAATTTGTCTGAGATCAGGGACCCCTATGGAAGGAGCTGAAGGGGATAGCAATCCCATAGGAAGAACAACAGTATTGGCAAACAGGACACCTTGGAGCTCTCAGAGAATAATCCACCAATCAAAGAGCATAAACAGGCAGGTCTGTGACTCTCAGCACATGTGTAGCAGAGAATTGCCTTGTCTGGTCTCAGTGGGAGAGGATGTGCCTAATTCCGTAAAGAATTGATGCCCCAGAGAAAGGGTGTGCTGTATCAGTGAGGTGGGAGTGGGTAGGTGTGTGAGTTGGTTTGGTGATTGGGGTTAGGTGGGGGTGTGGGGTATGTGTGAGGGTCATAGTTGGAGGGTGGGTAGGGGAACATTCTCTCAGAAGCAAAGGAGAGTGTAAGTGGTAAAGAACTCTTGAAGGAGGGACGGAGATATGGGGCAAAATTAGAAATGTAAATAAATAAAACAATTAAAAAGATAAATCATAAGGAAATGAAATGCAAACATCTGAGTATGCATTTGCATGGCACTAATAAGGATATATGCATATAAATATATGGAGTCAAACATACACATACAATCTGTTATCCATTTTATTATACAATCAAGGAAAAAATAATGTAAATTAAAAGTTGGATGGTACAATTTAGACCAAAATTGAGTCATGAGCTGTGTTTCTAGCAATTCTGAGAAAATTAACTTTTCATGTCTTGATTTCTTCATATAGGCTTCTTTTAAGAAATAAATTAAAAATTAGGAAGAAAACAATACTTCTGATTTCTAATTCTCTAAACTAAAAGGGAGAGTTCTTATGGATACACAGTTCATTGCTCCTTTACATGCTGAGTAGTTATGCCTCCAGACAGAATTGATCCTTGTTCACAGTGCAGGTGGTGTGAGCCACAACTTACAGCCCTTCATAAAGTGGGGGGCCAAAGGTACTCTGGAGATAAAAGGGAAATGCCACACAGGACTTGCCCAGGGATGTATCATATTTCTTCCTATACTTTTCAGATCCTGATTATGAAAATCATCTATAAATACTTGATATTCCAGCTCATGACTGAAACACTCTAGCTGAAAGACAGAAAGGATGTTACAGGATTTAGTGTTTCTAAAGTAAAATGTGTATTTCAATGTGGCAATTGAGCAACTGAAAATTTCCTTAAAAGAAGAATAAACAAAAAATAGCTCCACAGGGGTTGAGTAGATACTCTATTTTGGTGGCTAAAAATGCTAAATATTATATGTGACTCTGACTCAAGAACTGCATTGTAGATAACATACACAAGCACTGCTCTTTTTCCCCACTTGTTTTCAACTGATTGGCTTGCACGTCCTTTGTTAAAATATGCTGCTAAATTTCTGTCATGACCTGTTGATCTGTATATAGTCTTTTCTCTTTAAATAAAATTTTCATTTACACTTTAAAAATTTCATACATACAAAGCTTTTTGTTCATATCTACACCCAGAGTATCTCATAACTCATTCTAGCTCAACTTCCATGTTTCTCTCAATTTCATGTACACATTTTTGTTGTTGTTTAATAACCCACCGAATTCAATTAATATTACTGAATTCAATTAATAATCCTTCCTTTGGATTAGCATATCTTCAGTAAATTAGACTTAAAGACAGAAAGTTTGTAGACAGGTCATTGACAGAACTGTTGAACACTTGAGGAAAGGAAGTGTAATATAAAATAGTCCATGATATGTGTCAGGTCACTAACTAGGGACAGCAATTAATTCAGATTCTATTCTACTAACAAGAAAGAAAAAAAAAACTTTCTCTTCATGAGCCAATACAAGAATCTAATATCTCTATATTTTCATACAGTGTTTTAACTGTTAAAGACTAGAAAAGACAAGGCTACAATGGAGGCAGGATGTGGTATCCAGAAAAGTTTATGACAGAAGTGTTGATTCACAGTTGTTGTTAAGTCTGCTAGTTACTGTCCAGCTGCCTACCCTTGGAAATTTTATGCTCCTTTACTTAATCTTTTAAAACATCCAAGAACAAATGACTGGGAAAATCCTACACATTTAGAAATGAGGAAGTGATAATTATGGGGATGACAATATTAATTTTACTGTTAGTTTCTGCCTTAATATACTACAGTTTTAAATATTAAATTCATAGCCACAAATTGGCAAATTTCCTGTTTGAACACACACCTACACACAATTCATACCTACCAGCAATTTTCCTTGAATAAATCTCAGTATACTTCTCTATGCCGAACAGCATTGCTGAGATAACAGAAGGTTTCTGAAGCACTTTCTTTGATATGAAGGACATTAGAGCTTTTAAGATCATTTTAACAGCATGTGTACTTTATTAAATAATATAATTCCAAACTGAGAGGTGCACTTCTCTCTAAAATGTTATTGTTACTTTTTTTATATCAAAAATATAATTATGACTCTTTACTCATTTTAAAGATATGAAAAATATGTATTCAATGTAGAGTTTATAGGATTCTCATATTAAGTATAAACAAAATTAACTTTTATTATAATTTCTATTTCAATTCAATAAATATATGTAAGAATCCATAGATACAAAAAAATCAATAAAATCAACACTACTTTTATCTGAGTACTTTTTCCTCACACAAATTCGTTTTCCCAGCTGATTGTCAGAAATATATCTTGAAACTTTAACTAAAAAAAAGAATGGATTTCATCTTTGAAGAGTTCATATTTTGTCAAGACCATTCTGTTATGACATAATGATTCTTTCATGTCTTTTCAAGTTTTCTATCTATTAATACAAACTCTTCACATTTGTCTGACTGTCATATACTTTAATTATTCCAATAATTGGAAAGGATCAATTTTGGTAAGTGTTTAGAATACTATGATTGCAATTCAAGTGGTGTGACTTGGTCTGAAGTTTGGGAAAGTGAAAAATGCCTCTGTCTCACTGTTTGCCTGTGAATCTGCAAGTAAATAAATCTTCACTAACACACTTATTTCTGACATTACTACTATTGTCAATGATTTGACAAAATAGCTGCAGCTAAAGACAGAAATAGAATTAGTAATCTGATGATTTTAGTGCTGCAGCTTAAAATTTTCTACTGCTGACAAAAAATCATAGTTTATGTTGTGCCTTTCATGGGAAGAAAAGTCACGATTCTCTTTGAAATGAATATTGTTCAATTACTATCTATAGTTCTTTACAGTGAATGGAGAGGGCCTGCTATTCATCATGCTTCTTTCTGTGTCAAGAATACCCATTGGAAAGTGATTTTTAATTTTCTGGGAGAATTTAATTTGCTGCCCTTGGACTTAGTATATTGACATCTAGATCATTTATAATCTGAAAGCTGATAAAGTATTGGGTGTTCCTTAACTTCACCTATGCTAATGGCAGAGCTAAAAATAAAGCAAAACTCTTGATGAATAATCTAGGCTTTTTTATCCACTGATGGTTTTTGAGATGTACAACACTGTTGATTATTTAACAAACATACAAAAACAATGTTATCCAAGTATGAAAATAAGTTTCATAATTAAAAATAGTGAATGAAATATAAACCTCATTTTCACTTTAGAATTTTTCTAACAGTTGATTTCACCTGTAATGAACACTTGTCATCGTTGGAGTGCATTTGTTTAAGAGATCAAATGTAAAGGGGCTAGGCTCTAACTCATATTTGAATAGTTCAGAAAACGTGAATTTATCACTTGCATTAATAACAGTGACAGTTAAATATCTTTAATAGTGATATACCAACTAATACCTAAGCTCTGACCACAAATTGTTGAACAATATTTTCAAAGACTTGCTGGAATGATGTTATTGATCTCTCCCTCACTATACCAGTCTCAGTTCTCTAGTCAATAGGTCCCAAAGGCTAGAGCAATTTTCTTCATTCAGTCACAGGAGAGAGGTTTCCAGACCCATTAATCAGTTTGTATTATAATGCCAGACTTTCTATACCAATGCAACCTTTAGAGAGTTCATTTATTCAGTACCAAATGGTCATCCTTAAGAACATGTACCTATAATTAATATTATACCAAGTAAGAAGCCTAAATTATGTGCTTAAAAATACACAAAAAACAGCATCATCAACTATTAAAGAAAAGCATCCCATGAATTCAAAACTGACTAAGGGGTGCACTAGAGGGTTTAGAGGGAAATAGAAGCAAAAACTATCATAATTGTATTCTGGTCTCAAAATGTATTTAAATTATTTTCTAGACAATTTCACTTTCATGCAGGATTGCAATGGATGCAAATCCCATCCCAACTCCATCCTCTCTTATCCTCACTCTCCTACCACCATTCACCTCCCACCAAATCTCCAGTTTATATTCAGGTCTTCATGTTTCATTTTTGTGACTCAATGTGTTTCACCGTAGGTG
Source organism: Mus pahari (assembly GCF_900095145.1). Lineage (NCBI taxonomy): Eukaryota > Metazoa > Chordata > Mammalia > Rodentia > Muridae > Mus > Mus pahari. The sequence continues at coordinate 62,236,924 of NC_034600.1, forward strand.
CAAAGCTATTCACTCAGTAATTCACAAGTGCCTATAGCAGAATGGGTAAGTCTCCTACTTCTCCAGCTGTTAGCAACTGTCAATACCTCCTTTTGAATACGATTTGTCCTAAAAGCCCCTTTCTCTCCATGATGTTATATTGAGGCCTTGGGGAGACAACTGCAGCTACCATGAGTTCACAGACATAACCACCATGGTGACTATGCTGTTCAGTATGCTGAAATTCATACAATCCTATAACTAGGCTAAAATAAATAGAGCTCTAGCTCATTTTTAAAAGGATTTGCATGTATCTCTGCTATATGTTTATATAGATTACTTTGGCTGCATACCTAGAGATAATACTATTGGATCATATAGTATTTATATTTAGTAGTTTTTGGAAATTCCCTACTGGTTTCAATATTTGTCTAAAGTAAGTTATATTTCAGCATCAATGCACATAGTGTTCTTTTTACCCCACATCAACAACAGAAATTTGTTTCAGTTCCTGATGGAAATCATTCAGAGTATGGTGGGGTGGGATTACAATGTAACTTTGCAGTGCATTCACTTCATGGATGGAGAGCTTCTCTCTTTGGAATGTATTATATTGGACTGATGTCGTATGGCAGAGACAAACAGAAACTGACATCACCAAACTTTGGGTTTCTAAAATAATTTTCTTTCTTTCTTAGATTATTTAGTAATTTTTGAATAGTAGTAGTATTTAATATATCAAAAAATCTTGATATATTTTCTATTGTCAAAATTATTCACTGGGTATCACATAGAAAGTGGAAGCTGCTAAGTACTTTATAATGTACAGATGAATCCTTGAAAATAATCACACTGCTTTAAATTAAGTTAAGAAAATGTTCTTTATGTGCCATATCCTGTCCTTGAACTTGCTGTACAATGAGTTCCCATCTCTCTATGAAAATATACAGATACTTTTGATGTTAATTCTGTGTAATGCCACACAATCTCTGGCACACTTAGGACAGGGAATATCTCACTTTTCAATAGGAATAGTGACATTACTGGGATTTTAAAATACACTTCCATGTCATTATTGTAGCCTTTGACTCTTCACCTATGAAGGGCAAAGGTAATGAACAAAAATTCCCATGATTTAGTTCAATTCTTTTGATTCAAAGAATTTATTAATAATATATGTGTTGGTAGGATATAGAGTAGATGCCCTATAGCTTTCTGAGATCTTGTGAAATGCCATACATGGGTGGTGCTGAGATAGGAACTCAGATCATTTGCAAAAGCAATAGAAGCTCTTAACTATCAAATGGTCTCTTCTGCCATCTCTATCACTTCTTTATGTGTCTATTCAATATCAATCTAATAGTGAAGTCATCTCTGAACATTAACCAGCCATGCCAAAGTAAGACAATACTGAAATACCATTAGATCTTCCCTGAAAGATATCTGTTTGGTCTTGATTGTTTCTGCTTTATATTTTCTGAAAATTTTTAATTTTTAAAAGTATATTTGTAATCTTCACAGGACTAAGGGACCATCCTCCCATTGATGGCCTACTGGGCCATCTTCTGCTACATATGCAAATAGAGACACAAGCTCTGGGGGGGATACTCTGGGTTAGTTCATATTGTTGTTCCTCCTATAGGGCAAATCCCTTTAGCTCCTTGGGTACTTAATCTAGCTCCATCATTGGTGGCCCCGTGTTTCATCCAATAGATAAGCATCCACTTCTGTGTTTTCCAGGCACTGGCATAGCCTCACAAGAGAATCCTATATCAGGGTTCTGTCAGCAAAATCTTGCTGCCATATGCAATAGTGTTTGGGTTTGGTGGATAATTATGGGATGGCTCCCCAGGTGGGGCAGTCTCTGGATGGTTCTTTCTTTTCTACTAGTTCTCATATATCTGGTTTTATTTGGTTTCATTTAATTGGATTAAAATTACATTTGTTTCATTTAAAAAATCCCTTAAAAATGTTTGTTGACATAATACTCACAGATTTATAAAATGTTACGCAGAAAAACTTATATAAATATGTGAATAAAAGACATAAACATAAACAAAAGAACCTTAAAAGGTGTAAGGGATTGAAAATGACTCCACTTAGTGCTTAGGAATTAGTAAGCACTTGCAGTGATAATGTTTTAGTCTCTGAAAATCCCATCAAATTCTTCTGGTAAAAATGTAAACCACAACAGTTAAAGTAGCAGTGATGATTTGCAACCTCAAAATCCCATATTTTCAAGAGTAAACTCAAAATCAAACAAACAAACAAACAAACAAAACCGAAAATCAAAAGCACTCAGGAGGCAGAAGCAAGCCAATCCCTACATTCAAGGACAGCCTGATATACAGAACTACAGGGTTACTCAGAGAAAACTTTTCTCAGAAAAAAAAAAAAAAATGTATAAACTCAGTCTCCTCAGGAACAAGAGAAAGAGATCTGCCACAGCTCCTATTTTTAAAATTCTACACAGAAAGCCGGTTTTTACCAATGTGGCCTCTCCTTGCATGGCCTGTGACAGTTCCCAGAGAAAACTTTCGTGCCTCTAGCACAGCGGTGTCCAGTGTGATGCGTGAACCTTAACCTCTAAGGTAGTGTTTCTCACTCTGAGGTCTCCTACCTCCCCCTTTGGAAATCCTCTATCTAAAAAATGTTCAAAGTATGAGTCATAACAACAAAGTTACAGTTATGAAGTAGCCACAAACATCATATTTTTGAAGAACTGAATTCAAGTTCACAGCATTAGGAGGGTTGAGAACCACTGCATGTCATGGTAGAACACTTGAGTGAAGTCTTAGTTGGCTTCCTATCAGAGTCTGGATGTGGAAAAACAGCAGGTGTCTGAGCAGACTTTTTTTGTAAAAGCAGGAGAAGGTGGTTCTGGGTTGGGCTCTGGCCAAGAGAATTCTCAGAATGGGCTCCTTCCCAATCCTGGAGAGATCGTGTAGACTGAGGGTTCTGGGTCAGAGTAGGCAAGAGATTATGGCCAGATGTAGCTCCTGCCTTGCCCTTGCTCTGTGCCTAGAGGGGTATGATAGAGGGGCAGTGGTGGCTCAGAGTAGGTGAGACTCAGCCGATCTTTCTGAATCCTTTCTGGGCCTGGTACTATGCCTGGAGGAAGGGGTGCAAGGAAGGAATTAAGTAAGACTCACCAGGAGATGTGGTCTCAAAGATGTGGCCTTCTGCCTTGGCCTGGAGGGCTAGCATAGATGGACAGTGCTGAGTGATGAAGGTGTTAGGTAAGACTAGATAAAAGAACTGGAGGATGATCTGGATGTATTCATAAGATAGAGTCTGAAAAGGAATATAGCTTCAGAAGACACACGCATGGGTGGTGGAGAAGCCAGACCTGGGACTTGGCTGACAGTGATGGGGAAGCAGGTGCTAGAGGCACGAAATTTTTTTTTTTTAAGTTTTAAAAATTGCTTTTATCCATGCGACTACCTCACAGAGTTCAGAATCATTGTTTTTCACCAGGGTTTGTACTTCTAGCACAGCTAAAAGGATGTCTGGAATAAAAATGAATATTCATAAATATTTGCTGTTTCAGTTAATGGATACCAGATACTAAAATTCAGAAACATTTATCTGTTGAAGTATCATAAGATTACATTTGCCAAACTTGAACCAGGGGAATAAAACTTACCAATTTTGAACTAAATAGTTTTGTTTCCTCTCACACTTTATTTTGATTACACGAAAGTAGAACAGTTAATCAGCCCCAGCCCAGGTTGTAGTCAAAGGAAACATGGAACACATCAATAAAATGGAGATCAAAGGACATTGTGACTAGGAGAAGAGAATTTAAATGCTCTTTCATTTTCTCTCTTACTTTCTAAGCATAAGTAATTAGTGGGGTTAGTTCTTCCTTCTTTGATTTACTTTAAACCAATTTGAAAAGGAACAAATTACCTGGAATCTTAAAAGACAGAGTCTGTTAATCAGTAAAGTATAGTTCGTAAATTCACCACAGTGATCTGTGTGCTGTAAAGGGCTAATTCCAGATCTCTCCAGCTGAATACATTTAAAGCTCTTATTGTTGAGTTTGCATGCTCAATTTAGCTCATCCCTACATCAACTCAGTATTTCTCGAGAACATAAAAAAATATATATGACTATATTTTACCATGAAATTATAGGTCATTTTCTGTTTTAGACATTGAGTTGTACAGAACTCAGTAAATAATATGTAAATAAGATAATAAATCACACAAGATGTTTTGCTTTAAAGTATAAATAATGCTAATATATGGTATACTATAAGGAAAAGCATCCTGAAGTACAGTAAATTGATAAACAAAGAAAGGATGAAATATTGAGAATGGTTTCTAAGGCAAATGTTTCTCCTTGTATTTTTTGTTTATTTGGTTTTTTGTTTTTTGTTTTATGCTATAGCTTGCCATTTTATGTTATATTAGCAGTTTTAAAGTTCTAGAAAATTCATCAATTTGGAAAAATAATATTTTCTCATATAAATAAAATAAATTTATATAATAAATTCATATAATAAATACATTTTCTCATATGTTTTTCACACCTCTCATCTCTATATAATATTTAGATTCTCCCTGTCCTTTTCCCTCTCCCTCTCCTCTCCCTCCCTGTCAACTCTGTGTTTGTGTGTGTGTGTGTGTGTGTGTGTGTGTGTGTGTGTGTGTGTGTGTGTGTAGTATATGGTTGCTTGGTTTATATAGAATTTTGTCTGTGTGTTCAAGCACTTAATTACACACACAATGTTCAGAGATACACATTTGGCATTCCTTTTTATCACTTTCTACTTAGTTCCCTTGAGAGAGGGTCTTTGACTGAGCATGGGTTTAGTCTGATGGTGTGTCAGTCCCGCTGACCCTCTTGTTTCCACCTCCCACAGCATTTAGATAATAGGCACGGCTAATATTTTAGTGGGTCCGGGATTCAAACTCAAGTTATTATGTTTGACCAATGAGCGAGTACGCTTGACCAATGCATACCCTTCTATGGAATTGTGATTCCTAACTCTATACTTAACTCCTTATCAGTTAAAGAGTGATCTAACAGACATTTACTGACATCCATCACTGGTCAAAGGGAAGGATGACCAAATAATCCATTATTTTCTTTTATATTTAAGATATGGTTACATTTTTTAAAACATGTTTCTGCAAGTGAGAAATTTCAGGAATAGATATTCAAAAGACCAAGGACAAAACATGAGAAATATGTATTCTCTGTTACAAGAACAGCCAAAACCTTTATCCTAACTTTTCCTAGCACTGAGAGTCTGTCTTCATTGCATTCATATTTATAACCAGAACTACCATGTAAATATCCAGACATTTCATATACTATATGCCTTATATTGTTCCAGCTGTCACACTTATTTCCAATGTCTCTCATTGAACTATATTCTTTAGTAACTGAAGACTTATCGTATAGATTAAACCAAATGTTTGAAAATGATTAAAACCACATTTACTACTGTTTGAAATTTTCATGCAGGTATATAATGGTCTTCTTTATACTCGTTGGTTAGTACGGCTCAAAAGTCCTATCAAAAAGGCTATCTTGCAATGAATGCCAATTGGTTCATAGATTTCCAATTGATCATTATGCAATGAATAACAAACTGTAGTTATCAAATCTCAATGGGCAAGCTACATTTGACTTTCTTATCAGAATGGTAGATGACTGCTCTGAAGTACAATTTTCCAGATACTGCAACACCATTGCTCACATAAAATAACAACGGCTGTAAAAACATTGACATGTCTTGCACAAGAAGAAGCTAGATATTCATCCCTACATGGATCTTGGGAGGAGCTAATGAAATCACACCCTAGCTGAAGGCTATTGGCAACTAGCGGCTACTTGGGGAGAGAGAAACTATTTATCAGAACAGTGAGATAAATTTTACTGAAAAATAAAAAAAAAATCATACTGTATTTACAAGCTTTAAATTTAAGTTAAAATCAAAAATAGATCATCAGAAAACACTGAAATATAGACAAAAACATATTTAAAGAAATCCATGAATTAAATAACAGGCTTTTCAAAAGCATAATAAAATTTGGCATATTCTCAAATGATTTAAGAAAAAACACAACATGTAGATGAAGAGAAAAAAACAGAATAGAAGCATTGAATTTGACATATGTGCAAATCAACAGCAAGTATTAGAATTCAATAAGTAATTTTACAACCCTTATAAAAGAAAACCTTGGTAGAAGACAGTTTCATACCAAAGTGCTACCCCACATTTAAACAAATCTAATGTTGCCAATTACTCACTTCCCCTGCAAAGAAGAGTAGGGAATGGAATATGGAGTGTAAAAAATAAATAAAAATAAATAAAATTTAAAAAAAGAAAAAATATTGAGCAATAGTGTTTGAAAATACACTAGTCTATGCTATGCTAGATGAGTCATGTTAGAACTCATAATTAATATAAATTATACAGAAATATAATTCAACATCTTTACTAGATGAGATATAATGAACAATAATAACTATTTTGATAACACATCTTCTACCCCAAGCTTATTCCATGAGTACTAATAATAGTCAATTGGTAGAAATAATCATGAATCAACAAAAGAATAAAATATAAATTAAGATTAGAATGAATGAACTAATAAATGGATAAAATGCTACATATGTACTACGATACTATTCAAAGAGAAAAACAACTTTAAAAGCTAACATTTGTGACATCACAGATGTAACAATGGTGGTTGTTTAGTGCCAGGCACAGAAGGAAAAAGATTGCATTTGTTTACTCATATATGACCCCTAAAAATGAACAGATCTTATGGAAGTCAAAGCTAGAATAAATGTCACCAAGATGGTCTGTGTCAAAGATGCCTGGTCATTTCACTGTACTAACAAGCAAACTGAACTAGAAAGGGCTTAGGGTCCCAATACAGCACTCAAATATCTACTTCCTAAAGGCTTAACTCCTTCCCCCAAAAACCCCACCTACTATTAATTGTAACACTTGCTCATTGCATCAGAGTCTTTGGACATCAACAGACAGACACTTGGTGTATCTGCAAAATTCCAAATCAAGGCAATGAATATAAATAATGATAGTAAATCATATACACCAAAAGCACTTATAGCTTTCAGAATACAAGTGAATAAGGAACTAAAACTAGATATATTGTGATTTAAAGCTTAAATAACCGAGTTGGGTGCAAATATCTGCATCTGACACTTTCAACTTCTAGCTGGGTCTTTCAGAGGCCAGTCATGATAGGTCCCTTTTTGTGAGTGCTCCATAGCCTCAGTAATAGTGTCAGGTCTTGGAGTCTCCCTTTGAGCTAGATCCTACTTTGGGCTTGTTGCTGGTTCTTCTTTTCCTCAGGCTTATCCCGATGATCTGCAGTCTCAATTAACCTGGATCCCCAAGATCTTTCAGACATTGGACCACCAACCAGCCAGCATACACCAGATGATATGAGGCCCCTAATGTACATACAATAGAGGACTGCCAGGACCGGGTTTAGTTAAAGAATATGCACCTAACCCTCAAGAAACTGGAGACCCCAGGGAGTTTACAGGTCTGGTGAGGCAGGGGTTTGGAGTTTGGGACATCCTCATGGAGACAAGGGAGGCAGGGAGGAGGTATTGGATATGGCACAGTTGGAGGGTATACCAGGAGGGGAATAAAATATGGAGTTTAAAATAAATAAATAAATAAATATTAAAAAATTAAATAACTAAGGTGCATAGCAATACCATATAACATTTCAAAAATATATACATTATAATCTTTATGTATGTAACTCAAGCAAAATCATAAGTAACCTAAAACGCATGTGTTTATTTTAATTTGAACTCTTAAAGGAAATATTTGATTTAAATAAATATCAAAGAAAGGATGAATGATAATATGTGTATATCTAAATTCACCATGGTTGGGCCACACTTGTTCAAAACTATTGGGGTATAGGGAGAGAATATAGATGAAGTAGAGGTATAAGGACACGTGCAGGAATATAAAATACGCATGGACACTGATTTACATATATTTTTTCTTTCTTGTTCAGGTTCATTTTTATCTGAATCACTCCTTTTGAATTATCTGATACATGCTGAATGAGTACAATCACTAGATACTTTCTCTTGTGTCTGAATATTTAAAGCCCTTAGTAGATTCATGGAGATTTAAAAAATAAAAATCATTTGCAAAATCTGAGCTCAAAGGAGACCCAGTTTATTTGGCTTTATGTATACTACTTCACAATCTGTGTGCACTTCTCATTAGTTTGTAATCAGCATGCAATATAGCCCAGAGCAAACAACACAGACATTGATTGATGTATTCATCTCTGATAGCATTTAAAAGCCAAGTACATTGTAGTTCGTGAATACAAAAAAGAAGAAACGGAATACGTACTCAGACAGCAAATTGGTAATGTCCTTATCCTTAACATTCTGGAGTGAGCCACAAAAAAAGGCACTGGGGGCAATGAAGCTGAGCTGCACAGCAAGCACCTACTTCTCTGTTGATAAGCCTGCATGAGAAAGCGCACAGCACAGGAACCCAGTTCCAATGAAGGCAGCAATCAACCTGCAGCCACAGAAAATGGCTAAGGACTGAATACAACAAGATTGGTTAGCATTCTTGTTGGTAGGCAGGGATCCAAGAATGCCTTCTACCTGAAGATTTCCCCATCCTATTTCAGGTTACTGGAAATATGAGATACCGTGTCCTGAAACATTCTGTGTATCATGATGAAAGGAAGCTTGCATTCCTAATTAAAGTTACCATTCACTTCATGTTAAAATATAGTCTGTCTCCTGTATAATAAAGTAGCATTTGATGAAATCACAGTATCATCTCAAATGCACGGGTTGGGCTTTTCATGGCTAGGAGAAATGAAAATCAGAAAGGTGAAGAAGGGAGGTTTGTGTTCTCTGAAAAGCGGGTATCCCATAGGAACTGAAAGTAGTTGCTGCATGTTGCCAGCAGGTAACAGATTCTTCAGTCTTACAAATACAAGAACGTGAATTCAACAAGCAGGATTCATTTTAAGCAGTTTATTTTGGATAAAGGGGTTCACCTTGGCTAAATATTTGATCTCGGATCCAATAATCAGAAAATCCAACTCAAAAGCTTTCTCATAGTACTGATATAAAGAATTATTAGATGAGCAGTACACGTGAAACTGCTGTCTCTAGTGATTCTTTAGTACTCTACACTTACACATCTGAATTCAACAATAAAACACACTTCTATTCATAACAGGAAAATTCTCTGAGTCAGAAAATCAAACTTGTGGGAAAGAAAAAAAAATGGAAATGGACATAGCACACAGTTCAGTATCTAATGTCTGAGAACCAGAAATAAATCAGTAAGTCAGGTATACTCTGTCACAATGCAAGAAGAGACAAAAACTCATTTGGCTTTGAAAGATGTCAGTTCTTTCATGATACAAGAAAACTCACCAGATGACAAAGCTCACAGCCCCCAATACAGTTATTTTTGTTGAGCAAAGGGAATAATTTCATTCAAACATCATAAGAATATAATGAATCTATTTTTTTTCATGGGAAACATGCTTAATATTGAAAGAGCCCAGGAATTTCGGTAATTACGTCACCTCGGGAAGCATGGTTTCCTGGCCACTGCAGGTTTGACAAGAAAACTGGTAAGTAAAACCCAACTCCTTTTCTTTATTTTTCTCATTGGGAACCAAATGGCAAGTGCTTTAGTGCACTTTGGTTAATGTTGAAGAGGCAATGGAAGTTCCTCTCTGAAATTTAACTGGCAGAAGGTAGGCAGTGGAGTAGAAAAGAGTAAATCTCCTATGCAAAAATGTCTTCTTCAGAAACACACCAGATAGAGATATAAAATATGTTGTCAAATTCAATCAGAAAGTAGCAATTATTATATATATATATGCATTCTGACAGCTTCTCTGAATAAGTTCCCAGATCAGTACCTAATTAGAATAAGGAAAAAGCAATATTTTATTACCATAATCTTATAATTATGAATATAAACATATTAGAATGAATATATGTATTGAAGGAATATAAGATGACAATTAGTAAAATATATAATATTTTAAATTTGATTTGTAGGTGTCTAGTGTGATCTAACAGTTGCTACAATTGAATTGCTTTTCTGTGATTCATTTTTTGTTTATATATTCTAGGCATTTATGAATTAATTAATACTTAATGGTCTTAATACTTAATGTTTTCATTTAAGTTAAGAGAAAACTCCAAACTTTCTGTAACTCTCAGATGCCAAATTTCAAAGCCTGACTCCGTGGCTTCTGAATAAAAAGAATTCAAGTGGAACTCCTAACCATGTGATTGTTTCAGGACAAACGTCTCATCCTGGACAAGAACAGGTCATATGGTAGACTTTCACTACCTCAGGATAGAAATGTTAAACTTCAAAATACAATTACACATAAAAGGCTCAGAAAAGAAACCAGTTAATATTTGGCGACATCAACAAATGACTCCACTGCCTCTTAAGTGTGCAGTTTGCTATTTCTCTGGGAACTGACCTGTAGTGGTAAGTTAGTTAAACTGCTTTGGCTCCTGGCTAGTCTCAAGCACTTACCTGCCCAGGAACTCTCTGGATTCATTAGTGAAAGATACACACATTCAAGCTAATTTTGAAATGCCTTGACTATCTCAGTGGTTGGGCATTTCTAATCCTTCCCACGGCTAACATATATTTCTCTCCCGTATTACTAGCTTAACACCTAAATCTATATTTTATTTTTGCTGTCTGGACAGCCTCTCTTGCCCTCAGGGCTGCATTCCCTTTCTACCTACATTGTAGGATGCTTTCTCTCCTGTAGCTCTTACATGTGATCCTTCTCCATGTGAGTCACTGCAAGATTCTTCCTCTCCTCTTCTCTTTCTTGCCCATCCAATCTTAAAGTCCTGGCTGTTTCATCCTGCCCAAGCATTGTTTGTTGGTAACTTTATTTCCCAATCAGAACAAACGGGAGCACCTTCTTTTAGCATCTGAACACACAGACCCTCCTGTGATTCTAAATGCCCAATTAAGACAAAGCATTAGAATTGATCCCCAACACTGACCACTGTGTTTTCATCCACCTTATTTTTTATTTTTATTTTTGAATAGTTTTATCCCTATGCCTTGGTTTCCTTAGTACAATTCACAACACTCCATCTATTTGAATTTATTTACTTTTATTAGATATTTATTTACATTTTAAATGTTATCTCCTTTCCTAGTTTCCTCTCCAAAAATCCCTTATCCTGTAATTCTTTAAGGGATTTTGTGTTTCCTCCATTTTCTTCCTGTGAGTCTGTAAGCCTGTGCCAGCACTCCTAGGAGACTAGCTCTCTCCTGGCAAGACCAGTGCACAGAGGGTTGCAGAACAGCCCCACATCCTGGCTGCAGATGTAGGACCATAGGACCCTGTCCCAGCTGTTCGGCTGCTTCTGAAACCTGTGCACTCCTGAGTGGACCCACCTTAGAGAGACTATGGAGAAAAAATGGTGGTCTCAAGTGAGTCCCGGGGTCAGAGCACTCCCCGAAGGCAAGCTCTCCTCTGGCAGGGGAGGTGCACAAAGGACTGAGCTATATGAATTTATAATGTTATTATTTCATAGTTTTCATCGAGATGCTTTTAAAAGTGTTTTCTATACTATCAAACTCCTTTTTTAAAGTAAATTTGAAAAAGTTTTTGAAATATGCCAATATAAATTATTGCAGAAAATTTTGGATGAAAACAAATTTATGGTAGGAATTAGTGCAAATGTTAACAGTAATGAGTCTCCCTGGAAAGGACTCTAGTCTCAGCTGAACACATCTAAGCAAGGGGAAAAATTGACTGATTCCTACTAGGTAATAAACAGTTTGTCAGATTTCAACAACTTGTGATTATCATGATGGATTGAGAGATGTCCATAAGATAATGTTGCAAAAAAAAAAAATCTACATCTTGGGATTCATTGTTCCTCTGAAATTAGAAAACATTCTGCTTTTCTAAGCTGCCAATTATATATTTAGGTACATAATGTGATCTATGTATACAGTATAAATACTTTGTAGCTGTATAGTACATATTAAAATCGTTTCTTTATTACATAAATTTCCTAATTATTTATTTAATGATTTATTAAATTCAATAAACAAAGTTAATTTTTCTCTAGCTGAAATTCTACTACAGATGTATCATAGTCTATATAATTGTATGATGTATATATTTTACTGAGTAACAGTAATCCTTATTAACTTTATTGACATAATCGAGTTACAATTGAATTTTTGTATTTATTATCGAGTCAAATGTCTATTTTATATATTGTATATTTTTATCCAGTTTACCTCTTTATTATCTACCCATTCACTTTCCATTATGGGTGGACAAATGTCCATGAAATATATGGCTGAAGAAGATGTGTAAAGTACATATTTAAAACAGTTTACTCAGCTTTTTGCTTAGTATGCACAGGCCTTTATTCAGGTTTAGTGGTAACAGCTAAAGAGATATTAGCAAAGTATAACATTAGATATGAACATCTTTAATTTTATCTGTAGTCATCTGACATGTAAAAATAATTTTCATGTCAAAATAATTCCTATTTCTGCATTTTATTCTATAAACAGATGGCAAAAAAATGTGTGCTTGCTTAGATTTTTGAAATGTGATATTTTATCAACATAAAAAGAAAACAAATGATGCATACTTGGATTGGAATGCAATATTAAACAATAGCAGTATGGTAAAATTATGCTATATTCACTATATATCTATTTCATAATATTCTATAACATTAATGTAAGAGAAGTAAACAATTATAATGCACACTGAAAGGCTCTTAAACACACATCAATAACAGGTCATACATAATTGAACAAACTGAGAAAACGTTGAAACCAATGAGATTTATATTTACATAAATTTTGCTATTCATCTTTAACCCCTCAAATTTTCTCAAAATATACAAAAATAATGCAAATAGTTTAAGTAATTCTTTAAATTGTTTATTTCAGAATAATATATACATATGTAGATAACATGCAAGCAGCACAACAGCTGTTGAAGTTCTTTCTGGTTGGTCAAATGATTATGTTTCCTATGGCTTTGTAAAACTTCTATATAGTATATGAATCCATATATTTTAGAGTTTACTGGACCCAATTTCACAAGAATTTTTGAGACCACACATCAATATATGAAACTACTTAAAGTGTATTTCTAGGTACTCTGAATTGAAGCTATTCCCTTATGAATATTCATAACATGTTTAACTTGGAGAATAATGTTACTTGCATTTCTTTATCTTGTGTTTATCTGAATATCTCCATAAGGATATTAATATGATCATTTGACACCTCTGATACCTAAGTAACTAGTATTATGATACTATATTATAACTTTAATACTTGTGGAGTTTTAGTTTATTTTGCTAACAAATTACAAGAGACGGTTTCCTATTTGAATGTTTCTTTGCTTGAGCTGCATAAAGAAATTGTTACAGGTTGGACAATTTATAAATAACAGACACTTTCCACATTGCCTTAGAGACAGAGAGGCCGAAGATCAAGACACTGACGGGGTCTGCTCTCAAGTAAGGACTACTTCCTTCTTTTAATGAAATGAAGTATTTCTGGGTCTTCATGGGTGGGTATTACATCTTCCTATGAAAACTGGGGCAAATGTTTGCTGCATGAAAATATTCTTAGAAGGGTTTAGTAGCAAGAAGAGGTTATTCCTCCTGCCCTAATCACCCATTAAAGAACTCAACTCACAGCATTCTCTTAGTTCTTAGCTTTAATCACTTAAATTTGGAATGAACAGTAGAATGTGTCAACCATTTATTTGCTCTGTGAGATGGGGATCCATACTCTATGTAGTCACCAAAGGTAGGCACTATTGTGGATGCCAAGAAGTGCATGTTGACAGGAACCTCACATAGCTGTCTCCTGAGAGACTCTGCCAAAGCCTGACAAATACAGAGGCAGATGCTCACAGCCAACCATTGGACTGAGCATGGTGTTCCCAATAGAGGAGTTAGAGAAAGGACTGAAAGAGCTGAAGGGGATCGCAACCCCATAGGAAGAACAACAATATCCACCAAGCAGAACACCCCAGAACTTTCAGGTAATAAGTACCAACCAAGGAGTACACACGGAGGGACCCATGGTATAACCCACATATGTAGCAGAGGATAGCCTTGTCAGGCATCAATGGGAGGAGAGGCCCTTGGTCCTGTGAAGGCTCAATGCCTCATTGTAGGGGAATGTAAGGACTGTGGGTGCAGGGGGGAGGGATGGAGCGGGGTGGGGAAAACACCCTCATAGAAGCAGGGGGAGAGGGTATGGAATAGAGGTTTCTGGGGCAGGCAAAACTGGGAAATGGGAAAACATTTGAAATGTAAATAAAGAAAATATCCAATAAAAAGAATATACTATAATAAACAAATTGCTAATCTACTACAATATGTGGTTTTATTTACCACTTATTTCATTTTTATATTAGATTTAACAATAAATGATAATGCATTTTTTGCATAATTATTAATTACTCAACCAATATGTAGGGCTATTCTCAAATTCAGAGACATTTTCTAACATTTTCAGTTAAATGTATTATTATTAACATTTTCAATTTAAATTCATTGACAAATTTATTCATTTACTGAGAAAAATAACGATTAGAGAAGATATTGTGTATGAATTAGCCAAATATATGAGCATTATTAAAAACATTTGATCAGTGTATTGAAATCAGAGGTTGAGACAAGTCTCCACTGCATACGATAAAGCTCAGTAAACTACCTCAAGTACAGAAGTGCTAGAGAATCATCCACATTTCTTGCTGAAAACAGAATTCAGAAGATATTCCTGACCAAAAAAAAAATAGGTTCAGTTCTAAATATTTCATTTTTTTCTGACCTCCTTAAAAATGATATCATTTCATTTCTTCCTTCCTTCCTTCCTTCCTTCCTTCCTTCCTTCCTTCCTTCCTTCCTTCCTTCCTTCCTTNCTTTCTTTCTTTCTTTCTTTCTTTCTTTCTTTCTTTCTTTCTTTCTTTCTTTCTTTCTTTCTTCATTTCTTTCTTTTGTTCTCATTCCCCAGTCCCTGGGGCCTCTAGTCTCTTGAGGGTTAGGTGCATCATCTCTGAATGAACACAGACCCGGCAGTCCTCTGCTGTATATGTGTTGTGTGCTTCATATCAGCTGGCATATGCTGCCTGATTGGTGGTCCAGTTTCTGAGAGATCTTGGGGGTCCAGGTTAGTTCAGACTGCTGGTCCTCCTACAGGGTCGCCCACATCCTCAGCTTCTTCCAACTTTTCCCTAATTCAACCACAGGGGTTATCAGCTTCTGTCCATTGGTTAGGTGTAAATATCTATATCTGTTTCTTTCAGCTGCTTGTTGGGTCTTTCAGAGGGCAGTCATGGCAGGCTTCTCTCTATAAGCACACGTAGCATCAGTAATAGCATCAGTCCTTGGGGAATTCCCTTGACCTGGATCCCAATTTGGGCCTGCCACTGGACCTACTTTTCCTCAGGCTCTTCTCTGTTTCATTTAAAGTCAATATTCTTAACTGTATTAATTAGGTAATTAACTGCCCCAGTTATATTAAAATCTTTGAACTGTTTTGCCAAACCCTACATATTTGATATCAGAAATTGCACATTCCATTCTAGAATATTTGGAGCATGAGTAAAAGCCATAAATTTTACTAGATAGTTCTTCATAAAGAAACCCATTTTGACATAAAACACATGCTCTTTGATAGGCAATCCATGTTTATTTTACAATCTGTTTCTGAAATGAATACATTCAAAATTTATTGATCCTCACTAGAGTAAAATCTATAAAATATAGCTAAATATTTCAATATGTCATACCAAAATCAATATAGTCTTCTGTTTTAGAAAAATATACATCTTTTATGTATGTTGTTTTTTTTTCCTCTCTCTCTCTTATTTTTTATAACTTTGGGAGCCTAACAGTTTTCTATTTAAGTTATGAAATATGAGTTTATCCTCACACACCCAAACATAGTTAAAGTTTGAAGATTGACTTTGTTGTTTCAAGGTTGAAGTTTCTGATTGTATTTCAACTAGATCCATGGCCTATATAAGAAGTATAAGTCCAGTTGAAAGGGGTTATAGATGAAGACAAAGTCTGAATTGCTCACCCAAGGGATTCCTAAATAATCTTCCTGAATTTACTTCTCACTTATCCCAATAGTTAATTTACATAGTAAGGATATGTTTTTTAACTTCATTAAATGGATGACACTTTATACAGAAATAATTATTAACTATGTATTTTTGACATTTTCAGGTCAAATTAAATCAACATCATTTCAAATTTATTTTGTGACATTAATTTCCAATAAGAAAACTATTGCAAATATATAAATACATAAATAAATAGATCTGTCTCTTATGTTTAGTATATTTCATTTCAATTTGTTTCCGTATATAAGTTTTAGCATTTACATAGAAAAAGTTTTGACATTTTTAATGTACTATAAAACTATATTGATTTTGGCATGGCATATTGACATATTCAGATGTATACTACATATTCTAGCTAAATAAATTATAAATTTTGAATGTATAATTCTCATATTCAGGATGCCATAACAAATACACAGGTCTGAGTCTTTCAGACATCCAATTTATTAGCATGCTTTCGGCTGGGAAATTCAAGATTAAAACATTTGAATATTTAATAAACAGTAAATCCCACTTTATGTTTCATAACTAAAGCCTTCTATGTCCTCAAAAGGAGGACACTGATTAAGGCCAGGAGTCTTCTTTAAAAGGTCTCCTTCCATGACAAGTAAGCCCAGTGTGCAACTGTTAAAATTCATTGCAGTAATTCAATCCCCTATGCAATGTGAGAACACCCCCCCCCCAAAAATGGTCTTTTGTAAAAGTAATTATTTTTGATTCATTTATTTATTTATTCTTTTATTCATTCATTTATGCATTTACTTTTATCTCCCCCACCCCCAGTCTACCTGCCTACTGTTTCACAGTGCATACCTCCTCCCCACACCCATTTCCACAAGGATGTCCCCACCACTCTCCCCTCACCTAAGGAAAGCTCTAAACATCCTGGGGCCTCCAGTCTTTTGAGGGCTAGGTGCATCTTCTTTCACTGAACCCAGACCCAGAAGTCCTCTGCTCTATATGTGTTGGGGGCCTCGTATCAGCTGGCGTGTGCTGCCTGGTTTATGGTCCAGGTTTTTGAGAGATCTCAAGGGTCCAGATTAATTGAGACTGCTGGTCCTCCTACAGGGTCACTCTTATTTTCAGCTTCTTCCAGCGTAATTCAACCACAGGGGTCAGCAGCTTCTGTCCATTGGTTGGGTACAAATTTATGCATCTGATTCATTCAACTGCTTGTTGGGTTTTCCAGAGTGCTGTCATGAAAGTACCTTTTTGTGAGCTCTTCATAGCCTCAGTAATATTTTCAGGCTTTGGGACCTCCCCTTGAGCTGGATTCCACTTTGGGCCTGTGGGCCTCTGGACCTTCTTTTCCTCAGGCTCCTCCCCATTTCCATCCCTGTAATTCTTTCAGACAGGAACAATTATGGGTCACAGTTTTGACTGTGGGATGGCAACCTGCTCCCTCACTTGTTGCCCTGTCTTACTGATGGAGGTGGTCTCTATAAATTCCCTCACCTTACTGTCCATCATTTCATCTAAAGTTCCTCTCTTTGAGTCCTAAGAATCTCTCACCTCCCAGGTCTCTGGTGCATTCTGGAGGGAACCCCTTCTCAACCTCCTGCCTCAGGAGGTTGTCTGTTTCATTCTTTCTGCTGGCCCTTGGGGCTTCAATCCTTTTCCCTCACCTTATAACAGATCAAGTTCCCCTCTCCCCACCTAATGCCCCTAATCCACTTTCCCTCCCAGATCCCTTCCTCCCTACCTAATTGTGATTGATTTCTTCTCCCTCCCAAGTGGAACTGAGTCATACTCATTTGGACCACTTGACTTGTTGAACTTTTTGAGTTTTGTGGACCATATCTTGGGTATTCTGTACATTTGTTTTTGCTAATATCTACTTATTAGTGAGTACACATGATGTACATTCTTTTAGGTCTGAGTTACCTCACTCAGGATGATATTTTTTTCTAGTTCCATTCATTTGCCTGCAAATTCAGGATGTTCTCATAGTTAATAGTTAAATAGTATTTCATTGTGTAAATGTACCACATTTTCTGTATCCATTTTTCTGTCCTGGGACACCTGGGTTGTTTCCAGTTTCTGGCTATCACAAATAGGGCCATGAAGAACATAATGGAACAGTGTGGCATGGTAGAGAATCTTTTGGATATATTCACAAGAGTGGTATTGCTGGGTCTTAAAGTAGATCTCTTTCCAATATTCATTTTTAAAATTTATTCTTTTAGATATTTTTAGTTACATTTCAAAATTAACCCCTTTCTTCATTTCCCCTCGGACACTCCTCAATCCCTTCCCCCCTCCTCCTGCTCACTAACCCACCCATTTCTACTTCTCTGTCCTAGCATTGCCCTACACTGGGGCATAGAACATTCACAAGATCAGTTTTCTGGGGAACCTCCAGATTGATTTCCAGAGTGGTTGTAAGAGTTTGCAATCCCACCAGAAATTAAGGAGTGTTCCTCTTTCTCCACATCCTCTTCAACATGTGTTGTCACCTGAGGTTTTGTCCTTAGCCATTCTGATTGGTATAAGGTAGAAGCTCAGGGTCATTTTGATTTTCATTTCTCTAATCGCAAAGGTCTTTGAACATTTCTTAAGGTACTTCTCAGCCATTTGAGATTCCTCTGTTGTGAATTCTTGGTTTAGTTCTATACCTTTTTTTTTTGATTGGGCTGTTTGGTTTTTTGGTGGTTAGCTTCTTTATATATTTTTGATATTAGCCCTCTATCCAATGTGGGGTTAGTGAAGATTTTTTCCCAATATGTAGGTTGCTGATTTGTCTTATTGACTATGTCCTTTGCCTTACAGTAGCTTTTCGGTTTCATGAGGTCTCATATATCAATTCTTGTCCTTAAAGCATAAATTACTGGAGATCTCTTTAGGAAAATTTCTCCTGTGCCAATGAGTTAAAGGTTCTTTCCCACTTTCTGTTCTATTAGATTCAGTGTATCTGGTTTTATGTTGAGGTCCTTGATCACATGGACTTGAGCTTTGTGTAAGATAACAAATATGGGTATATTTTCATTTTTCTATGTATCGACAGTCAGTTAGACCAGCACCATTTATTGAAGTACTTTCTCTTTTCCATTGAATATCTTTAGCTTCTTTCTTAAAGGTCAAGTGTCTATAAGTGTGTGGTTTTATTTCTGGGTCTTAAATTCCATCCCAATGTTCAACTTGTCTGTCTCTGTATTAATACCATACAGTTTTTTGTTTGTTTGTTTGTTTGTTTTTTATCACTATTGCTTTGTAGGAAAGATTGAAGTCAGGGATGGTGATTCCCCAGCTGTTCGTTTTTTGTTAAGAATTGTTTTCACTGTTCTGTTTTTTGTTTTGTTTTGGTTTGCTTTGCCTTTCCAGATGACTTTGAGAATGGCCTTTTCCATACATTTGAAGAATTATGTTGGGATTTTGATTAGGATTGCATTGAATTTGTAGATTGCCTTTGATAGGATGGACATTTTTACTATGTTTATTCTACCAATTCATGAGCATGGGAGATCTCTCAATTTTCTGAGATCATTTACGATTTCTTTCTTGACAGACTTGAAATTATTGTCAAGCAGGACTTTAGCTTGTTTCGTTAGAGTTACCCCAAGATATTTTTATATTATTTGTGATTAATTTAAAGGGAGTTGTTTCCCTAGTTTCTTTTTCAGCCTTCTTATCATTAGGATAAAGGAAGGCTAGTGATTTTTTGAGTTAATTTTATATCTGAACACTGTGCTAAAGTTGTTTATCAGCTAGAAGAGTTCTCTAGGAGAATTTTTTGCGATCACTTATCTATACCATAATATCATTTGCAGATAGCGATACCTTAATTGTTTTTTGAAAATTTGTATCCCTTTGTTCTTTTTTTCTTGTCTTATTGTTCTAGCTAACACTTCAAGTACTATATTGAATAGATATGGGGAGAGTGGGCATCCTTGTTTTGTGTCTGATTTTAATGGGATTGCTTCAAGCATGTCTCCATTTAATTCTACATTGGCTGTTGGTTTACAGTAAATTGCTTTTATTATGTTTAGGTGTGGGATTTGAATTCCTGATCTCTCCAATACTTTTGAAATGAAGGCATGTTGTACTTTGTTAAATGCTTTTTATGCATCTAAGGAGATGATCATGGGATTTTGTTTTCTTTGAGTTTGTTTATATAGTTGATTATGTTAACGAATTTTCACATATTGAACCAACCTTGCATACCTGGGATAAAGCCTACTTAATCGTGATGAATAATGGTTTTAATGTGTTCTTGAATTCAGTTTGCAAGAATTTTATTGAGTATTTTTCCATCAATATTCATAAGCAAGTTTGGTATGAAGTTCTTTTTTGTTTGGGTCATTATGTGGCTTAGGTATCAGAGTAATTGTGGCTTCAAAGAATGCTTTAGGTAGTGTTCCTTCTGTTTCTATTTTATGGAATATTTTGAGGAATATTGGTATCAATTGGTATCGGGTATTATTTGAAGTTCTGGTAGAATTCTGCACTAAATCTGGCCCTGTGCTTTTTTTTTTTTTTTTTTTTTTTTTTTGGTTGAGAGGTTTTTAGTGACTTTTTTTATTTCCTTGTGCAATATGGAACTTTTTAGATAGTTACTTGCTCTTGATTTAACTTTGGTATGTGGTATCTATCTAGAAAACCATCCATTTCAACTAGATTTTCCAGTTTTATTGAGTATAGACTTTTAAAGTAGAATCTGATTTTTTTTTAATTTCCTCCTTTTCTGTTGTTATGTCCCTTTTCATTTCTGATTTTGTTAATTGGATACTGCCTCTGGGCCTTTTAATTAGTTTGGCTATAGGTTTATCTATCTTGTTTCTCTTAAAAAGAAAAAAAAACAGCTTTTGATTTTGTTGATTCTTTGTATTATTGTCTTTGATTCTATTTGGTTGATTTCAGTGCTGAGTTTGACTATTTCCTTCCTTCTACTCCTCTTGAGTGAGTTTGCTTCTTTTAGTTCTAGAGCTCCCTGATGGACTGTTAAGTTGTTTGTGTAAGATCTCTCCAGTTTCTTTACCTGGGCACTATTGCTATTAATTTTCCTTTAGCAATGTTTTCTTTGAGTCCCATAAGTTTGGGTATGATGTGTCAGCATTTTCATTGAATTCCAGTAAGTCTTTAATTTCATTCTCTATTTCTTCCCTGACTAAGTTATCATTGATTAGAGAGTTGTTCAGTTTCCATGTGTATGTGGGCATTCTGTTATTTTTTGCTGTTGTTGAAGACATGCCTTAGGCCATGGTGATTTGATAGGATGCATAGTATTATTTCAATCTTCTTGTATCGGTTCAGGGTTGTTTTGTGACCAATCATATGGTCAATTTTGGAGAAGGTACCATGAGGTACTGAGAAGAAGGTGGGTTTTTTGTGGTTGTTGTTGTTGTTTTTTTTTGTTTGTTTGTTTGTTTTGTTTTTTTAGGGTGAAATATTCTGTAGATATCTGTTAAATTCATTTGGTTCATAACCTCTCTTAGTTTCACTGTCCCTCTGTTTAATTTCTGTTTCAATATCCATTGGTGAGAGTGGGGTGTTGAAATCTCCCACTACCATTGTTTGGGATTCAATGTATGTTTTGAGTTTAATATGTTTCTTTTATAAATGTGGGTGCCCTTTCATTTGGAGCATAGATGTTCAGAATTGAGACTTTCTCTTGGGGGATTTTCCCTTTGATGAATAAGAAGTGTCCTTCACTATCACACTTGATAAGTTATGGATGAAAGTCTATTTTACTGGAGATTAGGAGGGCAACTCCAGCTTGTGTCCTGGGATCATTTGCTTGGATGACCTTTTTCCATCCATTTACTCTTAGATATTTACTGTCTTTGTTATTGAGGTATGTTTCTTGTATGCAGCAAAATGCTGAATCTTGTTTGCCTTTCCAGTCTGTTAGCTTATGTCTCTTTATGGGTGAGTTGAGTCCCTTAATATTGAGAGATATTAAAGACAGGTGACTGTTGGTTCCTGACATGTTTGTTTTTGTGTGGTTTTATGTGCTTGTGGTTCTCCCCTTTTGGCTTTGTTGTGAGATGCTAAATATCTTATCTTTTCTTTGGTGTAGGTAACCTCCTTGTGTTGGAGTTTGCCTACTAGTATCCTCTATAGGACTGGATTGATAGATAGATACTGTTTGAATTTAGATTTTTCTGGTACTTGTAATATTTTGGTTTCTCCATCTATGTTGATTGAGAGTATTGCTGGTTATAGTAGCCTGATCTGGCATTTGTGTTCTGAATGCCTCTGTTCAGATTCTTCTGTCTTTCATATTCTCTGTTGAAAAAAATCTGACGTAATTCTGACAAGTCTACCTTTATATATTATGTGGCCTTTTTATCTTGCAGCTTTTAATACTCTTTTTTGTTGTTGTTCTGTGCATTTAGTGTTTGATTATTTTGTGAAAAGGGTATTTTCATTTCTGTTCCCATTTATTTCAAATGATTCTTGTATTAGATTTTAAAGTTAGATTTCCCTCAAACAATATTAGTATCCTTACCAAGGAAATCCTAGAGCTCTCTTATTTCTATTCACTATCAATTGCTGACTTTATATAGGACAGGAAATAAGTCTGCAGAACACCTCTATGCATCTAACACATGTTCTCAGATGTTACAAAAATGTGTAAAAAAATAATTTGTGTTATAAATATACAGCTTATGCTATTTTGTGAAAGTAGCATTATTGGACTAAGATATGAGGATTTTGGTGAAAAGGTTTCAGTACATGAATCATGAATTCGGCAATATACAAAAGGACTTTATAACATAATGTACATTATAACTGTATCAACTTTATTTTGTAGAGATTTTTGATTGCTTCAGGAACTTTTTGGTAACTAAAACATAGTTGCTTAGAATAACATTGAACTGATGATTTTCTTATAAGTTCAATATCCAATATCCTGGGGACAGCTTTATTAGGCATTCTGCTAAGCCTTTCCAGTATTAATGAGAAATGCAGGGTTTTTTTCAAGAAATTAATTTGGTTATGAGTTCATTCAGTTTCAGGGCCATTCATTACCTATCATAACTGTCAAAGTTACACATTTACAGTTCTTTAGTCTGAAACCATCTTCTGATCTGAGAGTATGCTCATTCTTTGAAGCCACCATCTCTTCCTGCCCCTTGTAATTTTTATTAGGAAATGTGCTTTTCTCTTTTGTCAAGTTCATAATAATTTCTGGTGCAGACAACTAACATGAAACTATTTTCAAACATGTCCATCATTATTGTACCTTCATTTGTGAAATCATGTAGTCAAACTTTAGCCATGACTAATAGTTAAGAACATATTTCTGTTTGGAAAATATGCATGCATGTTCTTAGGTTAACTTTGAAATACTCTCAGGGTCAAAGGCCTATTTTCAAACAACACACTGGCTTTTCGATGGCACTTATAATGCCCAGTTCATTAGTACTATATGTAATTAGGACTGGTTCAGATTTTTCAAAGAGTGTAAATGAGAAAAGGAAAATATAGCAAAGCAGGCTCTTTGGACATAAGGAAATTTTCTATATTATTTCAAGTTTCAAGGGCTAGTACTTGGAATTCACGATTTTCAATCATTGTGAAACTATATATAGAAAAGTAACATGTTTTGGGTCTTGAGGATGGCTCAGGTTGTATGAATATTGTAATGCTTTTAATTACAATTTTTCTCAGTATTTCTATGAGATTTCTCAATAACATGTGCATCCAGTTAATGGGAGTCAATAGTGTCTTATATTGGATACTAATATGATACAAATGTATTCATGCAGGTACACATACGTATACATAAACATCAAAATGCAAATAAATATATCTTTTAAATATGACATAATTGGCATAGAACCAATGAATACTCTTGGTCAGTACAAATGACAATTGAAAATAAAGTAAAATTAATAATAGCTAATTATCTATTCCTGGTAAACTTAATATACTTTTACTTTCTGTAAGACATACTTATTATGCTAGTGGCTGGGAATTGAATTAATCTATTGATTTCAAGTGCACTTGTCAACATAATTTGTGTAATGCTCCTCTAAATTTACTGCTCAGTTAGACATATAAGTAGTTCTCCTTGGAAGGTTAGGGTGACTAGCTTTCAGAGTTCCAAATTTAGCAAAGAGTTTAGCAGTAAAATGCTCTTAGCAAAATCAAACAAAAAATCTAACTAATTGCTTTCAATTAAAAACAGGTCTGCTTATCTTCACACAGATGCAAGTATGAATGCATAACGTGCAAACACCTAATGAGCAGCAGTCATAAGCAGGGCAGAAGAAAAAGAATTATATGTATTTTATAGATACATATTTACATGATAAATTTTATCATATATTTTATATTTTATATATATATAGTCACTGCCAATCAAAAAGTGGTTTGGCGGTTTGGGCATGTGCTTGAAGGTAAATGGATGTAATAAATCCTTTACTATAATATCCTACTCTACTCTAGGCAAGTCAAATTTTCAGATAGAAATTGTCATTTAGAAAACACTTCTCCAATTTCAGATAGACTAGTGTAAATTACCCACATGGTATTATATAGATAAGACATGGTTTTCTTAAAGCCATCAGATTGTATGTAAAAAATATGTTTACCACCTGCCAAGGGTAAGAATTCTGTTACTAATATAAATGTAATCATTTTTCATATATATGTTCTAGATATGCCCTTGAGTGATAAAGTCCATCTCGCCACTAGAGCTCCTTTTACAGAGAAATGGAGTGAATATAGTAGCTTACTGACTGACTGAATGCCTTTTACCAGGCTTTATGTTCTTATATTTAGTTTTCATAATTTAATTTTTTATTTGCCTTCAAAATTAACCAGTTTATAATTTTCATATGTGCATATGCATATAAATATTATGCATGTGGTGATGGGGTACCTATAGAGAATTCTTATCTTTTTTTTTTTCAAAACAGGGTTTCTCTGTGTAGCCCTAGCTGTCCTGGAACTCACACTATAGACCAGGCTGGCCTCAAACTCAGAAATCCACCTACCTCTGCCTCCCAAGTGCTGGGATTAAAAGTGTGCGCCACCACTGCCTGGCGAGAATTCTTATATTATTAATGGTACTTCTCACTAGAACTACTTAGTATCTTCCAGCAATCTTAGAACTTTCATAGTTGTTAACTGGGGGGAAAAAAACCCTAGAAGTATCATTCCTACCCTGAAATTTGATATCAAAATAAACAAATTTTCTTCAAACTTTTACAAAAACAGAGCACTCATACATATTGGAGATAAACAGTGCTTTAAGGAAGAAAAGAACTCAATGAAAACTTTAAGAAATTCATCTTCATTTGGCATGCTATTCATGATTGAACATCTGGAATTTGAACAAACTACCATAACAAATTAGGACTAGTGTCCTCCTGTGCAGAACCAGGATGAATAATTTTCATGGTTCTTGGTCAGTTGGAAAAGCCAAGTGTTACAGCCCCTAGAAAGGAAATGAAGATGTTTAGACAGCTTGTGTGAGGCAGGTAGTTGGGGTTGGGGTCTTAACCTTAACTGGGATGGCACCAGTGCCAGATGCAGGGATGATGGAGTTAAGGGGTATACAGCAGTTGGTGGCAGCGGCAGCATGAACCTGACAGTCCAAGTTCCTATGATGAAAGCTTCAGGAGAAAGAACTCTACCTATGTGGTATATCTCAGTAAAACAAATACTCTCAGAAGACTCTTGTGTACGTTTTCCCCATGAAGACAGGGATTTTATAAACCTTAAGGAATAGGGTGGGATTTAAGGGTAGATATTTCCTATTGGTTCAGTTTGAGATGATAGTCATGCTCTATGTGCACAGGGAAGGACTCTAGGTGTTTTCCCTATGTGATTGACTGTCATGTTCAGTGCTGTGTCGTGGTTATGTGTTCCAGAGGAAGAAGGAGAAGAAGGAAGCATGTAGCTCCACACTTACTTTTCTCAATTCTGAGAATGATGCGGTTTGAGCTCACTCAACCACACTTGTTCTTCTGTCTGGTGGCATGGTCCATTTGCCACACAGACTAGCATTCTTTTTATTTTTGTTTGTTTGTTTATTTAAAATTAAGATAACATAGTTTTAATCAAATACTTTATTACAAATTGCATCTGCACCAAGGGTCTGGGATTTATCTCCTGGCTCAAGTGTTTAAGACATTTACATCTAAGCACCTCATCTGAATTTATTAAATTTGGTGATAAAAAGGCCATTTCCTAACAACAAACTCATTATCTTTCCTTATACTAACAGATAAACGTGGTCTTTAGCCCTCAGCAATGGGATTTCCCTTTGCAACAGACCACTACCATGTCCAATCAAAAATAAGAGTTGTAGATCCAAGTCCCAATGAGTACATCTGAAAAATACTAGCATACCCAAGGCTCAGAAAAATTGTGGAAGCCAGGACAGAAAGATTCAAGAAATATGGTAAGAAGCAGAGGATCTGTGATTTTCTGTGAGACTGTATTCTTTGGTAATGTCAGAGGCTATACTCATGAAGTCGTGCCAACATGATGACTCAAACATATCTTGAAGAAGGATGGTATCAATAGACATGGCAAAGTGAATAGGGGAAAGATCACAAGTTCTCAACACTGCACAGAGCTACAGGCAGCTAAGAAATTTTGGGAGTGGGTAAAATATTCTTACCCAGGAAAGGCCATACCAATTAGTTATTTAATCTAAAATAGTTTATCTTTGTAAATGTACATATTTGTAAAATTATAGACAATGAGTAGGCCATATTTAGAAATATGATTGTAAAAACAAACACACATGCGATAACAATGAAATCAGAGGTCATGGATTTGAAAGAACCTAGGCATTCTATATGGAAAATTTTATGTCAAGGAAAAGGAAGAAATAAAAGTTATAATTTTATTATAATCACAAAATTAAGACAAAACAAAATTCTTGTCACTTGCTTGTTCTTGGGTATTCCCACTTATGATCCCTATGTTCCTATTTCAGGAACTGTTCTCAGAATGCTGTTTTCAAAATGCATTGGTTTGGTGTATGTCTCTGACAGTTTCTGAGGTCCAAATTGTAGCAAAAGGTGAAGAGTGGAGATAGAGGTGACTAAGAGGTCCCAGACTTCATATAACCAACTGAGTGTCTTGTGTATACCTAGAACCACAATGCAGAGGGTTTTGAAAGGAAAATCACTAGAATTTCCAGGCTTCCATCTCTGCTGAAAAGGTAAACCTCCCTGTTTGTAGGAAAATACTGCCTCAAAAGAATAGTTAGAGGATAGGAGAGAAAGACAATTCTTTGGCATCTGGATACATATAAACATGTAAACACGCACATATAGGATAGGAGAGGATATGGTTGAAATAATAAATAGGAACAATATAGGTGATGTTCACAACAGAAAGAAATTTATGCTTTTAATAAAGCGTCTAGAAAAATGTTACTTATAATACCTATATTACATTCATTAGCAAATACTGAGAACAATTTAAAAGAGCCATTGTTGCTTGCAGAAACATATTAATAATAAAATAAAGATATAGGAATTGACTCATTCATAACTTACCTTTAGATGATATCACTGACTTAAAAATAATACATGTTGCCAGGTGGTGGTGGTGCATGCCTTTAATCCCAGCACTTGGGAGGCAGAGGCAGGCAGATTTCTGAGTTAGAGTCCAGCCTGGTCTACAGAGTGAGTTCCAGGACAGCCAGGGCTATACAGAGAGACCCTGTCTCGAAAAAAACGAAAAAAAAAATAATACATGTTTCCTAATTTTTGCATATAAAATGAAGTCATTATATTCAAAATGTAGACTAAAATGAAGTATATGCTCCCACATTTGTGTTGCACACAGTCGTTCATGAATATTCACTCAAGAGTGGTTTGTCCACAAATATTTAATGATCTCTCTCTCTCTCTCTCTCTCTCTCTCTCTCTCTCTCTCTCTCTCTCTC